>NC_136904.1:43202432-43514259 GCF_949606895.1 Notothenia rossii
CTTGCTGAGAGTTAGATGAAAGACATAATGTTTCCTTATCACTAGGGGTGCACCGAATGGGAAATTCTTGGCCGAAACCGATACCGAAAATAGGAAACAGTTGGCCGAAAACCGAATGCCGAAAGGCCGAAAATGATTAATAGAAATATATATATATAATGTATACATTTTTTACCAATGTTGTTCAGCTACCTGATTATGGAAAAAGACATGATTATGGCAAAACTTAACTTAAATATTAATCACTATTATGGGTCCATAAAACATTTATTCAGCACTTTTGAATGCATACAGTACATTAATTCCAAGTCAAGTGCATTTTCTCTGTAGGATAACTACAACAAAGTGCATTCAGAACAAAGCCAAGGTGCTTTAAAACTGCATACACATCTAGGCCAGTAGGCCTGCCACAAAATAGTGTAAATAAAGACTGTAACAGCCAGGCCTTCAACAACAACAAATGCACCTATAAGTGCATGCATACAAATCTGCAAACTGGATAAATCCACATGAATGTAACTATTTACAAATGAAATTACAATTCAATTTCAAGAATCTGTAAATAAGGCTGTCTGTCCTCATAAACAAAGTAGTAAACATTGTATAAAGATACATAAAGTGAAAACTGGATACAAAATCCACAACCAATTACAAATTAAATTACAATTTCAAGAATCTGCAAATAAGGCTGTCTGTCCTCATGAGCAAAGTAGTAAACGTTGTATCATTTAGATACCGAAAGTACAATATATTGAACACTGTGCTGCTGTCATTTCCCCCTAATGATAACCTGAGATGGTGAATTATAACTCACAATGAAAATTGTTCAGGAAAGTGGGTATAGAGTAGACATGTAGAACTAGATAAGCTTATGATAAGCCAGCCTTGTCTACTTATTAAGGAAAAGTGGGAGGTTATTTTTAATGAACAGTAGCTTCTCTGCTTTATCAGCCATAAGTCTGCTCCTCTTCTCATCAAGCACATGAGAGGCAGCGCTGAACAGTCTCTCACTGTCAGTGCTTGTGATTTGATTTTACTCCGCATATTTGTCCGGGTGTTTTGATTTCAAGTGGTGGAGTAATCCCGAAGTGGTGAAAGTCTTTGCAGTTACACCCCCTCGAAAAATGTCAGCTGAACATGTTTTACAAATCGCAATCCGCGCCTCTTTCTCTGATATTTTTAAATATCTCCAAGCGGCAGACATGTTGGCTGTGAGCCAGCCGCGAGCATGGTCGCGCACCGTGCTTGTCGCCGCGTTTTGATTACTTCATCACAACAACACGTTAGCTTACCAACGTAACCCTGTTCCCTGACATTCGGTGATATTTTTTCGGTGCTAAAACCCTTTCGGTCGAAAGAGCCTTTTTAACCATTTTCGGCCGATAATTTTCGGCGGCCGAATATTCTGTGCATCCCTACTTATCAATGCATCCAACTCACAGGTTTATCATTGCTTTGAGAAAAAGATGATTCATTTACCCCTTTTAGAAGTGAAGTTATAGTCATTTGTTCTGGGAATGTCTTTTTTGAGCCTGAGACCTGGAAAACAGGTTAACTGAAAGCTCCTCTTCAACTGTTGGGGCTGTTGGAAGCCAAATCAACCAAACTGACACTCTAAGTAAAGATGACAGAAAATCATATGCTGTGTTTCTAGTGAGCTTTAGAGGTTTGGGTGGATCCAGGCGAGCGGTTTACCCAATCCTTATTCCAAAAGAGGGCGAAACACATACTACTAAGTTTTTCAACATTTTAATTAGAAATGTTCACATTGCTCAATTTCCCCTGCCCATGTGCCTTAGTCATCTTGCACAACTACCATGTAAAAATAACTTTAAAAAACAGCGGTAATTAAAGTTTCAAAGTCTCAAAAATGCTGCAACTACTGTTGCAAACTGGATGAATGTGAAGTATTGTGTTAAAGGAGGATGAAAGCGTAATTAAGGAGCACTATTGGAGTGACTTTGATGGTTATTGGACTCAGGATTCATTCATTTGGATTTCCGCTGTATGAAGAAATTAAAGGACGACGCAAGTGGAAACAATTCACAAAGGGATTAAACTGTTTAAAACACATGTTCAAAATAACCCGGGTTTTGCCGATGTGTTTATGTGGATTATTGTAAATAATCTACAAAATGGAGGAGACCGATCTGATCGAAGCAACTGTGACAAATAATCCAACTGAAACCGGCATGGACAATGACTATGTTTTTAAAAAGGCGCTTAGCCAAAAAAATATAAAAAAGGACTGGAACAGGACTTTTGTTTCAGTTCACTCCGTATGACTAATAAATATATATGATATATCATTTTTTGTCCCTTGATGGATTTCCATTATCAGGATAAAACATGAAAAAAACGCCATGTTAGAAGAAGAACATGACTCAGAAATTGTTGCTATTTTTTATTTCTCTATCAGGACTGACTTAATGATTTATGATAACCTCTTACATTTTTATTTATTTTTTTCACTAGAGAAGATGTGTACTAATACAAGTTGCTTGTCCTCTATATACAATGCATTACAACTATTTATTTCTTGACAAAATGTCATGCAAAGTGATTCCTGTATGTTTCAGGATAATATGTTAAATTGCAATTACAGGATAGTCATGAGATAAAATTTTCATCATACCTCATGCAAGTGCAATGTCGTGAACAAGAGGAACTTCATGTGTTGTGTTGTGTGTTGCAGCTTGCCGGAGGTGTCATTCTGGGCGTGGCCCTGTGGTTGAGACACGACCCCAAGACCAGCAACCTGATGGAACTGGAGATTGATGGAAATCTGGCCCCCAACACCTTTTACATCAGTATGTATCTCATCTTTACCACAACTCCTCTCTGCCTCTGTCTGCGCCTTCACGCTGTCTGATGGAAAACTTAAACCTGTGGCAGTGCATGACATTAAGGATTTTGGGAGATGGCCCAGTGGGCCATCTAAGCTAATTTACAGATGGCCCTGAGCCCAATAGAGATTGCCCTGAAAAATGCGCGCGGACGAAATCGCACGAAGGGTTTGGGGGGCCTCCCCCTAGAACATTTAGATTTTTCCAGGTCTTACTGTAGATGTCTGGTGCATTCTCTAGACTGAATTATAAGATGAACCACCACAATATTATATTGTACAATTTCAATTTTATTCTTCATTTCACTTGTTTGTTTGTTCTTGTTTGCTCGCTTGCATGCCCTGCATAGCTATAAGAAATAATTAAGTTGTTGGTCAAGACACTTTCCATCTGATGAAGGCAAATGCCTTCCCAGATGTAGAAAACATTACCTTCAGTTATAACTGCCAAAACAAACATTATTTACACTATTATGGCTCCTGTTAAAAAAGTTTGTAATGTTATCTACTGTAAGTTGGTCGAATGAATGCTTCCTCATCCGAGAGGGAGGAGCCGAGCGCATCCGCGAAGCACACAAAATGGTGACGTCGGAGTTCCCGTTAGCCGGCAAATCTAAATCTCTTCGGTCAAAATAATTTCCCTTTAGCGCAATACCGCTTCAGTTGCGCCACTTATGTGACAGAGAAGAACAGTATGTGACAGACAAGAATAGTCAATTCTAATGTCTAACACTTAATGTGGAGAAAAATATGTCCTGTATTGGTTGATTGTGCGTTGATCTATTGGTAATGCCTCAGGGTTCCGGTGGGCATGTAAACAAATGCATAATGCTGCGCTATACTTTGTGGCCTCACCTGGTTGCATAGCGACACTTATTGTTTAGGTGTCTTTTAATAAGCAGGTATTCATATCATTAGCTAGAACTAGCTGGATCTGATCGATATGGACATAAACGCGAGTGAAGTCTAATCTGACGGGAGACAGAGATCAGCTGCTGCTGACGAGTCGACACGCAGCTCTGCATGATCACATGCAGCGGTGAGCGGACAAAACACACACTTCAGGTTAGAATATCACACGTAGCTATTTTAATTACCTCTCAAACTACCTAAACTAGTTATAGATATGTTTAGTTTTACTGTCGGGTCACTCATTACTGATCCGCGAGCTGCATGATACTGGCATAATAGATTGCCCGATCGGGCAACCAGCAGGTGAGGCTTCATTGCCCGAGCTAAATACTAGATGGCCCCGGGCCATCGGGCAGCCCTTAATGTCGAGCCCTGACCTGTGGACACAGTCCAGTAATGGCGAGGCCTGTGGGAAACATATATATTTTTTAAATCCTCAGACAGGGTGTCCGCGGAGTCTTAAAAAGTATTAAAAGTTGATAAATTAATTTTGCGAAAATTAAGGCTATTAAAAAGTATTAAACGGCATTTTCCAAGGTTTTACATTTTGTAGCTTGTTTTCAATAAGCATATAAATTGTCCAAAGAGGTTGTATTCTACAGTGTGCCTGAATGTAATCATTGCGTTGGTGTGCAGTGTGATTCTGTGTAGTTTATTTATGGCATCGCGTTGGATTTGACGTCATCTGAACAGGACATCGCGCGCTCACTGCTTGATAGCACGCTAAGGTCCGTTTACGCCGGTTGTTAAACAACATCGTTATGGGGAAATGCAAGTCTGCGTCCAAATGGTTGGAAGATAAGGAGGAAGGACAATCAATACTGTATATAGTCAATGTGAGGTAAAGTGTGTCTCCAATGTAACCGGTTAGAACTCGAAGTGGCGATGAGGTCTTAAAATGTATGGAAAGGGTCTTAAAAAAGGTCTTAAAGGGTATTACATTTGACTTCAGGGTTCCTGCATATTTCCTGTCTTAACCTCGTTTACGACTGAATCACACTTGTAAAATTGCGGTGTTTCTGGCATTTCTGCTGATCTACATTATTTTCACACGACGACACTGCCCCTTTTTCCACTTACCACACACAGTTGAATGTTACTCAGTAGAATTGTTCAAATGGCAATAATCTTTTATCTTATGTTTTAATTTTAAATTCTCATTTTGTTAAGCTTGTGCCAGTATAATCTCCATTTCTTTACTATCTACTTATATGATTTAGGGCTGTTCTCAAAATAGCAACACATGCATCACACTATCATATTAGGTAGTCAGCCAGACCAAAGGATGTGACTTTGGCAGACATTTCAAAATAAAAGTTTATATGTAATGAATCCCTGGCAGGTTATATGATCGGCCCAATCTTAGAAAACACATGTCAAAGCCAAACAAATAGAGTTCAACAGTGTGAGAGATCTCCATTGAGGATTTGCTTAAAGGCCATGTAATGCATCTAACACAGGTGTTTTTTAACATGTAGTTTAGATATCACCAGAATAAAAATAAATAAAAATGTTTAAAGTTTCGTCATAATTAAATGACATATACGTTAAAAAACGATGTTGGTTCCGAAGTTTGCCGAGTACGCCCCCGATCACTCCCGAACGAGCGGTGACGTCACATGTGGCAAACATTGCCATTTGATCAAATCAGTCCAAATGGCAAGCAACGTGATAACTTCAGACAGCGACAGCGATCATTCAAGCTCAGATTCGGTGGGTTATCTGGATTCAGTTACAGAAGTAGAGAGTGAACCAGCTAGCCTTTCACTTCAAGGCATCTTGCCTTATAAGTACGAGCCTCCTGCCCAGCAATCGAACAACGAGGCAGAAACTTGTGAAAGAGAAGCGGATTCCGCAGCCGGCGAGACTCGAGTCGGCAATACTGAATGGTAAATTCTGTTTTATTTAATTTGACCTGCACTAAATGTCGATCTTAATTTGTCATCTGTTCCTCACACGTCCGGCAGATATTGTTTTGTTTTTTAATGTTATGTACAATATTCAGGTGTACATGTCAATGCTGTGAAAGCATGCCCACTGCAGATGAATGTGTATGCTGCAGAGAGATCTGGCAGGTGATGGAACAAATAGACAGTTTGCAACCTACTGACCAGATACCAGTCCTGCATCGGGTCGGGTATCCGCGGGTACCCGACGGGTGACCCGCAAAAAAGGTGATTTGCGGGTGGTATTTTTTCAAACGCTTTTTTCCGGGTTCGCTTCTGGGTAAAACAAAGATGATGCGGGTCCGGTTGCGGGTGTTGCATAATAAATATATTTAAACAATAATATTTTAGTTTAATGTTTAAATCCTCAGACCGGTCCGCGGTACCGAGCATAATCATAACCTCTGCAGTGCATCTATCTGCTGCTGAGCGCACCACATTCTGAATGGCTGAGGTGAAGCTCTCTATAGCGGAGAATAGCCTACAGCATTTTCAATAACTCTTCCTCAAGAGCGAAATCCAACGTCTGGGAGGCTTTTGGTGTCATCCTAGATGGAGAAAATAAACAACATCCCAGGCTTTTTGAGCCAAATATGCAACTGCGTGTGTTAATAATTGCACGTTGTCACTGCTTATATATATGCGGGTTCGGGTCGGGTTGCGGATCATGTGCCGGCGGGTCGGGTCGGGTTGCGGAACTAATTGGCAATATGTGCGGGTAGCGGGGCGGGTTCGGTACTGCACGTCACGGGTGCGGGGCGGGAGCGGGTCTTGAAAATCAGACCCGTGCAGGACTCTGCCAGATAGAAGACACCGACGAGAAACCAAGGTGCATTATTAGCCAGCCAGGCTTTAGAGAAGGCTGTCTCAGTGTTTGGACACTGAAAATAGCGTATCTTCAATACAAACAACAACACAGAGCAGTTGATGGCCCACTACACCAGTAAGTAAATATTGATTGACCCAACTGCCTATTGCAGCTTTGCTTTCATATAATACTTTTAGTCGCTACAGATATGGTACACTTTTAAAGATACCATTAAACTCTTTCAAGCAGTCAAAAACAGCTTGGCTTTTATTTTTTCTGTGTATGCAAGTTCAATGTATGCTTGGGAAAAGAAACAACTACACATGTGAGGAAATATATAAGAGGTCTATGATTCTGTCAAGCAGTCATGTAGGCTATAACCTCATATTTATTTTGTACAAGTAAAATCCAAATATCATGTTATAAGCCAATTTGTAACCATTGCTACATAATAGTACTACATAACATTTTATTTTTCTCAAAATATATTTATAATCTGTATACTTTTTTTCCATTAGGAAGCATCGATATACAGCTTATCGACAGTTTGTACGTTGGTGCTGGGGTGTACTCGGCCCAAAAATCAGAGTCCCGCTGCCTGCATGTGCAGTAACCGAGATACGGAAGACTTACCCTGAACCGAGAGGCCGCTATCAGGGATTTCAATGGCCAAATCTGTAATTTGACATAAGTCATGCAGCTGAACTGGTTAAAATGGTTTCGCATGATGTAAATAATTTACAAAGTACATCATTTACAATATTATTTTTCCAAAGAAACATGTAAATATAACAACATTTTCCAAATCACAAATTTGTAAGATTGTATTAATTTACTGTTTGATAAATAAAAAAGGGTTCTTTTGTTAATTTTTCACTTGTAACATTTTATCTTTATACAGTGATGCAAATTAGTCGCTTTTCGGCGCCTCCCGCTTTTTTAACGCTGATTTGGGTGACTTGTGTAATTCGCGGAGAACCGAAGAGTTTTCGTTTTGGGGGTGGGGGGGGTCCGTCCGTCCGTCAGTCCGACTAACGGACAACTTTTCACTTCAAAAAAGAAGAAGAAATCTAGACCGCAAAATAATTAAACAAGCGAGTGCCTGTTTTTCCTGGCCAAGGGCAGGTTCCTTGAACACAACACGAGCGTAACGTGTCTTCACGTGGTATACGTCTCGTCGGAAAGGAGTGTAGACTAGAGTGCTGACGGAGAGCACCGGAACGCCGCTCCAGCTCTTCAAATATTGCAGTACCCATAACTTGGAGCCGTACACACCGCAGTGTTTGCGTGGCTTTCTTTAGTTGTAAGCACAGTGGCGATCTGTTGTTATTAGCATCTGGTTAGCTAGCTATGCTAACGAATTTAAAGAGCTTTTCTACAACCAGGTGGAAGAGAGCTCTCTCCTGAGAGGCTCAAATAACCTCAGCTCAGTGAGGTTAGGCACACCTTGATATGATCATTATAATTATTAATGAGACATTAGAGTCTAAATGAAAAACAGGTATAAAATGCAATATGACAGTAACAAAAAAGTTGTTAAAAATAACAAGAATAGAGTTTAAAAGGGGAGTGATTTGTAAAATATCCCCAAAAAAAAATCTGCTTACAGTTCTGTTTCAAATGGGTGTTGAGATGTATCCATAGATCTCTTCATGTTGCTCTCAAAGTGCACCAGATTGATGCTTTTAACTTCAATATTTAAAAAAAAATCTTCCCGAGACCCCACTAGAGTAGGTTAGGTCCCCCCCACTTAAATCATGTTCACATGGATAGGATACTAAATACATTTGCACACATCTTGTGTCCATATCTTTCTGCCACAACCATGCACGTGCGTGCGTGCATGCGCGAGTCATGGCAAGATATCTGGATTAAGAGGTTGCTTTTTCTTTGCACAGCATGAAAGAAAGGCCAAATTAATGGGCTGTGATTTTTGTTTTTTTAAGCAGAGGTTGAGTTCAATAATTTGTACGGCCCTCGGAGGATGTTGTAAAAATTGAAAGGAAAAAGGTTCCCCACCCCTGCTGTAAATAATAATAAAAACCCTTGATTTATAACTTAACATCTCTGTCTCTATTGATCTGAGTATATTATAAAGAATAGCCAGTTAATTGAAGCATTATAGCACAGGCCTTTGTCAGATGGTATATTACGCTGTTTCTTTCTGCTTCGAATAGTTCTCTCTTTTTTCACCATACGTGTGTTTGCATCCCTGTTTATTGCAGTGTACATTAGTCTATTTTGGTATATGTGCGAGCCCACAAATAATTAAAAGTGGTAAAAATAATAAAGATATTCAGACGTAATTCATTTTTGGCCTTACTTATTTCACTTCAACTTTTATATATTTCAGTCACTAGGCAAGTTCACTGTACTCTGGTGACATTTAGCTCAAGCTGGCATAACACCTGTAGTAACTTAATTCTGACCCGAGTTTTGTGCACAATCTTCGAGCACCCATGATCAATGTTTATAGCAATCAGGAAACATTCACAGCTCACAACTACACATCGCTTCCCCATCATGAATTGTTAGATAAAAAAAGTTTAGCGAGGTCCGGTTACACATATGTTGAGCGAAAATAGCGGAAGGATACAAAACAAACAATCCAGACGAGGCTGGTGTTTGCCACGTGTGACGTCACACAGCTGGGTTAATGGCTGGCAAGCTTTTCGCTACCGGAGCGGAATAACACGGGAAAGTGGCACACATTTCATGTTATTTGGGGGGTATTTATGGGAAGAATCATTGATGTTGATATGTCAAATGAAACAGTGGAAAGTGATGAAGCGATTTATTAACACAGAATAACATTTATTTTGGACATTACATGGACTTTAAAGAGACACAGTTACACTGTTTTATTAAAACAACATAGCCAGATCATGAAACCAGCAATCGTTGCCTTTTAAGGTTTCATTGATGTGCCGCAATTACTGACAGTGGAATGATTGTTACCTATAAAAGGTCCACATTAACTATTAATGGGGGCAATAACAGATGCTTCTTTAAGGCCCTATGATAAAGATGGATTTGATAGGAATTATTCACAAGTTAAAGATATTTAAGCTTATGTTCATAAGCGCTTTCATGAGACATCATGTAGGAGTTATAATTCATTCATAGCGGGCTGGGCAGTAATCCAATGTGATAATTAATCATCATATCGAATCGTGATGAAATCATGTCTAGAAATTGCTGATTTAATCAAATCAGTCATCTGAATTGACAATAACAAACACATACACTCATTGCTCAGAAAATATATATAGTTGTTTTACACCACTCAGTTCAATGTGATGAACACATGGTCTTTAAGTTAAAAACATGTTTTATCTAAAAGTTAACTTGAATGTGTTGTTTATTTTGCACACTAAGAGCTAAAAAAGTGTGAACTAGGAAGTAGTGGAATTTTTGTCAAAATAACATAATATAACAAAATTCACACAAATAGTGAAAGGGCCTGTTAGAATTTCCCAGAGTTTAAGGTCATTTCTTCAAATTCCTGAGTTTCTGCAATCAACAAAAAAAGTATTCTGTGATATAAAAGGAAAACGAAGCTCTTTTGTCTGTTGTCCACTCATCGATTAATGGACTTATTATTTCAGCACTATTGAACAGTGTCAAGCCAATCAAAGCATTGTTTATACATGTATACAGTACAGTTCAGGATGTACAAAGTGGACCCTCAGTAACCTGGACGTGAGAATATTAAAGAGGTGTGAAATACGTTAGGGTGAAGTTTACTGGCCAAAATCAGCAGCGGCTTGTGACCAGGACTAACAGAGGACACACCGCTCATCATATGACTGTTAAAAGCTCGCTTTCCATTATATAGTTAGCCGCTGTCGCCTCTTGAACTCTACAAATCAGCGTCCACATTTACCCATCAGTTCCCCCAATCGGCCAACAACCTGAGTCATCTGCCTTGTGACGAAATGAGAGATCAAAAGAAGATTTACGGTGAAAATCGGAAATGGTTGAGTCTTCTGTCTCAATCTAAAGTAGAGCTACAGAAAGAAAATGAGGGTGTGTTTGAACATTGTTTTCTCCGTCCTCTGTGGTGGCATAGCTGTGGTCTTTCACTGAAAAAAGGGCTCCCAAGTCAGAGAGGAACTACTTAGGGACTTTCTCTCAAACAGCCTCAATGATTGCATCCTACCCATTACATAAAGCCTCCCTCTCATTCGCAAGGAGGGAAGAAAGAGCCTCGTCGGTATAGGAAAAAATTCCTCACTAGCCCTCCCTTCTTCTCCTCCTCATCAGCCCCACCCTCTTCCACCGTCCTCTGTGAAAGTTTTCCTTTCCCTCTCTCCGCCTGCTTTCTTTCCACTGTTGCTCCCCCCTCACTAGCCCATCTGGTTGTGGTTAGCGTTCAAGTCGCGCTGTCTCACTTCTTATGTTTCCTTTAGTACTGCCCACCCCCCCTCTATCTCTGTCTGCCCTTTTTTCCCTCCCCCCTTTGTCTTCATCCCCTGCTGCCAGGAACGTTTCAATATGGAGTCCGACATCGGCTTCTCTCATACTCCCCCGGTAAGATTTTTTTTGTAAATGTTGGAGTTAAATGCATCAATCTGGTGCATTTTCAGGGGGAAATAAAGAGACTAGATCTATGGGAACACCAATATGAAACAGAACTGCATACATTTCAATAATCATAAAATCATGGCCATAAACAATAACATACCATATCTACCGTAATTTTCGGACTATAAGCCGCGCCTTTTTCCCTATTTTTCGACGCTGCGGCTTATATAACGGTGCGGCTAATCTATGGATTTTTACAGCTAACGGCCAACACCTTTAACTCTATGGGCTCTATGGCCGGTCCGCGGACCCCCACCTTTAAGCGGCGGGTTCCAGCAGGAAAAGCTGGAGGCCGGAAAAGAGTGAGACAGGTAGCGCGCAAAAAGTAAAAGTGGAACCGAGAGTGGTATGCCGCTGCTGCGGCTTATATTCAGGTGCGGCTTATAGTCCGAAAATTACGGTAATATGAAAAAAAACACTGAAACTTGTTTATTTATTTATTTTTGGTTAATTTATAGTTGTGAGTGTGTCTGTGCTCCTGAATCAGCCTCTCCTCTCTCCTCCTCTTTGAGGCAGCAGCAAAGACTAGTTTTAGCTCTCAACAAGTTTGAAAAGTACTAGGGATGTCCCGATCACCTTTTTTTGCTCCCGATCCGATTCCGATCATTTGATTTTGACAATCTGCCGATACCGATTTTTCCCAATCCGATCTTTATGCAATGCATTAAGAGAAAAAAAAGGTAACAGATAACGGCTGGTCATCCAACGCGATGAATTCAGCTATCTTGGCTGTTATTTTGTTGGCCTTTTCACTGTTCTGGGGCAGTTTCTCTTTCCTTTTAAAAGTCTCCGCCTTGCAAACATTGTATCTGGCTGTTACACTGCCTTCACTTTCAATTTTATAATACTTCCAAACTCCTGACATTTTCTCTGTCCCGATTCCCGAGTCACCAGCTGAACGTAGCCTCTCGTTAGCTTACTGCTACTATTAGACACTGCATCCTGCCCACTCTGTTGCCAGATTTGAGAGAAATAAGCAACCAGGTCTATGAAAACAAGCCCAAAAGAAGCAACACATACATGATGTTGTGTAATTTTAAACCAAAACTAAGGCCTCAGGATGACTTTTAAGGTCATTTTTGTTTTGTAACATTAAATAAAATAATACAAATATAAAAAAATATTATTCCCGATCCCCGATTTTTTTCTCCCGATTCAGATCTTTTGAAAATCACGTGATCGGATCGGGACATCTCTAAAAAGTACTAATCACTCCCCCCTCAACTGGAAATGTGTTTACATAAATGGTGACCAAACCGTTTGAGACCGACTGAGAACTTAGACTAAGTTAACTATCTAAACACTCAGAGTCCTTAACCTCACCTGAGCTGAGGTTATCCCGAGCTTGAATGACACACAGAGACCAATCAAGGGCTTTGATTTATGATCTCTATTAGGGCTGAACGATATATCGTTATCGTATCGATATCTCGATATGAACATTCAAGAAATCAATATAAAAAAAGCAATGGTATAAACGATATATATATATATTTTTTTATATTTATTTGAATAGGGACAATGCACATTAATGAACATCAGTATAAAAACAAATGTAAATATGCCGGATTATAGCTACAAAGCTAGTTCTCATCCGTATTTCCCCCGCACTCGCCCTGCTTGTACAGCTGTGGAAGTCTCCATAAACATTTGGCCGATTGCCATTGAACGCACCACTACGGCCAGCCAACCACAAAGCTTAGTTCATGCTTGCTGTGGATTGACAGCTGAACCCAACCAATGACAAACATAGGAGGGTGGGACTTGGGAGTGACGGAGACGGACACAGCCACACACACACGAGGATACTCACAGCGGGGAAATCAGAACTGAAGAAACGAGACATGAGTGCAGAAGATAATGCGGCCGGTGGCAGTGCACAACCTAATTTAGTGCCAAAAAATAAATCCTCCTCTATTATTTGGAGGTATTTTGGGTTTAGAAAGGAGGATGTCGACCAGAGCGAGGTGTTGTGCAGGTCTTGCTTGGCGAAAATTGCGACGAAGAAAGGGAACACAACAAACATGTTTCACCACTTGAAACAACACCACCGTGTGCTGCATAAATAAAACTGCACTCTTTTGCACTCTTTTGTTTTATGATGTTTTTATTTTTCTGAAAAATGCTTGGTTTTCACCGAACCCGTGGTCATATCGTATCGTATCGATATCGAGATATCTGGCATGAATATCGAGATATGAAATTTTGTCCATATCGTTCAGCCCTAATCTCTATGACAGTGGCCATGTCGGCAGGCCACATCATGTAGACAGCCAGTCACCCTGTGTGAGGCAGACCCACATTTGCGCCTAACAGGCCAGGCCATCGGGAAACCCCCCCCCCCGATGGCCAGTCCGGGACTGGCTAGTTGATCACTAGTTGATTAGATCGCAGATGGCGTCGTGGTCGCAGACGAATAATAAAAAAATAATAATAAATGGGTGGCGCTATATATAGCCCGCCCAAGTAAAGTCTATGTGTGGGAAACCCTGAACTTGTTGTTTCAGTTCCTGTTTAGTCATATAGATGCATCCGTTTACACAATTGCAAAGGAGTTGAGAAGTCCATAACTTCCAGGTTACCTAATCATTACATTTTCTAGTGGTATATTTATCGGATGTCATGAAATAGGCAGTTAGAACTAATAGATACTTATTTTGTTTTTTGTTACAAATGCTTTGATCAGAAAAGAGACCTATGACTCACAGTTTTGATTCGGAAAACAGGAACCAATGAAGGATGTAGGGTTAATGCAAATATGGGTAAACATTTGAAAAAAATGCAAGCAGTCAGAAGATCAACCTTTATGTTTTTCAAATCAATTTTTAAGAGAAAACAAAGACAAATTGTATAACTGTCTCCTGTTAACATTCCATTACAGTTAAAGGAAGGGTAGGTAAGAATGGAGAAACAAGCTCGAGTGCGCTAGAATTTGAAAGTACGCAGCCGAAAAAAATCTGCCCATTCCTTCCGACTTTCTTACAGAGCCCCTCCTCCAACACACACGATTGCGCACAAGATAAGTTTGTGCACGAGATGGAAGGCTGACAGGCAGTTATTTTAGCCGGGCCGGCTCAGATGATTGGTCGTGCTTTTTACAGCGCCACGGCTTCCACAGATGAAATGGATGCATTTATTGTCAAAGCATTTAATGTATTCATTGCTATCGGGATGTTAAGAGCATTCCATGGAATATAACGAAGTGTTACTGAAGTGAATTATCTACCCTACCTTTAAGTGGGTAATTTAGCTTTATTAAAATATTTTAACGGTAATCATTGTTTTCAAGCGTAACTTTTATAATGCACTGTTCCAATCAATAAACGAAGCAAAACCATCAAGCTGGGCTGAACGGATAATGATATCAAACCATACACCAATACACTTTTTTTTTTTAAGTGACTGTGTGTAAAAGAACTGGTTGCAAAAAGACATCCCATTTTGTAGAAGTCTATGAGAAAATGTTCAAACTTCACACTTAAGTGAACGTGTTCCTAATGAGTTTATGGTCTCAATATTTCGTTTTAAGTCTTTTTTTTACAACATGATGTTTATTTGATCAAATGTAGTGTAAAACAGAAAATAAAGCAGGGTATGACTTAGGGCATGGCTACCTTATGATTGTTACAACTTTGAACCCTGAACTGTTTTTCAGTTCAGTCGCAAAAATGAATTAGGGGTTAAGTTTTGATTGGCTAAAAGTAAGTACGGTGTTCGGTCTCACTAAGCTATCCCTTTTGTTTCAAATAATTTGTAACTACAAGCCAAGAAGGCAATTGCCAAAAACCAAGATGGTGTTGGCCAAAATGGCAAACTTGAGGCTTCAAAACAGGGGTCAACATTAGGTGACGCCATGTACTATGTTCGCTACTTATATTGTCTATGTATCTATCATGGTAAATACCTATGGTAACTGCCCATTTTGAGTTGATTTTAGAATACAAATTGAGAAATACATACAGTTCATGATTAAAGATCTACAATGTGATTATTAGGGATGTAACGATACCAAAAAGTCACGGTACGATAATATCGCGCTAAAAAGTCCACGGTACGATATTTATCGCGATATTGAAAAAATAAAGAAAAAACCTTTGAATATTTTTTTTCCTTTATTAAATAATAAATTGGATTTTACAGCATTTTAGTAGGATAGTAGTATTTTAAAGTGTCAACAATGTAATAATCAGACCCTGCAATAGAATAAATCAAGTTTCACTTTAATCGCGGTATATTTTGTCAGTCCCAAAACGGTATTCAGACATTTATTTACCGCGATATATCGTACATCCCTAGTGATTATATGTTTTACAGTTGAAGTGCAGTCTGTACTGGTTCACTGTATTGAGTGCTTTAAAATGAAAACTACTAAATGGGTGTGGTTTGTGCGTGTTTCAGTCGAGCGCATTCTTCGACAGTTCCCCTGCCTAATATTTAACCCACATTTGCAAACCTTTGTAACTCTTAATGTTTTGGCGGCAAGTGGTTGATCCAAGCATAACAAAACATTTCTAGATCTTTGGCAGAGAGAGTTCTTTCGTATGGTTCAAACCCCACTGCAGTCAGCATGTCGTTGTGTCCCTGGGCAAGACACTTCACCCCAAATTGCTCCTGTA
Organism: Notothenia rossii; assembly: GCF_949606895.1. Classification (NCBI taxonomy): domain Eukaryota; kingdom Metazoa; phylum Chordata; class Actinopteri; order Perciformes; family Nototheniidae; genus Notothenia; species Notothenia rossii. Next base: position 43,218,147 of record NC_136904.1, read on the forward strand.
GAGATTGTTCACAGTATTGAGTATGTAAGTCGCTTTGGATAAAAGCGTCTAACAAGTGACATGTAATGTGATGTATAGAAAGAACAACTGAAGCAAGAGGAGCCTCAGGAAGTTACTACTTGACTCACTTTCCTGCTCAGCAGAAACATGCATAGTCATTGACTTGCTAATGCATTTGCTGTCACTGTCACAGTGAGTATTCCCAGAAGAGTTAACATGAAACCAACATGAAACACCAAGGTATTTCTCACTTAGCATAGGGACTTTACACACAACCAGTGGTTTGCAGCACCACCCCACAAAAATAGAAGCAGAGTCACAGGAGAATCCCCTCTTTACAGAGAGGCTGGCTTTTTTTGGAATCTAATAGACTTGCCCAGGAAGGAATTGAAACCTGAAACATGTCCAACTGGTCAATCTTTCAGAGTAGTGCTCCACATGTTTATCAGCTACCTGCTGAGTAGGGGTGAGAGGCTTTCGGTATCTAATCTTTGGTTTTGATTATTATTCTTTGGGTCATTATTCAAAATCAATTCTGGATTCAGTACAAAGGGGTTCCCTTTTTTCAGGATTTGCTCCAATCCAGAAATGGGGATATGCCAAAGTATGGCAGGAAAGCTTGATTGTTATTTTTTTTTAAATAGTTGTATCAACTGATCGCAAAATGTAAATCCACAAAGAAATACCTAAGACAAAACATAATTATTAAGACTTGACTTACGGAGTACATTAACACGTAAATACGTTTTTCACTTTTTTTGTCAATTCTGAGTGAGTTCAAAAATAACACCTTCAAGTTATACAAATATAAAAATGTCTGCCTGTAACAGAAATAAAACCTATAGAGCCACATGCTTTTTTTTCTTTCTCAGATAATTAATCAGGTAATTCCAAGATAAATTGTACAGAAAATCAACAGTTTAGGCAAGAAAGCAACAAAAGGCTGAAGCATCTTTAGATATTACATAGTTACAAACAGTTTCAGATTACACATTAATTTACTGTTAATAAGAATGATTGATTGGTTCTGCTTTAAGGAGCCAGAAAGAATCAAGCTAATATCACATGACAGCGTAACACTTATTCTCTTAATGAGCACACTGTGTGAGCATACCAGACCAACATGTAATTCAAAAGGGGGAATTCATCAATCTCACACAAACTTTATATGCTTTAGCCACATTTTTTAAAATGTAATTAGGATTTTATAACATCTATCCAATCCATTATCAAACTCTTAAACACCAAGCTGACACCAAAGAACTGACACAGACGGACCCCCAACTGTTGTGTCACCTCGCGTCTCTGCGTCTTGGCCATGTGTCGCACTGGAACACACCGCAAAGACTTCAGCCGACGGCCAAGAAGCACGTACGAACTGCGCATGCGTGAGTGGTAGGGATGTGCATCTCCATAACTGAGGCCGATGCGATGCGCATCTCGATACGTTGCCACGATACGATACATTAACGATACCTTTGAAACACCAGGCGTTACGATACGATACGATTCATGCGATACAGTTCGATACGATTTGATTCAACATTATGCGATTCGGGGCGATACGATGCGATTCAACACGATGCAAAAATAATGATACTTCAATATGGTACGACAGAGGATTTTTGTTTTATTCCTTATATGCAGCAAATCATACATTAACAAAAAAGTGCTTTACATATTTGGTACTGCACATCCCATCATGCCATTTATTTTTTTACCTTTAAAAGCTCTCCAGAGCACAATTGTATAACACCTCACAGTTAAACAATGTAAGGATGCATTGCTCATGATTAACAATGTGCAAATAACAGCTACCATAGAGCAATGCCCATACAGCTGCCAGCCTGATGTGCTTAACACTCAGAGGCTAACTCACCAGTGAGCAGAAAGCAGTGGTTTCTATCTGAACAATAAAGAAAACAAATAACCTTTCACAAACAGGTATTTCATAACTGCTTACAGTAAGGAAGACATTTAAATTATTATTGGCCGTCACTGGCTGCTGTAAGCTAAACACCTCTCTCTGACAGAACACCTCACTGAGTGATTTAACTCATATGTCTCACTTTCAGGTTTCTCTTTTCAGCCGCAGACCCCACGTCGCCTCTTTATGTGCGTCGCTAAGTTCCTCGTACTACTTGTGTACTTTAAAGCGGCTCGGCATCGTTAACAATCTGCGAGTGATTTTTCAAGTTGACCGTCTGTAGTAATAGTGCCGCGCACATATACCATCAGGACGTTACTGATGGGGTGCGGCTGCGGAGTGATACTGTGTGTATGCAAGTCCGCATCTAGGACGGATCTATGTATCATGGCTGTAGACCTGTTAAGTAATAAAGATACCTCATACAAAGGTCTATGGATACCTTAATACTCTCCATGACCTGCGGTCAACTATATAGCATAAAGGACTATTACACCGTCTTTCTTGAACAATCCGAAGTGTTGCCAAACGTTTGATTTGTAGGTATTTTTTGGTGCGCTGTGTTTCTCTTTCTCCTCAACTTCCGTGTGTGTTGATAACTGAGACTCTCGTTCTCCGTAGTGGCGAAGCAAATATCAAAGATCGTCTCTGCTGAGCGTTGACAAGATGAGGGGATTTTATATGAATGAATCGTTTTTTTACCGATGCAAAGACGCTACGCAATCGATGCATCGCGAGTTCAACCCGGTTCAACCCAAACTGTAGCCGATGTGCACTCTTTCTACCGGTGCACTCGCATCTTGAAAGTTTATGCCGGTGCACCGATGCGAATCGGTGAATCTTAACATCTCTAGTGAGTGGCAATAACTCTCTTTACTAGCAGGTAGTGTGTATTCTTCATTCAAAAGAGGCAACAACCGGAAGACAGAATGCGATAACCGAGACTGCGTGATATAAACAAACAAATAGCGTGTGCGTTCCATTTTCACTCTACAGCGGCTTTCCCGAACCTGTGTCGAGAGCTGGAGTTGAATGAAATCTCAGATTTGCCTTCTTAATAGTTTGTTTGGGTCCCTCACTTCCGTTTTGCTTCTCATGGCCTGATTCGCTAGCTGAACAGCCAATCAGAGTGATTTATTTGACCGACAGCCTTTGGCCGACTTGCCCACTGATTCGACATGTTGAATCGGTGGGTTTTCGGCCGAAAAGGTGTCGGCACGGCTGAAAAGACACAACGGTGCGGGAGACACCAATCTGAGTAGGGCGTGTCGACGCTCATCGTCGGCCTGACGCCCATCGACGACCAAAATCGGCTTGGTGTGTCCGGGCCTTTAGAGAAGTGAAACAGCCGTTGTTTTGGACAACGACTTCAAGATGTCAGTGAGCCAAGGCATGATATTCATTGTTCCGAAGCAATAAGGCTTTGTACCAATTAGCAAAAGAAAAAATCAACAACTTTTTATGCTCTGATTTTTATACTTCATAAAACAGTCATTCTGTGAAGCGTTGATAGTTTAGTCTGCAGTGATGACATGCTGTCTGTCTCACAGTGCCCTCAATGAAATTCCACCTCAAAGGTCTTTTCCACTGAAATCTGAAGATGTCCTTACATGGCTGATCGCAGTATTCACAATCATTAACAAAATATAACAGGGGAATGGAAAAAGGCTTTCATTGTATAATAAACAATAGTCGGATGACTTCAACTAAATGCATCTGGATAAAATATGATAGATACTATAATATTAGCTCCATCACCTTAGGGAAACCCCACCTGAACTACATGTTGTTTGGGGCAGTGAGCAGATGAACAAACACAATGTGTTGTGCTCATTATAAAACACAAATAGGTGTGTCTTTATAAATATATTCATATAGCTAAACATACTAATAGAGAAAGGAATAGAGATTTAAGTTATATCATATATTTTATTATTTATATAGAGTTAATGACTTCTTGTTATGCTGTTGGAACTGTCTGACAAGCACTTTTGATTAAGCATATTGACACCTTGAGTAGCATGAGTGTGGGAGGTATGAGTCCTTAAAGCCGGAAATGAGTTTAATCTTAATTTAAATCAATTTACCACATCCAGTTCCCTTATCATGAATTCATTGTTTTTAAAATAGGTTTTTGGTTAGATGCCTAAAATAAGGTCTGTAGTTAACACAATCTTAAGAGATTTGTCTAGAATGTTTTATTCTACGACATAAAATACATCAGTAACCCCGCTGGTGATTATCTGAAGCTTCTGTTTCATAAAAACCATGGGAGCCTGCCTGCAGGCAGCAGTCTCAGGACACCTGCACTCTGAGGACACCTCCAGTCTCAGGACAGGAAGTGCACGCTAAGAATTCCAAAATAAAATCGCCACTATCAGTACAGCGCCACTTTCCAAACAGGAAATGCACGCAAATACAAAATAAAATCATATCGTGACACTTATTATCTATATATATATAGATATATATATATATCTATATATATATAAATACGACATCTTGTATTTTAGTTACACCCGCTAGACAACAGTAGAGGGTTCAAGAAACAAGGTGCACCGTGGCGGAGGTGGGGAGGCTCCAGCTGGGAACCTCCACCCCGCTGCGGGACCCCTGAGTCAGACGGTGCGTCTTGGTCACGCTTCATATCGGCCGGCCCGGAAAGGAAGAGACACGCTGAGTGGGGGGAAACACGCAGAGTGGGGGAAGTCCCCCACCCCAACGCAGCATACCCTCCCGGCCATCAGAGTTGAACCCGCAGTTCGGAGGAACCAACCGCCAGAGCAGTTGGCACTAGGCCGGGCCGGCGCGGAGGCCCTCCGACAGTGAGTCGCGTTTGCCATTCGATCAGTGAGAGGAGAGGAGAAAAATGCAACAAAAATGGTCAAAATCCGTTAATATATGGATGAGTGGGGGGCAGAGATGGGGTCGTTACTAAAAAAAAAGTAATATATTACATATTACTTTAAAAAAAAGTAATGTATTACACTACTTCGTTACTCTCTACATAAAGTAAACTCGTTACTTTACTCGCAGGGCCGGCCCGCCCCTCCCTACAGGCAGATCACACAGACTGCTAAAGTTTCAATGTTCTCTTTAGTTCAGTTTCCATTGTCGCATAAGACTGATCCAGATATCTCCTGAATGTTTTCCTATCTGACCATGGCTGTCCTCTGTCTCCTGCTATCTGTATTTTGCGCAGTATATCTCTGAACGATGGTGATTCCACTGTGCAAATGGGCAACATTTCCTCTACTATGAAGGATGCTACAAGCCTGTCCATCTCTGCTTTGGTTACCGGTCCTCCAAATTCTAATTTGTGCTGCTTCGGAGTCGGAGGCAGCGCACTCAAAACATCCTCACTCTGGCTTTGGGGTTCCTTAGCTATTAGCTTCACCTTAGCATGTGTTCTTTGCAGGTGTTTGTTGAGGTTTGACGTGGTGCTTACAGCAGTGGATAACAGCTTCTGGCCTGGACACAGTTTGCACCTCCCCGTCACATTCCTGTCTATTCTTCGGACGAACTCAAAATAATATGCATACCTCCGCTCCACCCCTCGAAAGTTATCGCTGACTCAGCCATGAGCACTGCACGTTGAGATGTGGATGCGCAAGTCGCGCAGATTACGTATAAACCTGCGGCGGAAACCCCTCGTCTGTCAGAGTGATTATGACTGATTTTATAAAAGTAACGAAATAACGCGTGTCGGGGCAATGTTTTTAACTGTAGTGTGATTACTGAATTATAAAAGTTACACTACTCCGTTACCGACAAAAGTAATATTATTACAGTAACGCGTTACACCCAACTCTGGTGGGGGGTGCTGGACACAGGCCGTGGGGGGACACCCGAGACCGGGCAATGTCCCCGGTAGAAATAGCCAAAAAAATAAAACCGGGGAAAATAGGGGGAAAAGTGAAAAAAAGTGTCAGAAAATAGGCACTCGTGAGGCGGGCAGAGTCCCCTGTCAACTCCCGTTACATTCCTACATGGTGTCATTTGAGCGAAACATTTTCAACTTTTACGAGAACCAGGCTGGGGGGGTCAAAAGGGCTTGAAACAAGGTAGACCCAAAGTGCACGGTGGGCGGACTCATCACCTCCGTGATGAGTCTCCATTGCGATTTGAAAACTTCCATCAAACGAGTCTTTCGAGGGGCGTGGAAAAAACGTGTTCGTCAGAATCGTCACTTCCTGTACTGACAGTGCAGGTGTCCTGGGAGTGCAGCCTACACCGGAACTGTCCTGAGAGTGCAGGCCTGCAGGCAGACCCCTCTCATAAAAACAGCGGTTGCTCCAGAGCTTATTTTCGGCAATACTCTCAAATCCCAGTGCTTTTCGTTTTAGGCCCCCTGATGCCAACTTCCATGCGCCCTTCAAAAATACACTATATCACTGCACCCCTCTATGGACACTTTAAATCTCGTTCCACATTTTGGTAACGTTTCTATTAAATACTTGCGAGTAGACTGTGTTTTTTATTTATTTATGTATAGCCTTGAAATGTTTTCATCTCGAGTCATGTAATCCATTAGCTCCTCTTCGGACCATTCAATGCAGATGCAGAATGCCTGGTGAGAGAGCAAAATGGAAGAGGATCCATAAGAAGATTAGATCAAGACAGACAGGAAAAGACATTTAAGTAAATGGAATTATTAAGAGCATAATTTGGAACGGGGAAATGCATTAAATGGACAGGACAGATGGGTGGTGGCAAGAGAGGGAGAGATTGAGAAGCCTAACAGCATTGTGAAGGCAGGGATGGAGGGACTGTGTCGCGCTAAAGAGCCACAATATAGGAGATGGAGGGAGCACTTGGTCAGTCTCCAAGATATCGATTTACAAATTAGCCTTAGTGTGTGCGTGAGTGTCTCTGTGGCCAGAGGAGAGGTGGGGGATGGGGCATGTGAAGTATGGGACCAGTTAGTGGTCCACAATCGAATTAAGGCCCCGTCCACACGGAGACGAAAACAAACCGAGGTCGATATCAAAAAAGTCTTGCGTCCACACGGAATCGGCACAAGAAACGTGTCCGTCCACACGAGACCGCTCGACCCGCTGAAGACGCTGTAGTACATATGCCGGGCCTGTAAGTGGCGCTGTACTTCCGCCACAAAATACACCAAAAGCAGCGAATAAGACCCCCCGAGCATGGTTGCCGAATACAGAGAGCTGCACTCCCAGCCTCGCAGCAGAACAATAAGCCCTGTATTCCACAGCACTCACTGGCATCAATATCAAGTACGCTGAAATATAATTTTGTGGGATACAATCAAGGCTAGATTGTGTTATTCATGGAGCCCCACAGAGCTCAATATGAATTAAATTAAATGATCCTATGCAAAAAGTGTAATTTATATAAATGTTGAAATAATGATTTACTCAGCTAGTTATTATGTAATACATTTCATAATTCTTTATAACAATTGTAGTTATAAAGGTAATGTTTTTGGTTTCGTTTGCTATTCTGGCAGCATTACTTTTAGTCAATAGAGGGCGGTGCAAGTGGGTTTGTTAAAATAAGTATGATTATATAGAAGTCTATGAGAAAATCCCCCTTTTTTCAGTTGTTTTAATATCCGAGTAAACATTTCCTGACAGGTTTCTGTTCTCAATTGCTAGTTTCAAATATTTTTCAATATAGTCTGGTGGTCATTTTGTAAACAGTGTATTTTAGGGCATGGCTACCTTGTAACTTTGCTTTATTCAGCACATAAACAACACAGATTAGCAGTCGGCTTCTCAAATGTGTCAGCACTTCCAAAAGCACACAATTCTAACCAGATGCAATCGCTACTGTAATAAATGACCTCACTCAAAATGAGTCCCTGAATGTAAGTTTTTGTTGCAGTAAATTGGAAACTTCACTACTATATGGAAACACACATTAAGCAATCTGAAACAAAGGATAGTGTTGAGCAATCATTTATATTAATAGGACTAAAACCAAGAACCAAAACACATCAGCTAGACGGGGGGAAGCCCCTGTTTTATGTCCGGAATGAAAAATAATGTTGAGCATTGTGGAGCAGGCGAGAAACAAGAAACAACTTCCTGTGAAAATGACTCGCTTTATTCTACTGGCATAGAAACAAGAGTGTGCCTTCTGCTGTCCATCAGGCGTCATTGCAGGCTGGCAGGAATTCACAGGAGGTGGTCAAAGCCACAGTCCACTTCCTCTTTTTACATTCTTGTAATAGCTCTTTGCAATCACTTGCTTTTCTCTAAGAAGCAGAACGAGTGTCAAGTATAATGGTATCCCTGCAGTCATCCTGCCTGCACACTTTTTAAAATGATCAACATTGAAATCACACTTAAACTGAGCAATATAAAAAATCAAATGAATTCATCCTGATTAACACAAACAGATTTATGTCTGCAGGCCTAGCATCCTACATTGATAAAAAAAAAATACTATAAAGATTGATAAACAAAAAAAAAAAAAAGAGATTAAAAAAACAATCTCAAACAATTCTCACAAAATGGAAAACAAAAGACAAACTTTTTCTTAGTTAATGAATTATTTAATATTAAATGAGATTTTAAAAAGTAAAATCTTTTTTAACCTTATTGTCTTTTAACCATCCTATGTTTGTTTTTTTAAAGTCAAGTCTAATATATATAATTATACCTGTTAATGTATGGTTGTTGCCATGGATATGAATCATTCCTCTCTGTCTCTGTGTCTGTCCAGGTGTCCACATCCTGATTGCAGTGGGCGCAGTGATGATGGTGGTCGGCTTCCTTGGTTGCTATGGCGCCATTCAGGAGTCCCAGTGTCTGCTGGGAACGGTGAGTCACATATGAAGGTTTTAATTAGTTGTAATTAGAGGCCCAAAAATAACGAAAACCAACTTGAAGATACTTCTCACACATTATTTCATGTTTTTTATTCTCATTTTCTATTGATACAAAGTTTTTTTTCACAATAATCAAATAGTGCAATCCTAAAATTGTGAGTTTAATTTTTGAAGGAACATGCACAAGTACACACATACGCATTCACAATACTCACTCTGCTCCACTGATGATCTGGGGTCATTTACTTGTTAGTAAACATGGATGTAAAGAACACTGGATTTGAAATACATTCAATCATATTGTCTATTTAAAAAGTCAAAACCTTTGTTATCTGACTTGTTGAAGGGGTAATGAGATGTTTCTGTCCTGCAGTTCTTCGCCTGCCTCATCATCCTGTTCGCCTGTGAAGTTGCAGCTGGAATCTGGGGCTTCATGAACAAAGACACTGTAAGACGGGAGGTTCAAATATGCATGCTACATTGAGGCTCAAATACAGTTCAATTGCAGGTGTATAATGAAAGAGTTAAATATTATGAAACAAATTACTAAGTTACTCTGGTTTATTAGTATTGCAAATGTTCACTCTGTTGGACGAATAAAGGTGTTCTGATTTAGGCCTGAATTGCCAGGTTTAAAAGGTAGAAAAACATCGTAAAACTAATAATATCACTGAAGAACTTCGGTGAAAAAACTGTGAAATGATTCTTAAAACATGTTCTATGTAGCAAGGCATAGATCCTACTGTGTGTCCTTTAGTGTATATTAATCCTTCCAACAAATTAGTGACTTTCCTGAAATCAGCTCAAAATGAATTGACTGAATTCAGGGAACACATGGTTTAAAGTTCCAGGCTGACCTCTTTGTTTTTGTCTTAGGTTGCCACGGAGATGATCAGCTTCTACGACTCTGCGTATGACAAGGCCATATCCTTCCCAGCGTTACCAGGAACAGAGAAGGACAACAAGGAGAAGGACGCCGTCACCGCTGTGCTCCGGGTCTTCCACGAGACGGTAAGAACAAAACGAAATGACTCGAAGATAACTCATTCATTTTGAAACACAGGATGTACTTTGACAAAAGACGTCTTCATTTCATTTTAGGCTTTACAATCAGGGCTTTGGCATAGTATGCATTTCAATGGGACCTCTTAGTTCACCTATTACTAAAACTCACTTCTCCTGTGCACTCGTCCTTCTGCGCAGTGATTCAGTAGGTAGGTTGTTAAGAACTCAGGCACTTAGGAGGTAGGACCCAATTGCACGACCCGGGAGACAGAGGTAAAGTATCGGTAAGATACTTTATTTTCCAAAACAAAAAGCAAGATGAGCAAAAAATGGTCACTTTCAAATCTCTAGCTGAGATGACAAAAAAATAAGAACAAAATGAAAATCGCTCACGTAGTGAGGAACAAAACTTTACAATAGCACGAAGAGAACATAGAACTGACTGTGGCAAGAGACAAGACCTTCCATGGCAATAGACAAAACGCATAGACCTGAACAAGACAAGAGACAAAAACGAACTGACACCGAACACTGGGAGACTGGGGAATTTAAATACAGGGTAACAAGACACAGGTGGGAACAATCAGGGGCGGGGCTGACACTGATGAGCACAGAAGACACAGAAGGGGTGACAGGTGAAAACAATCAGGAAATTAGACACACCAGGGAAACTAACGACAGACAGGAAAACACAGGTAAAAAGACCAGACAATACACAGGGAGGAAAACATGACAAGGAGAAAACCAGAACACCCACTACCAGACACACAAAACTAAAAACGTGACACAACACAAGAATCGTGACAGAACCCCCCCCTCAAGGGACGGATTCCAGATGTACAAAATCAAAAAGGGTCGGTGGAGGGGGTCCGGAGGACGGGTCCGGGACAACAACCCAGAGGCAAAACACAGTCCATGATGGAGCTCTCGGGCGGACGGCCCGGGGGCAAGGCAGAGTTCACGATGGAATTCTGGGCGGACGGCCCGGGGGCAAGGCAGAGTTCATGATGGAGTCCTCGGGCGGACGGCCCGGGGGCAAGGCAGAGTTCATGGTGGAGTCCTCGGGCGGACGGCCCGGGTGCAAGGCAGAGTTCATGGTGGAGTCCTCGGCTGGGGAACTCAGGAGGCCGGGCACAAGGACGGGCAGGAGCCGGCGGAACGCCCGGCGGGCCAGGCGCAGACGAGACCCTGGACGGAACAGGACATAGGATTGGCAGGACCCCCGGCAGAAGAGTAGTCGGCGGGGCCTCCAACAGCACAGGACATAGGGTTGGCAGGACCCCCGGCAGAAAAGTAGTCGGCGGGGCCTCCAACGGTACAGGGCATAGGGTTGGCAGGACCCCCGGCAGAAGAGTAGTCGGCGGGGCCTCCAACGGCACAGGACATAGGGTTGGCAGGACCCCCGGCAGAAGAGTAGTCGGCGGGGCCTCCAACGACACAGGGCATAGGGTTGGCAGGACCCCCGGCAGAACAGTAGTCGTCGGGGCCTCCAACGGCACAGGACATAGGGTTGGCTGGACCCCCGGCAGAACAGTAGTCGTCGGGGCCTCCAACGGCACAGGGCATAGGGTTGGCAGGACCCCCAGCAGAAGAGTAGTCGGCGGGGCCTCCAACGGCACAGGGCATAGGGTTGGCAGGACCCCCGGCAGGACAGTAGTCGTCGGAGCCTCCAACGGCACAGGACATAGGGTTGGCAGGACCCCCAGCGGAACCTCCAACGGACCAGGACATTGTATAGGGACTTGAGAGGGAACTCGAGAGGTGACTCGAGAGGGGACTCGAGAGGTGACTCGAGAGGGGACTCGAGTGGGGACTCGAGAGGTGACTCGAGAGGTGACTCGAGTGGTGACTCGAGTGGTGACTCGAGTGGTGACTCGAGAGGTGACTCGAGAGGTGACTCGAGAGGAGACTTGAGATGGTCGGTACGCCGACAGGACACGGGGAGCTGGTGTCGGCCGGTACGCCGAAAGGGCTCGGGGAGCTGGCGTCGGCTGGAGAGCCAACAGGAGACGAGGTGCTGGAGTCGGCCGGTACGCCGACAGGACACGGGGAGCTGGCGTCGGCCGAAGAGTCAACAGGTGACGAGGAGCCGGAGTCGGGACCATGGCTGCTGGGCCCGGTACTTGAGCCGGAACCATGGCTGGAACTGGGGCCGGAACCATGGCTATATGGGCCGGTCCTGGAGCAGGGACCATGGCTGCATGGGCCGGTTCTGGAGCCGGAACCATGGCTGTGGGAACCGGAACTGAAGCCTGGATCATGGCTGTGTGGGCCGTTTTTGAAGCCGGAAACATGGCTGTAAGGTCCGGTTCTGGAGCAGGGACCATGGCTGCTGGGCAAGGAACCGGAACACGGAACCATGGCTGTGTGGGATGGTACTGGAGCACGGTACCATGGCTGTGTGGGCCGGCACTGGAGCACGGAACGAAATTACGAGCTGGCTTCCTGACCTTGCGTTTCTTTGAGGTCTTTTGGAGGCTCCGTGGACCTCCAAATGCCAGGCGGGATCCCAAAAAAGGGTCAAAAATGAAGACTGGCACTCAGGGCTGCGTGAGAAAACTCTGAGCCATTCAGGCAACGAGCTTCTCAACCATGGCACTTTGGCCACCTCCATTTGTGCCTTTCTGAGGATAGTCTCTTTGTCCCTTCTTGACAAGGTTCCACTCCACTCGGCAAAATAAAATTGAAGAGAAAAGTCTAGATCGAACAGATCTAACTCAAAATCTTCCAAATCCGCTGGGTCCATATTTGGTCAGTTCGTTCTGTTAAGAACTCAGGCACTTAGGAGGTAGGACCCAATTGCACGACCCGGGAGACAGAGGTCAAGTATTGGTAAGATACTTTATTTTCCAAAACAAAAAGCAAGATGAGCAAAAAATTGTCACTTTCGAATCTCTAGCTGAGATGACAAAAAAATAAGAACAAAATGAAAATCGCTCACGTGGTGAGGAACAAAACTTAACAATAGCACGAAGAGAGCATAGACCTGACTGTGGCAAGAGACAAGACCTTCCATGGCAAATGACAAAACGCATAGACCTGAACATGACAAGAGACAAAAAACGAACTGACACTGAACACTGGGAGACTGGGGAATTTAAACACAGGGTACCAAGACACAGGTGGGAACAATCAGGTTCGGGGCTGACACTGATGAGCACAGGAGACACAGAAGGGGTGACAGGTGAAAACAATCAGGAAATTAGACACACCAGGGAAACTAACGACAGACAGGAAAAACACAGGGAAAAAGACCAGCCAATACACAGGGAGATAAACATGACAAGGAGAAAACCAAAACACCCACTACCAGACACACAAAACTAAAAACGTGAAACAACACAAGAATCGTGACATTGGTTTAGTTTCTGCAGAAAGAAAATATATGCTGAAATAATATTTGAAATACTTTTCTACATCCTATATCTCCCACTCACACCAGAACAATCTAGATTTACAAATAGAACTACTTCAAAAATAAATAAGAATTGACTATTTCGGGATGAACTGTGGCCTTTTTTGAGTTCCTAAGCGGGGGAAGCTGATTTGTGTAACTATTCTTTTTTCTAAATTGTTATTTCAAATGTTATCTTTTGTAAGGATATAATGAAGTCTCCTAGATAATAGAAATATAGATTTCTGATACGTAAATTAAGATTTTTGGCTGCACTTTCTCTCGCCGTGTTTTAAGTTTGACCAGATCATAAAAGGAAACTAAATGCAGGTTAATAATAGGAAATCTGAGGACAAGTGTAAAGTATAGAACCATAATGAGAAGCTTACTGTGTGTGTCTCTGTATTTCAGCTGAACTGCTGTGGTAAAAGCCAGACGACGTCTTTCCTCACAGAAGCCCTGGGCTTGACTAAGCTCTGCCCCGCCACTGAAACCCCAGTTGTAAGTGCCTCCGCCCTGCCTGCACACTTTCTAAGGCCCCTTTCTGTTGTGTTCACATTGTAGCTGGCATTTCAAGTAGGCTTGATTTCAGATCAAATATTCAAAAGGTTACACCCACCAAGTCAAAATCTAGCGTTATTCAGAAGGTTTGTGCAATACCACCTCATCACAGAATAATGTGTCTTGACCTTAAATTAAGATTTTCTTTGAAATATTTTAATATCAAATATTTGGAATGCTTAAAGAGGCCCTCTTATGCTATGTTTGGGATTTCCCTTCCCTAGTGGTTTGTGTGCATGTCAATGGTCTGCAAAGGCTCAAATCCCTGTGTTCCCTTCAGAGGGAGTTTCTCTCCCACAACAATTTAAAGGCACTCATGATTCAAATAAAGGCTATTTGTGGATCAAACTGGGTAGTTGATTTAAAATATGCAAATTTACAGATATCTCTTTCTCAATGTAAATCAATAACACCAAGGCTGCGTCTCAGGTCGGTTAAATTGATTCCTTGCGTCCCTCACTTGTGTCGTTTCCCTGCGTTTAGTCCCTCCCACCAGGGAAGCATGGAGAGACGCAAGGAAACCACGAGAAGCAGGGAAATTAGTTTTAAGAGCAATGGGACGTCCTTTCTTCCGGAGCGTCACGTGAAGCGACGTCCGTTTGTGATGACGCCGCACAGCTGATGTCTTACAGCAGCCAGATCAGTGCATGCGCTGCATCGTCCAATCAGTGAGCGATACACAGTAAGGGGGCGGGGCGAGTGTCTGAGGATTTCACCGGAGGATGGTCTGGTAGTTCCTCCATTATCGCTCCTCCTTTATCGCTCCTCGATCCTCGGTCCTCCGGCAGAAATAAGACCACTGGGGCGGTACTCAAGATGGCGCAGACAAATCAACTTCCGGTGATACCGAGACCAAGGAGCGAGGAAATGAAAAATAAGAGAAGTGAAACGCACCCAAAGTATTTTTGGTCCCAATTACATCACTTGACCGACACAGAAGTTGTAGTTCCCCCGTTTGGCTATATCTGTATTCACGCTGTGTGCTGCACCCCGGGTTAACCTGATTTCTTGGCAGCACATGCACATTACTGGAATGACAAAAGTCTGATCCAAGCCTCCCAGGATGCCAGCATTGTTGTGTGCTCCGTTTTCTGGAACTGGGGTTTTCCGGGCTATTTAGCCAATAACCTTTTAAAGGAGCAGGGAATTTATTTTGGTGCATTTTCTTCAATAAAGTCAAATTGCTGAAACAATAATAGTCTGATGAGAGGGCCGGGGCTCGACATTAGCGACTGCCCGATGGCCCGGGGCCATCTAGTATTTAGCTCGGGCAATGAAGCCTCACCTGCTGGTTGCCCGATCGGGCAATCTATTATGCCAGTATCATGCAGTTCGCGGATCCAGTAATTAGTTTAGGTAGTTTGAGAGGTAATTAAAATAGCTACCTGTGATATTCTAACCTGAAGTGTGTGTTTTGTCTGCTCACCGCTGCATGTGATCATGCAGAGCTGCGTGTCGACCCTATAGGTGTCGACTCGTAAGCAGCAGCTGATCTCTGTCTCCCTTCAGATTAGACTTCACTCGCGTTTATGTCCATATCGATCAGATCCAGCTAGTTCTAGCTAATGATATGACTACCTGCTTATTAAAAGACACCTAAACAATAAGTGTCGCTATGCAACCAGGTGAGGCCACAAAGTATAGCGCAGCATTATGTATTTGTTTACATGCCCACCGGAACCCCGAGGCATTACCAACAGATCAACGCACAATCAACCCATACAGGACATCTCTTTCTCCACATTAAGTGTTAGACATTAGAATTTACTATTCTTGTCTGTCACATACTCTTCTTGTCTGTCACATAAGTGGCGCAACTGAAGCGGTATTGCGCTAAAGGGAAATTATTTTGACCGGACATTTTGACCGAAGAGATTTAGATTTGCCGGATAACGGGAACTCTGACGTCACCATTTTGTGTGCTCCGCGGATGCGCTCGGCTCCTCTCGACTGCTGCTCGGGTCTGCTCGGTCAGCTTCCGGATGAGGAGGCATTCGTTCGACCAACTTACAGTAGATAACATTACAAACATTTTTAACAGGGGCCATAATAGTGTAAATAATGTTTGTTTTGGCAGTTATAACTGAATGTAATATTTTATACTTTTTTACATCTGGGAAGGCATTTGCCTTCATCAGATGGAAAGTGTCTTGACCAACAACTTAATTATTTCTTATAGCTATGCAGGGCATGCAAGCGAGCAAACACAAACAAGAACAAGCAAACAAGTGAAATGAAGAATAAAATTGAAATTGTACAATATAATCTTGTGGTGGTTCATCTTATAATTCAGTCTAGAGAATGCACCAGACAGCATCTAAGACCTGCAAAAATCTAAATGTTCTAGGGGGAGGCCCCCCAAACCCTTTGTGCGTCATTTCGTCCGCGCGCATTTTTCAGGGCAATCTCTATTGGGGTCAGGGCCATCTGTAAATTAGCTTAGATGGCCCACAGGGCCATCTCCCGAAATCCTTAATGCCATGCACTGGATAGGGCTGAAGTCACTGACATCCGTGCTTTAAAGTGGCCACGCCCTGTCAAAGCATGGATTTGCCTGGATTTCCCCTTCTGAATAAAGAAAACAACAACAAATGAACCAAAACATTTCAAACCAAAAAGCAGAATCTGTAATCCTGCAAGTCATAGAACATTTTTAGAAATGTAACCTTTATATCAGGCCTATTCAACTGGCGGCCCACGGGCCAGATGCGGCCCAGAACCAACTCCCGAGTGGCCCAGCCTCCCGTAGCCAAATTCCTACTCTATTACAGACAATGAACGCAACACTCCACTTTGCATAGAAACCGCCAAACCACAACGCAGCACGTTTTTTGAAAGTGCATCTAGTGGTGCTAGTAACGGTGGTTCTATGATAGCAACTCTAAAACATGTCTCTCTCAACTCTGAAGCGTAAACAGAGACAAAACGGTCATTGATCTTGTGGAGCAGATTCAAGTCTAGCTGGACCTTTTCGCGACCGACTTGAGCACGGGTCGGATGCTGCATTTTCCGACGCTCCCCAAACACATCACATCTCCGGCACAAATCACGGATGTGATGACAGATTTCATTGCGAGGTTGAAAGAGAACTTTGCCGGTCGATTGGATGACTTGCTCTGCCCACAGAGGTGATGGGCTTTGCCAGAGACCTCTTCACTGTTGCAATAGGGGGACGTATCCACCAGAGCAAAGGAAGTGGTCCCCTGCATCGACAAGGGGAAATATACACTGGAACTTATTGACATGCAGCGCACTAACGGGCCAGCGAAGTTTTAGAGTGATGTCAAAAAACAGCAGTTCCCTAACGTTCAGAAAGTAGCGATCTGTGTGCTCAGTATGTTTGGATCAACATACACATGTGAATCAAGCTTTTCACACATGAACTCAATCAAAAGTAGCACTCGCTGCTCCCTGACTGACAGCACTTTTCACCAATGTCTTAGGATTGCATTGACATCCTATGAGCCAAAAATCACTGCTCTTGTTCAAAACAAAAAATGTCCCTTCTCCCATCGAGAAAGTCAGCGATGACAAATCACAAATGAGGTGATAGTAAGCACAGTTTACTATAGTAGACGTGTAGTGTAGTATTCATTCATATGTTAGTTACCCGTATCCCTTGTTATGGGTTTGTTCAGGGTTTGACAGTTCTTTTTGTATTCATTTAAGTGCACTTTGTAATGTGTCTGGGTCAAATGTGACCAAAACGTATGATTTTTTTGTTATTACTTGAAAAGTAAAAAAATAGTATTGCTACAGTACTACCTCTTTGTGTTGCATTGGAGCTCTTTAGCTGGTTTTTTTGTATGTGAGGACATTTATTAAGACTGCTATTATTGTATTCAGTCAATGCACTTTTTGATGTGCCTGGTTAAAAAAAAAATAACCTGGATATTTGACTTCTAAAGCAAACAAATGTAATGCTACAACTGTGCACTTTTTATTCAGATGGTGTTAAATGAATGCTAATTTGTTGTGTTTTTATGCACTTTTTGACCTACCTTTGTTAGATGAACAATGAATAAAAATTGCATGTTTTTCATCGCAGTAATATGTGTTGTTTTAAAATGTGTCACTACCCGCTTTTTACAGGCCGCTGAATGTCTGGCCCAGCTGAATTTTGTAGTTATAAAATCTGGCCCAACTGAATGCGTAATTGAATAGCCCTGCTTTATATGATTATATATTTTTGTATTTTACTAGGAGGGAACACAGGTACTTTTTTCTGTATTCTGATTACGTAATCCTGCTTCATGTAATCCGTGTCTCCCCAAGCTTGCACACAGCACATGTGTACATCTGTTTGGCATACGATCTGATGTCTGAGGCAGTTAGTGTTTCTCTAGGAGTCTCCATACTGTGTGTCGCTCTGCTGCCCTCTAATGTCTCCCTGACAGTTGTCAGTAATGAAAAGCCTGCCTCGGTTTCAAAAGTGATCAGGAATTACATGTTGTAAATGTGACTCAGTTGTCATTTTACACTCTAATGTCCGGTGTGTGATTGGACCGATTTGTTGCAACAGTTACTGAAGGGGCGTGGCTTAGTGAACGCTCTATTGCCCATGTGAACAACTTCCGTATGACCTCATCCTATCATGAGCTTGAGTCAGACGCTGAATAAAGCCCTGAACTGATCACTGTTAGGTGCGGAGCTGAGGAGTAGTATTTAAATACTCAGCCACAGTTGTTTGTTCTACTTGCAGGTATGATCAAGGGCCTCATTTATAAAGGGATATACGCAAAAAAAATGGCGTACGGCAGTTTCTACGCAATGTTTGCGATTTATAAAATACTAACTTGACGGGAAAACATGCGATCCTCCACGCAAAGTCTAACCCATGCGTACGCACTAAGCACAAAAACGGGAGAGATGAGAAACTGCGACACCGTTGGCAAGAATGGGGAGAAATATGTGGAAATAATACCATAAATAAAATGTTAACTCTCATTTATCATATATGAATAATTCATTTTCAAACATTGATTAAAGCCAATCTTAAAATTATTTAACAAACGCCTGTTTAAGACTCCTCAGTGCACACAAAAACATAACTTGGAGAAATAAATAAATACGGATATGTTATTTAAAACCACCTCGAATATGTTGTGTTAATGTTATGAAATGTTTTCTCATAAATGATGCGGTAAGCAGGAGGACAGAATTACGTCTAAACTGACGCCGTTTTGCATTTCTATAGGTTGTAGATACGAGCATGGTTTTATATATGTTTAATACATGTTTAATCGTGTTTTATGCCGTTTGCCAAGACTTGTTAAGTCGCTCGTAAAACACAGGAGGTATGGAAACTAAGAGCACCATATGTGGTAAATTGTACAGCTAATATAACACAACACATTAGTTGTATTTCTTTTAACTGTTGGATATAGAGTTGCTGCGGAGGGGGGGTTGAGATGCACAGGCTGCAGTGGAGACGCTGCGTACAGCTGATCGACAGCTGGGACACAAACCACCAAATACCAAAACATAATTTCAGATCCAGTCGTCAAGACTCCACTCCGGAGGGATTCCCCGATCATTTCTTACCGTTTCTCATCAAGGGGGGGTCTCCTGTCCCTGGTACAAACACACTGCCTGAGGAAGGCTATGTGTATTTTTTTTGTCATTAACCTTTTTCGGACCACTTATTTATTTATTTTGTTGGCGATCCGACCTCCATGCTGCTACTCTGGTTCAAACTGCATCCACCGAACAATATGATTTATCTCGACCTCCCCAAAATAACCAAAATCTGACACGGTGTGAGATGTCTGTTTTAGCTGTTCTGTGGTCATTTCCTGCTATCTTCTCCATGCAGTCAGTCAAAATGAATGAATGAATGGGCGTTTCTTTGACTATTTATAGGCAAACATGGGCGTTACGTGAAGCCCGCAAAAGCTGCACCGCATTTCGAGTCGGTTGTAATTTATAAAGGGAAACCGGCGTAGGAAGTGCCATACGCACTTTCCTCGCCGGTACGCAATGTTTGGTGAATCGGAAAGTGGCGGAAAATGTATGGACCTATTTTTCGGATTGCTACTACGTAAGCAACGTCAATCCTACGCACAGCGTTATACATGAGGCCCCAGATCTTAATGACATGTGTTGATGGTTTCCTCTGCAGGGTTGCCACCAGAGGATCAATGAGCTGTTCACAGATAAGATCGGCATGATCGGCATCGCCGCTTTGGTGGTCGCAGTTATTATGGTAAGAACAGAAAGCTGCACATCACACCTCAAAACGTTATATAACATATTGTATTGATGCCTGAATGTATCTAAAAGAAGACAGAAGACATTGTCATACATTCAAGTTTAGATTCGCAAGATTATCTAATTCGAGGACACAGACACCAATTTGGATGAGCACCCGTCTTAGTGAACATTATGTTACAATAAAAGGCCTGTATTATAACAATAATATTTAAAATATTGAATATATTAGCACATTTAAAACATTCAATCTAACCACTGCTTGTGTTTGTGCTGGTCCTCCCAGATCTTCGAGATGATCTTCAGCATGGTGTTGTGCTGCGGGATCCGCAACAGCCCAGTGTATTAAAGCGAGGGGCCAACAGCCCGCTGGAGGAGGGAGGACCCCCGCGTTTCCGCCTCGCTCTTTCCCTTTTTTCTCTTATAAGCAGGAAACGTCACGTATTATGTTGCTTGCTGGATTTAGTCCGCTCTTTGAGAAGACAGCGTAACACATCCTCCATTGAGCATTTGCATTACACTGTCCATTCTTTTGTTGTCGGTCACACATGCTGGTTTGCATATTGGACCCGTGCTACCCTAACCTGATATGTAGATATTATATCACACCAGTCACCAGTCCTGGTGCATTAATACTTTAGTGATACATTAGTTGTTTACTGCTTCCTCGCGTATGAACATGCTCTTATATTCTTGGTTTTATGGATGTTTTTTCACTGTTTTATGTATAAACTGTATATAAATATATATATTAACAGTGCTTTATGACTGCCTCAGCATGGAAATTGTATTACAGCTGATCCTTCTCCTGTATTCTTCCTGCACTCTGCTTGTTTGTCTCGCTCTAGACTGAACCAGATGATGGTGTGTGCAGGAACTGACTAAAGAAGTAATTCTCAGTTAACCTTGTAACCTGGAACCAAAGTCAAAGTGACCCGATGTCTGTCATGTTGGACCTATGGAGTGTTTTGTCTTTGGCTGTCTGTCGCTCATCATGTGTCCAAACTGTCTGAGTGCTAAATTGTATAAAACATTTATGGAAGGGTTATACAATTGTATCAAATGAAATCAAGTAATGTACGTTCAAAACACACTTTGGCTTGTTTGGCCGGCCCGGCTTATAAATCCTCACCTGCATCTCTAATGTAGTGAAAAGGTCTCATATGAATATCATGAAAGTCTGAATATCGTTTGTGTAATATGCTTAGCAGGCAGGAACATGTCACCAGGCTTTTGCTGCTCTGAGAAATCATTAGTTCACCTTTAGGAATGTGTTTGATGCAAGTGGATACAATTATTACAAATGATACATTTAAAAGGTTTTATACAACTGTGCACTTATTTGTGAAGGCAACGTGCATAATGTTATAATCATCTCTCCCAAATCAGAGGAATTACATTGAAATATGACCCATCCAATTTCAACTCAAATCAAGTTGGTGGAAATATCTGGTTGAGTCTAGTCCGGCCTCATGTGACCTGCTGTGTCATAGTACTATCTCTCCAGCTACTACCCTTATCATCACCATCAATCAAACTGTGATATATATGGAGGTCCATTCCTGCCAGCAAAAAAAGAAAGAAAAAAAAGTCACCCAGCCGAGACTCCGGGTATTTAACCTGAAAAGATGAATAGTTCCAGCTTCACTCTGTTACTTTGTTATTAATCCCTTACCAAGAGGTATTCAACTATCATGTTGTAACGTCAGTCTAACAAAGTTTCACGGCTGTTGGATTGGCTGTTTGCTGTTTACAGTGGTAATATGTGTAATATAGGGCAGCTCAGTGACATTGAAGGCATAGTTTGGATGTTTTTAGTGTTGTTGTATGAGAAGTCAGTGGAGTGGAGGGTGTTTGGCAGACGCCCAGTTTGAATAGAAACAATTTACAGTACAGAAGCTAAGCTATCTACTGCTGTGGAGCTGCAAAACATTTGTTATCCACTTAAAAGAAAGGCCTACCTATTCAAATCAATATAAGTTTGGCTATATTTATCTTGACCTTGCCTGCAGATGGCCCATTCCAACAGGAAGCAAACCAGACTCCACTGACAAAAACGGTTATTTTGGCCTTCAGAAAATGGGAGTTTCTTAATTCAGTAGTTTCTGTTATTGTGTGACTTTGGTATGTTTATTACACCAAAGTCAGCCAATAACACTAACTAACTAACTGATACAGTTATATAGATGCAGTTTTTGTCAATGAAGTCTGGTGGCTGAATACAGTGTACAGTTAAATTGATAATGACTTTTTCAGTGGGGCCTCCATTTTAGAGCTTCTCAAAACATGGGGGGTGCCAACCACCATCCACTGGAAGTAGGATAAGAACGTCATACAACCCTACTTCTAAAATATCCAAACTATCCCTTTAACAGCTAGTGTTGAGCCACAAATCAGTCATAACTGCCTGCTGGAGTTCAGCCAATCACATGCTGTTTATTTGGTGCAGCAGGGTATGTAGCTGGATACTGTTCTGTCCTGAGGTCTGTTCCCACTAGCTCCCGCTGACACTAACACACACCTGCACACATCCATCACACACTCACATTAACTGAGTCATCTCGTGTAACCTTCCATATTATCACAGCTTTCCTCAACCAAGTAAAACCTTGTTAACATCTCATACTTAAACCAAGAAACAGTAAAAGTGTCTTGTAATATTTACAGCTCTGACGTATTAATGAAATCATGAAGGCTGTAGAAAGACAATGTATGCCTTTTCTTCTTCTTGTATTGTGATATCAGTGTTTGGTACGTTGTCAAAGGAGTCTGCGCAAAGAGGGGGAGATTCTGTGCCAGTGCTGAAAAGTGACCTTCAATAGTTTCTCACCAGAAATCATTGGAAAACGTGACAACAGCCACCAGTCCAGTATTCTGAAGACTTCTGTGTTTGTCAGGACCTGCTGTCCATGTTGCTGCCTTTTTAAAAACAGGAAGTGATTCTCAGGATCCTCTGCCACTGAAATCTCAACCCCTCTCTCTTGTAGACTTTGGTTTGCCCAAATATAAAGGGATTAAATGTATTTTACAAATAAACAATCAGGTTGTCTTGTCTTTTTGGGGGGGAATTCCCAACCCAGTCTCATAAAAAAACGTGTAATAACTACGTTGGTCCACAACTTGGGACGTAGTATTTCTACAAAAACGCCTCTGAAATTGTAAGATCCCAACGTTTTTTTTCACCATTCATTCCAATGGCTGGCGTCTATGTCACGTGTTCTTCAAATTTCTCCCTGCAGAAAAAAAAAACATGGCCGAACTTCGTTTTATTCTCAGTGGAAAATGCCTATTTTAGGGCGAGACACCCCAGGTGAATAGGGTAATTTTTTTAACTTAAAGATATCATCTAAACATTTTTCCAGTTAATTACTTACAATAAGGCAATTGTTTTTTGTATTACAAGTTTTCTGAAATAGCCATTATCTCATTAAATAGGCACATATTTTAACACATTTCAGGAACCAAAATCTGAACTTTGGATAAAGCCATGTTCAAAATTATTGTTTCATTTTGTAGTCATATTAGTATCTAAGGGATCTTGGATATCTCTTTGTATCACTCCATAAATCAGAAAATACTGTCAACAGCCCTAAAATATCAATTTTCGCCATGTTTTTAGGTATACAATGTTATATAATTCAGGCTATGAATGACATATGAACAAACCCTTCTGTAAAAGCCTTCATAATATTGATAGGAATATAACTGGAAGGTTTGGTGTATCTATGTGCAACTGAAGTGGACATTTCGAACTCAGAGTAGGAGAAAAAACTCACTCCCCTTGCTATAATGAAGACAACAGTTTTTAAAATGTAAAAAACACTTAATTTTTTTAAAGATTTCCTATTTACATTTTTATTTTTTCACACACGAAATCAATAGTTATACTGATTGTAACATCCCCAGAACTGTCTCCAGCTTAGAATTCCCCAGATTACTGGAAATATCATGATGGAGTTTTTTCACTTCAGTCAAAATATTCATGTGTATGCTGTTTTTGACACAAAGATGCATTACATCTACAAACAGAGCATACAATGAGACAGTGGTGTGCACAGACATTTATAGGGGCAGGTGCTCAAGAGAAAAAAAAAGGGCACCTTCTGAGTCATCGTGGCGGTCGCCCGCGCGCTGTTAGTTTCTTTTCGGTTTTTGGTTACTTTATTTCAGTTTTAGGGTTATGTTATTTAATTCTTATTTTTGCCTGATTTTACTGATTTATTATCAAAAAATTAATTATTTTAACATTTATTTTTATTATCCTAAATGATTTAGGGGGGTCCAATCTGAAGCTAGGGGGGGACGAAGTAATCAACAAACTACTATAAAAACTGGTCAAACATTGGCCAAATTGTCAAATAATATAAGAAAGCCATCTACAGGCTCACAACGCCTCGCATTGCGTGGCATTGTGAGCTTGTAGATCTGCTATTTTCAAAAGTGCACAACGAGACTAAATGGATGGATGCAAGAAAATAAGTGAAGTTATAGTTTAGTTTGGCATCTGATTTAGGGGATTAAACAATACACTCGTTGTATTTGTTACCTGGTGGTTACTTACTTGGTCGTCACTAGGGCACTTTTAATCTTGTTGCTGCGTGCTGCTGCACCACACACCCACCGTGGCCTGTCTGACTGAGTGACTGATTGTCTGCTCTGCGCGCTGCGCGTTCACGTTGAGAGCAGGGAAGGGAGGGGCTGCAGCCAGGGCACGTACGGGAGTGCCACGGGGCACGTGTGGGGATGTCTGACAAAATTACAATGCACATTTGGGGCATTGTTGTATATATTAGAAGCTTTTAATCCAGAATTGATCGATGTTACCATGAGCCACATACAAATACACTGTAAAAAAAAAAAAAAAAAATGTAAAAAACGGACTTTCAAAAGGGCACATTGATGTCCAGAGGGCAAAACGGGCAGGTGCTCAAGCACTACCTAGAGCAGGGGTCGGCAACCTTTTTGATATGAAGTACCATTTAAAAAAAAAATTGTTATCAGCGTGCCAACGATCGAGAATTATCAACGGGGGGGGGGGGGGGGGGTGGAGGAGCTTGACGCTCGGGGAAGCAGTGTGTGGACGTGGCAGCGCAACTTACATGATGCCGAATTTAACAAACACATTTAAATAATTGGTTTAAACGGCATAATAATAAGGACGATCGTCCGTTCTGTGATTCTCCAGGACATGTTATGATATTAGGGTCATGCAGAGTGAGATGAGATCGCTGTCCCTTTAAGAGAGAGAGAGAGAGAGAGAGAGGGGTGTGGCTTGTTCATGTGTGTTTGTGGATGGTAGAGCGACAGTGAGAGAATGTGTGTATGTTTCTGGAAGTGAAACGAGGAAGCAGAAAAACAAAGGTCTGTGATGTATTTTGTGAAACAGAAGAACAGCTAAATAAATGCAACGGTCTCCCAAGAAGAGCTCGCCTCTCTCCAGTCATTTAAGCTAAAGTGGTTTATTGAACCTGAAGCTTGTTGCTTCTGCCCTCCTCGACTACGGTCTGGGAGCCGACAGGAAAGTTCAACACACAGATGGCCAGTCTGCCCCTTTGTAGCATATTATTTAGATGAGAGATGAGCAGATCGCCACTGGGCTTTCAACTAAATACACAGCCACGCAAAAACTGCGGCATTTGTACAGCTCCTTATGGGTACTGCAATTAGTGAAGTGCTTTCCTCCGTGGTGAAACGATCAGCACTGCACCACGGAGGAAAGCGGCAGAAAGTCACCTGGAGTTAAAGAGAGCGGGGCTGCGTTGCGTGCATGGCTTCCTTCTGCAGGTAACGGGGAGACGCGCTCTGGCGGTGGTCTCGTTCAGGATCCGAAAATACAATTTAAAGATTTTGTACACTTATTCCACTTATTCCTAGTGTGCCACGGGTTATGGTGCCGTGTGCCAATGCTGGCACGCGTGCCAGGGGTTGCCGACCCCTGACCTAGAGTCTATATGTGCACGTCTCTGCAATGAGAGCGAGCACATGATACACTTTTTATGTTTGTTTCATTTCTTCGGTAATGTTACAGAATGTTTCGGAAAATGAAGATTCCAGGACCACTTTAAATGTTTTGTTTACAATCGTTTCCCAATGACCAGGAATAGTACTGCCAGAACGAACAATATCCAAAATGTCTTCTAGTTTACAAACTTCAGCCATTGTGTTTACACGAGGGTCACTCTTCATTCTGTTTTCAATCGTCCTCATGACCACACTTATTAAAAGGGTATTGACTACATTCTGATCAATATATACAGAGCGTTTTGCATAGTAGTTCCCCATTTTTATTGTACTTTAAAGAAAAAGTCAATGTATCGAAAAAGAAAAAATCCCTGGCTTCAATCAACCGCTGGTTATTAGTCTTCTTCTTCTCCATCCAACTCGGCATGGATCTTTTCAAGTCTCTCCTTGAGGCGTCTACAATTTTTGAGATTGTGCAGAAAAGCCTCCGAAGCGGCTTGGATCCTCCAATCATCCGTGAAAATGTCTTTATCAATAAGAGTCTGGTCGATCTCAGTAATGAAGTCGGTGAGCCAGAGTCTTTTCATTAACGCGTTGTAATTGTTTCTGAAGAACAAATCGGGCATGTCATTCAGACAATCGTGTTGCCTCTGGCCGGGGTGACTGACTCGGCATCCGTTGCAGATTTCTTCTCTGTACCGATGTATCACCCTCTCCACAATATCAACCAACACCGATTTCACTGTGTCCATAAACAGAGACGTCTTGGCCCAAGGAGCAAAATCAGCAGCAGTAGTACTGCAAGATTCGGGTGTCCAAAATGGTTGTGATGATGGTAGTCCAGGAGTTTGGTCCTGGCTGCAACTCGCGGGGGGAGACTTGGTTTTTCTCAGATCCATGGCTAGTTTTCAACGGTCGTCTTAGTGGGGTCCTTAGTTTTGGATGATTTGCTGAGTGGAGGGTGGGACTTATTGCGTTGAATGGGGGGTGTCATCTGTAGAATTGAGAGTTTTTAAAAAAGTTCTTTAAGCTTTGTAGCTTTTTCATCTATCATTTCCAACCAGGCAGCAAGAGGTCAAATTTTAGAATAAGTAATAGTTTGTCATGATTTTACGGAATAAGTCAAAAGTATAGTTTGTAAGAGAAAAAAAATATATATGGAAAAGTCACAAAATCACAAACTTACCTTTTAGAGAAACAGTCTTTAAGAAAAAATCTAATCAGACAATGTACTTCATTTCTAGTTTTAAGGTTTTGCATACCTCAAAGTGTGTCTAAAAGTATATTGGCAAGAGAAAAAAGTCAAAATCTGCCTTGGCCATTAAAAAGAAACCGAATTCCTCACAAATTACTTCATATTCTACCAGTTGTTAAGTATTGCATACATCAAAGTGTATCTAAAAGTATCTTATTAACACAATAAAAGAGAAAAACCCCAAATCTGCTTAATGTCAGTAAATAAGTTTTAAAATAACAAACTTTCCATTTAGAGTTTGGTTATTTAAGAAAATCTGTTCAGAAAAAGTACTTAACTTTCTACCAGTTGTAAAGTTGACCAACGTAAAACTGTAACTACAAGTAAGAGAAAAACAACGAGAGAAAAAAACAAAATCTGCCTAGTGCCAGTATAAAAGTGTTAAAATCACAAAACGTGCCATTTTAGAGTCACAGTCTTTAAGAAAATACATTTGTTACAAAGTAAATGACATTCTATCAGTTGTAAAATGTTCCTACATAAAAGTGTATCACAAAAGTATCTTGGTTTAAAAAAAAATGTTTAAGGTTTGGTATAGATAAAAAGTGTATCTTACTGTTCCTTTTTGAGAGAATTACACACAAATCTGCCGAGTGTCAGTAAAAAGTGTTAAAATCATAAACTTGCCTTTTAGAGAAACAGTCTTTAAAGGTCCCATGTCATGCTTTTCCGGTTATTACCCTTCCCCTTGTGTGTTATGAAGGTTTGTATGCATGTAAACCAGGGGTCTCAGACTCAATTTACCTGGGGGCCGCTGGACGTAGAGTCTGGGCAAGTCTGGGACCGCGGTGAATTTGGTTTTAGGTTGGATATTCGACGGACATTCGCGGAACCGCCAGCAGCGTCAGTTTCCCGGACCCGTCAGCAGCGTCAGTTTCCCGGACCCGCCAGCAGCGTCAGTTTAACGGGGAGATCTTCTCCGCAAAACGAGGCTTTCATTTAGGGACCATCAACAAATGACTTTTACAATTACACAAGAAAAATGTTCTTTTTAATAAATCGACAGCTTCTCGATCATGATGCGAATATGAAGCAAATTCACTCCAGAGCATACAGTTATTGAACACACATTTTAATACTTTAAATACGTTTTATTAATAATTTTGATGGAAAAATGTGCTTATTTCTTCAATAACTTCCAGGTCATGTGACCTAATCACTCAAAATCAATGTTGGGTGAAAGAACTACATTGGCTAAATAAGACACACCTCTTTGTATTGCATTTTAATACTTAAAATATGTTTATATTAATATTTTAATGCGAAAATGACCTTATTTCTTCAATACCTTCCAGGTCATGTGACCGATTCACTCAAAATCAATGTTGGGTCAAAGAACTACACCGGCTGAATAGGACACACCTCTTTTTATTCAATTTTAACCCTCTAAATATTTTATATTAATATTTTGATGTTAAAATGAGCTTATTTCTTCAATACCTTCCAGGTCATGTGACCTAATCACTCAAAATCAATGCTGGGCCAAAGAACTACACTGGTTGAATAGGACACACCTCTTTTTATTGCATTTTAATACTTAAATAATTTGTATATTAATATTTTGATGCAAGAATTAGCTTATTTCTTCAATACCTTCCAGGTCATGTGACCGATTCACTCAAAATCAATGTTGGGTCAAAGAACGACACTGGCTGAATAGGACACACCTCTTTTTATTCCATTTTAACCTTCTAAATATTTTATATTAATATTTTGATGGAAAAATGAGCTTATTTCTTCAATACCTTCCTGGTCATGGGACCGATTCACTCAAAATCAATGTTGGGTCAAAGAACTACACTGGCTGAATAGGACACACCTCTTTTTATTGCATTTTAATACTTAAATAATTTGTATATTCATATTTTGATGCAAAAATGAGCTTATTTCTTCAATACCTTCCAGGTCATGGGACAGATTCACTCAAAATCAATGTTGGGTCAAAGAACTACACCGGCTGAATAGGACACACCTCTTTTTATTCCATTTTAACCCTCTAAATATTTTTATATTAATATTTTGATGGAAAAATTAGCTTATTTCTTCAATACCTTCCTGGTCATGTGACCGATCCACTCAAAATCAATGTTGTGTCAAAGAACTACACTGGTTGAATAGGACACACCTCTTTTTATTGCATTTTAATACTTAAATAATTTGTATATTAATACTTTGATGCAAAAATTTGCTTATTTCTTCAATACCTTCCAGGTCATGTGACCGATCCACTCAAAATCAATGTTGTGTCAAAGAACTACACTGGCTAAATAGGACACACCTCTTTTTATTGCATTTTAATACTTAAAATATTTTTATATTAATATTTGAATGCGAAATGGAGCTTATTTCTTCAATACCTTCCAGGTCATGTGACCTAATCACTCAAAATCAATGCTGGGCCAAAGAACTACACTGGCTGAATAGGACACACCTCTTTTTATTGCATTTTAATACTTAAATAATTTGTATATTAATATTTTGATGGAAAAATTAGCTTATTTCTTCAATACCTTCCAGGTCATGTGACCGATTCACTCAAAATCAATGTTGGGTCAAAGAACTACACTGGCTGAATAGGACACACCTCTTTTTATTCAATTTTAACCTTCTAAATATTTTATATTAATATTTTGATGGAAAAATTAGCTTATTTCTTCAATACCTTCCTGGTCATGGGACCGATTCACTCAAAATCAATGTTGGGTCAAAGAACTACATTGGCTAAATAGGACACACCTCTTTTTATTGCATTTTAATACTTAAAATATCTTTTATTAATATTTTAATGCGAAAATTAGCTTATTTCTTCAATACCTTCCAGGTCATGTGACCGATTCACTCAAAATCAATGTTGGGTCAAAGAACTACACCGGCTGAATAGGACACACCTCTTTTTATTCCATTTTAACCCTCTAAATATTTTTATATTAATATTTTGATGGAAAAATTAGCTTATTTCTTCAATACCTTCCTGGTCATGTGACCGATCCACTCAAAATCAATGTTGTGTCAAAGAACTACACTGGCTGAATAGGACACACCTCTTTTTATTGCATTTTAATACTTAAATAATTTGTATATTAATACTTTGATGCAAAAATGAGCTTATTTCTTCAATACCTTCCAGGTCATGTGACCGATTCACTCAAAATCAATGTTGGGTCAAAGAACTACACTGGCTGAATAGGACACACCTCTTTTTATTCCATTTTAACCTTCTAAATATTTTATATTAATATTTTGATGGAAAAATTAGCTTATTTCTTCAATACCTTCCTGGTCATGGGACCGATTCACTCAAAATCAATGTTGGGTCAAAGAACTACATTGGCTAAATAGGACACACCTCTTTTTATTGCATTTTAATACTTAAAATATTTTTTATTAATATTTTAATGCGAAAATGAGCTTATTTCTTCAATACCTTCCAGGTCATGTGACCGATTCACTCAAAATCAATGTTGGGTCAAAGAACTACACCGGCTGAATAGGACACACCTCTTTTTATTCAATTTTAACCCTCTAAAAATTTTATATTAATATTTTGATGGAAAAATGAGCTTATTTCTTCAATACCTTCCTGGTCATGTGACCGATCCACTCAAAATCAATGTTGTGTCAAAGAACTACACTGGCTAAATAGGACATACCTCTTTTTATTGCATTTTAATACTTAAAATATTTTTATATTAATATTTGAATGCGAAATTGAGCTTATTTCTTCAATACCTTCCAGGTCATGTGACCTAATTACTCAAAATCAATGCTGGGCCAAAGAACTACACTGGCTGAATAGGACACACCTCTTTTTATTGCATTTTAATACTTAAATAATTTGTATATTAATACTTTGATGCAAAAATGAGCTTATTTCTTCAATACCTTCCAGGTCATGTGACCGATTCACTCAAAATCAATGCTGGGCCAAAGAACTACACTGGCTGAATAGGACACACCTCTTTTTATTGCATTTTAATACTTAAATATTTTGTATATTAATACTTTGATGCAAAAATTAGCTTATTTCTTCAATACCTTCCAGGTCATGTGACCTAATCACTCAAAATCAATGTTGGGTCAAAGAACTACACTGGCCGCATAGGATACACCTCTTTTTATTGCATTTTAACACTCTAAATATTTTTTTATTAATATTTTGATGGAAAAATGAGCTTATTTCTTCAATACCTTCCAGGTCATGTGACCGATTCACTCAAAATCAGTGCTGGGTCAAAGAACTACACTGGCTGCATAGGACACACCTCTTTTTATTACATTTTAACACTCTAAATATTTTATATTAATATTTTGATGGAAAAATTAGCTTATTTCTTCAATACCTTCCTGGTCATGTGACCGATCCACTCAAAATCAATGTTGTGTCAAAGAACTACACTGGCTAAATAGGACACACCTCTTTTTATTGCATTTTAATACTTAAAATATTTTTATATTAATATTTTAATGCGAAATTGAGCTTATTTCTTCAATACCTTCCAGGTCATGTGACCTAATCACTCAAAATCAATGCTGGGCCAAAGAACTACACTGGCTGAATAGGACACACCTCTTTTTATTGCATTTTAATACTTAAATAATTTGTATATTAATATTTTGATGCAAAAATTAGCTTATTTCTTCAATACCTTCCAGGTCATGTGACATAATCACTCAAAATCAATGTTGGGTCAAAGAACGACACTGGCTGAATACGACACACCTCTTTTTATTGCATTTTAACACTAAATATATTTATATACATTTTTTGATGGAAAAATTTGCTTATTTCTTCAATACCTTCCAGGTCATGTGACCGATTCACTCAAAATCAGTGCTGGGTCAAAGAACTACACTGGCTGCATAGGACACACCTCTTTTTATTGCATTTTAATAGTCTAAATATTTTTATATTAGTATTTTGATGGGAAAATTAGCTTATTTCTTCAATACCTTCCAGGTCATGTGACATAATCACTCAAAATCAATGTTGGGTCAAATAACTACACTGGCTGAATAGGACACACCTCTTTTTATTCCATTTTAACCCACTAAATACTTTTATATTAATAATTTTATGTGAAAATTAGCTTATTTCTTCAATAACTAATGACTCAAAATCACTTTATTAATTGAATACTAGTCTGTACACAATAGAAACAGCTCTTTATATCGGATAATATTACATCCTCTATTTAATATTAATATTTCTATTACAAATTCAGGGTTTTTTCTATAGCTTCCCTGTCATGTGACCCAGTGATTAATGATCAGAAAGTAATACAAACAAGGCTACACAGGACACATGTTTTACTAATCGTCATCATTGAGCACATTTCAAGTATTACTTGCACAAAGGACATTTCCAATATCCTGTCTCTGCCTTTTTAAGGTCTCTGCTGTCCATTGCCAGACACTGGGCATGGTACCATCGTTCGCAGTCATCACACTGAACCTGTTGAAGTGAAATAAATAATGTATTTATAATATATTTGTACCTTAGATTACCATTCAGTTGTCTTAATACTCAAGTGTTAGTGAGGAATCAGCTGACACAATCATCTACTCCTTAAAACCCACTCCCTGTGTTTTAACATGCTCTATTGTTTTGTTTTATTTTTTTTGTTTTATTGTTCTGTCTTTTACATTTTTTGATTTAAGTATTCCAGTAGTGAGTGTTGCATTTTTTAAATGTATTGTATTTAGTTGTTTAAAATTAAATGTGTTTTAGGTTGACTTTTAAAATCTGTCCAGGGACTACAGATGAAAAATAGCCTCTTGGCTAACTCTGGCATATTTACAGAAATGTTCATTAATGTGCACTGTCCCTGTTAAATAAATAAATAAATGTAGACATCACAATTACACATTTTCTTCACAACAGCTCACCCAGTCTGTGATGGGAGATCCAGATCCTGGAGGCCTTAAGGCAGCACACATAGCACAATAAGTGTGCTCATCAAAGACTGAAACAAGATAACAATACATGTATGTCAGCTTCTATATAAATACATATATATATATATATATATATATATATATATATATATAAATACATATATATATACATACAGACACCCATATATACATATACATATATTCATATTTATTTACCTGATGCCTCAAGGATTTCGAGAGCCAGTTCTCTCCTCTCCTGTGTCATGTATTTCTTTGAACACTCGAAATTCACATTCGGGATCAGAGGGAAGGATTCCATGACTGCCTTTGCCATCTAAACAAACAACACTTATGTTATGGAGGGTTTTTCTTCTTTATTGTATAGTAATACAGATACAGACAAAAACATGAGACACATTATAGAAAACATCCACCCTTGACTAGAATGCCTCCCAAAACCTTTGATTATTGATATAGACCGGTCCTATTATTGGAATTTTGAGATATTCAGAAGCAAAGTTTTGTCAATTAAACTTTCTGTATTCAAGTGAATACTAATTTAAGTTCAACAATGTTGTGTCATAATCCAATTGTTGTCAGTTGTGAAAAATACAATAAACAACAACATGATATCGGCATTATACTATATATTGTCCATTGGCCAACCTGCCTGCTAAATATTATGGGGATCAGCATCGGCCTTTAAAAAACCTTTATCGGTCAACCACTACTTTTGACAGCTTTTTTAAATCCGTCCTTGCATTAAACTGTCTTTCACATTAAAAACTCTGCTTGTTAACTGGATGAAAACAGAATCTCTTCAGCTCACCTTCACAACAACGACACCACAGCTACATCCATCCTTTTGAAGTGGGTGACCCATAACGCCTCCCTTCCACTTAACATCCACCCAGTCTGTTATGCTGTGGCGTGTCCTCCTCATCCTGAAGTACTCCCTGAGAAAGGATAATGTCAACACACTTTACATTTCTAATTATGTGGCTCCTAAAGATAATGTAACAGAAATTCATACTGTTTGTATTCACCATATGACCATTTATTTGTATAAGGGGCAGCCACAGGTCAGCTATAGATATCACTGTCTGAACACAGACTGTATCAGACTGTTTAAAATGCTTTCAATGCTGTCTGTGAGTATGAATGTAACTAAATGTGACACATTTTTTACGTTTAAATATAGTTTTTCCTTGAATTTTCAAATATCTATTGAATTTTGATTTACTGTATTCTTTTGGCAGCATGTTCGGAGTCATCAAGCTCTTCGATGCTTTGAGCTGGATCCACCAGGAATACGGTGCTGGTTTTGGCATGAATGTACTGTGAAAAAGTAAAAGCACTTTTCATCAAAAAATATTTTTGGTTTCACCATGTAAGTCTTGTGCTTTAACAGAAATAATACAATAACAAAAATAATTACAAACCAGCAACTTCCAGTGGTTGTTGTTGACAAGTACAAAGGACAGGACAGCTTCATAGTTGTCAAATTTTACCTATAATGCCATCAAATAAAGGATTAAAACAAACTTGAAGGCTAAGGTAAAAATAACAACAACATTAGTCTGACAATTTTGTTCTTGTGCCATTCATTTGTCGTGCTTAAAACAAGTGTTGGTATGGAAATTCAAAAGTAAGTAGATTTATCAGATGATTTAACTAATGACTATAGTTTCAGAGAGGATACAGTAAAATAATCTCAGTTAATTTCCTATTTAAGATCTCAGCCAATGCTTCACTCCATGTACCTAATGGGTGAGTGTGAGCCCACATATCAAATCCACACCTACTTCCCCCTAAAGTATCACCATGCACAAACACAACACACCACACACATAAACATACACAGACCACACACATTACCTTTGGTAAACTGTGAGATGTTAGCTGAGTTCTGTCCCCGAACAAAATGACACCTGCTGTGTAGTGATTTAGCAAGTACATTTTGTTCACAACGCCGAATTTGTCGGCAGCAACATGAAACACGCCTTCAATTACCTGGCAAAAAAAATCATAACAATTTGCCAATTAATGCATATTCCCAGTTATACTGAACTTTCATTCCCTGCAACTTTGAGAATCTTGTGACTGACAAAAGTATCTAGAATTTTTTTTCAGATTTTTGCAGAAATCGTTAAATGCTAGATAAAGAAAATGACACAGTGTAGAGTGAAACTTCAGACACTTGAAAAATGTAGTAACATACCTCCCCTGTCAACCACTGGTGGGGTCGAAGTGAGCATAGCTCACAGTGGCGGATAAGTAAGATGCGTCCTTTCATCTGTGAGGGGAGCACTGCCACGACCACCTCGGTGTCCTTTTTTTTCCACAGCCAGGTCAACTAAGTCAAGATTGAGGGGAAATAGATGCATTCTGTTTAATATGGACACTTGAGGAATCTTTTAACCCTCCGGTATCACTCTGGACATTTTTGTCCCGAATGACTAATTAGGGTAGCGCATTTGAATGATACCAGAGGGTTAACAATCTTGAATGTTTGGGTGGAGGCCTTGTTTTTGTATGCACCATCAAAGCTACATACACAAAATATAATTAAACTGTCCATGTGTATGCATTTAACCTCAGTCCCTTTTAGAGTTTTCACTAAATGACATTAAACAGGCTGCTCAGGAACAGAAACTGTAATTGCAGTTTAAAGTCTGATTTAGAAATCTAGTTTCTGTTATAAGTTTGTATGCTGTATTTACATTTTTCATCTTCATATTCTCCCCCTACAACATGCACCTAATCATATTGGGTTATAATACTTCATGTCCTTTGTCCTTCACCTCACTCACCAATTTAGTCCATGCTTTACTTTCTGACAATATTTACTTATTCCATTGTTACAATTAAAATGCTGGAGAACAATTTACACACTCTGAACATAGTAAGTCTTAGAGAAACTCACATTTCCCTGTGCATATTTTTCCTGTTGGTCCACTTTTCTTTTCTTCACCTTTGTGGCAGGTGGGCTCTTGGGGTTGGGTAGTGTTTTTGGTGGATTGAAGTACTTGGACTTGGGCTTGGTGTGACCAGCAGAACTTTCCCGCTTGTTCCACTGTTCCTCGTGGTCATCATCTGGCCTGCTAGGATGTCCAAAGTTTTTGTCCAGAATATACATTGGCAGATTGTGTTGCTGAATGTGCTCTATATATCTTCCTTGTATTGAGGCATACATTTTGGAGACAAACTCAGCTGGTCTCAGGTACTTTTTTTTTAAAAGGATGGAGTGTTTGACCAACCCAAACCAGAGCTCAACATGGCAGTTGGTATCCCTGGTTTTATGACTTCCATCTTTTTTAGAGGTACCTTTTCTATGTCGCGACAGATCCCCAAACAACAAACCACTCCACAATGGGAAGATCCCCATGTAGTTTTTTAACAGTGCATCAATGGCACCAGGACAGAGGTAGTGGTTTTTTACATGAACAGCATCGTCAGAGAGAATGTCACACTCTGCTTGGTCCCGTCTGACTTGAAAAGCTTGTGTAAAAGGGGACTTTCCAATAATGTTATGAGCATTTTTTTCCATTTTGCTTTCCTCCTCTCCCATTACATGTCCACTTTCCTCCAGTTTCACGTCCCGAGTTTGCAAAATGCACTTGTCGAGATACATTTTGCTCTGTTTCACCAAATTAGTGTACTCCTCTGCATCAAAAAGCACACACATATGATAAAAAACATCAAAGGCTTCCTGCATACTTGTGCAGTTCAGGATGTACGCGAAACAGAATGTTGCATATTCCTGTGTGCCTCTGTCTACAGTTTTTTTTCCAAATGCTTGTGACACAGCCTTCATGATATGAGCAGAGCACAGATGCAGCACAGTGAAGTTAGGAATCAGTTCAGTTTGTCCAGACACTATCTCAAATGCTCTGTCAAGGTACACTGACATATTTTCCCTGTTAAAAGACAGAAGCACACTGTTTATCAGAGCCCAACTATAATCTGTCTCAACCTGTGCTATCTTTCTTTTTGTTGTGTAAGACAACTTTCTCTTAAATTCCATGAGCCAATGGGAAATAGATGGAATGGAATGGCTATTGGTGATCAGTTCTGTGACAGGCAAGGGAGGCTTATCCTTACCCATTCCGGGCAAAACCAAAGCATAATACAAGACCCGCTTATTTTGATCAGGAATTTTCTGTATCACGCTGCCTGTGGCAT
This sequence comes from Notothenia rossii, assembly GCF_949606895.1. NCBI lineage: Eukaryota > Metazoa > Chordata > Actinopteri > Perciformes > Nototheniidae > Notothenia > Notothenia rossii. Next base: position 43,255,339 of record NC_136904.1, read on the forward strand.
CAAGGTAGAGGGCCGTAGGTGTTGGCTTTTTCAAGTGCTCAGTCAATATCTTTATTCCAGCATCTGTGTATAAATGCACAGCAAACGGATCAATTTGTAGGTGCTGAAGATAGCCTTTTGATGATGCATGACTGCTGCTCTCTTTGATTATTTTTTGAGTCAACATGAGTCCAAGCATCATGTCATCGTGGAGCCTTGCACTTTTCTTCACTTCAGAGGATATTTTCTTTAACACGTCTTTGGTGAGGCTTCTGCTTATGTTACCAGCCATTATTTCCTCTACTGGTGTCTGTCTCAACATAGTGTAATAATAATTGCTGACACCACTGGTTAAGGCTTTGGAAATTGTTCCTCTTCTCGTGTATTTTGCTGGTCTAAATCGCCTTTGATTTTTATGGTGTATAACTTCACCAATGCGCATGACTTTAAAAAATATTTTTTTATCCGTTGATTTTGGCCTGTTCTTTTTTGAGAAACTGTAGACAGCGTTGCATCCATTAAATGTGCATTTTGCAGAGGCACAGAAAAATGGCGAATTCTTTTTACGGCTATCATTTGTCTTAACATGCTGGTATTTGAAAGCAAGTGTGCAGCATGGATTATTTTTCAAAAATTCCTGATAAAATGTATCAGTCCAGGGGGGACGGAGTTTTTTTTTGCAATGTTTAGGTTTAATTTTGTTCCATTGTTTTCTTGTCATGGCAATTTTGAACTTTTTTGGCCCTGCTTTGCACTTTCTGTTCATTTTTGTTGTCATTTTGGCGGCTGTCTCTGTACTTTGTTGGTCTGACTCTTCTGTGTCTATCTCAGACTGTGGCTGTGCGTTACTTATTTCCCTGTCATCCTGACTTGTGTCCTCGTCTTTCTCACCTGTAGGTGCGCTGTAAGACTGTTTTTCTTCATCGTTCTTATCTTCATCTTTCCCCACAGGCTCTGTCCCTGTTTTTCGTTTGTTTCTTTTTCTTTTTTTATCCTTTTCTGGCCCTTTCTTGTCCTTGCCTGTTTGTCCCTTTCTGTTCATTGTTGTTGTCGTTTTGGTGTCTGTCTCTGTACTTTGTTGGTCTGACTCTTCTGTGTCTATCTCAGACTGTGGCTGTGCGTTACTTATTTCCTTTTCATCCTGACTTGTGTCCTCGTCTTCCTCACCCGTAGGTGCGCTGTAAGACTGTTTCTTGATACTGTGCTGTCCATCTCTCCCTCTTTCACTAACATATTTTCCTAAATACAAACATTACAAAAGTAAAAAATCTCATTTAACTACTGTATCTCTTATTGCATGACTACAATGCAACTTTAAGCAATCTGCCATCCTTGGGTCAATTACAGTAAATTATGTTAACATCCTACTGTGATGGCTGTAGTATTTAATTAAATAAGAACATTAACCCTTATGCCTCCCTAATGAAATGTATTATCCAGGCTACTGTTTAATTTTGCGAGCATTCTGATTGTGTTAAGAATATGACACGGCATTTGGTAAAGATGTTAGTGTTTTGGAAACATGTTCTTAATAATGTGTAATCAAAATAGTGACTTTCAAATCCCTAGCGAAAAAAATAAAAGTGAATGAACATTTGATAATTATGATCAGCACTGAATTGGGTTAAAAAATGTAAGTAATTGAAAGTGGAACAACATTATTAACATAGCCTATAATATCTTTATTACAGTATTTTTAGATGCAGACATTTTTGTCGTTAGTGTTTTCAGAGTAATGTTTTTAAAAAGGGATTCACAAGGGTTAAGCTTCAACTTAAAAGCCTCTGGGGCAGAGTCCTGCATGGGTCCAGTTTTGCAAATCTGCAACCACCCGAACCCTCGCAGCTCAGTAGCAACTGCGAACCGACCCGTTACACGCAATTATCTTCAAGTCAAATCTGGACCCGACCTGATGATATAAGACCCACGACCCGACCCGTTGTGAATTTTTGGGGGGGCTAGTGGAGTACTTCGTGACCACAGAGCGTGTACGTTGTGATCAGCTGTTTTAGCGCAGTTCTCCAGTGAGTCTCCCTCCGCAGCCGGTTGGCGTAGTTTTTGGCACAATTCCGTTGTACAGACCGACGTTAACATTAGCCCCGTCTGTGCACACGGAGACCGACTCTGTCGTCCGGTGATCGAACCGCCTTCTGGAAAAGCTTCACAAGTACCACGGTACGCAAATGCGCTTTGTGACACAAGTGACGGTACGCAATTCAGATTGTTTCCGCGCATGCGTACCTGCGTACCAGTTATGTGCACCCCTGGAAATGGGCCTACGTGTATGTTTTGCCCGTTACCAGACCCGGCATCATGGGCAAGCCCCATGGGGCCGGGCCCGCCCATCGAGGATTTGGGCCCGCCCATCCAGGATTTGGGCCCGCAGTTTTAATCAGGGCTGAATACAACATTGTAATTGTTTTATTATTATGTTTATGGTTGTTATTTGTAGGGCTCTGTCCTAATATTTATTTTTGTTTTAAACTATGTTGAAAGATTAGTTTAATATCATTTTTTTTATTTTGCTATGAAATTCTGAATGAAATTCTGAATGAAAGGCTGCGCGCGAGACTGGTTTTTCGCTGGGTTGAGTCATGTGGGTGTTTGAGTGAGATGCGGCACAGCAGCCTGACAGTATACTCTTGCTAGGTTAGTTTGTCTATTATCATTTATATTTATCTGCAACAATGGATATCAGGAAGTGGTTCATGAAAGGAATATGGCAACTCAGAGAAATTGACTGTCAAGCCGGCTCTCTCACAAACTCCGGTTCTGTGCGCAAACAGACCGCTGCACACGCTATCTGCCCCTCGCTCAATCTCTCTCTCTCTCTCTCCCCCTTCTCTTTATCGCTCAACCTCACTCCACCCTGTGTACGCTCCTCAAGTTTGCCTGCGTGCTTGCCCAAGTCCCCACCCCCGTTGACAATTCAGATTTCCCGGGAAATGTAAGTTTCGGGGTGGGCCCGCCCTGGCAAATCAAATGCCCGCCCAGAGACGTATGTCTGCCGCCGGGTCTGCCCGTTACACAACTATTTTGCGGGTTATCCGCCGGGTATCCGAGGCGGGACTCTGCTCTGGGGCTCATCAAAATTATTTTTTAACAGTACCTGCTTGAAGCACCTCAGTCCGGACTCCACGTCGGTCTTCACCCCAGATGACCCTCAACCACTTAAGATGCTCTTTCTTATTACCTTTAAACACTGTAAGTGTAACTGAGGACCACTGCTCAGTTGTAACATTAACATTCACTAAAACCATGAGAAATTAAAGACCTGGTGATGAAATCTCTACCTCCTGCTTGTTGCCACAGGTCTAAAGCTTTGTTTGTCTTGCCTTTTTTGAAGCGCACCATTTTTAGATCAAACAATGTGATCTGGTTTCCAAAATATCTTCTTCGTGTTCTTCTTCTTCTTCTTCTTCTCTCGATGTTTGGCGTATTGCAAACAACTTTAAAGGTGCATACCGCCACCTGTACATGAGTGTGAATCATCATATCATGTCTTAACCATGGTCTTAACTCATGGACGTATCTATGATCTAATCAAAAAATCTATATAAATAAATCAACAAAAATGATATGATACATTATTTGTTCAACCTCACACTCAATGGCGTTGGCTAATTTTCTGTGAAGAACTTATATCAAAACACATTTAAAATGACCACCCACTGTACTACACATTTATATTACAAACAGGAGGTTCGGGGCTAACACGAATGTGGAAATTGTGTGTGTGTGTGTGTGTGTGTGTGTGTGTGTGTGTGTGTGTGTGTGTGTGTGTGTGTGTGTGTGTGTGTGTGTGTGTGTGTGTGTGTGTGTGTGTGTGTGTGTGTCTTATCACAACTGATCAAGATGGCCAAATTATGCTCTGCTCAGAGGGCCTTGCAAATGATTTTGGAAGAGAGAGAACCATTTGACGATGATGTAGAGCAGGCCTATTCGACTGGCGCCCCGCGGGCCGGATGCGGCCCAGAACCAACTCCCGAGTGGCCCAGCCTCCCGTAGCCAAATTCCTACACTAGTACAGACCATGAACGCAACACTCCGCGTTGCATAGAAACCACCAAACCACAACGCAGCACGTTTTTTGAAAGTGCATCTAGTGCTGCTAGTAACGGTGGTCCTATGATAGCAACTCTAAAACATGTCCCTCTCAACTCTGAAGCGTAAACAGAGACAAAACGGTCATTGATCTTGTGGAGCAGATCCAAGTCAAGCTGGACCTTTTCGCTACCGACTTGAGCACGGGTTGGATGCTGCATTTTCCGACGCTCCCCAAACACATCACATCTCCGGCACAAATCACGGATGTGATGACAGATTTCATTGCGAGGTTGAAAGAGAACTTTGCCGGTCGATTGGATGGACTTGCTCTGCCCACAGACGTGATGATGGGCTTTGCCAGAGACCCCTTCACTGTCGCAATAGAGAGGGACGTATCAACCAGAGCAAAGGAAGTGGTCCCCTGCATCGACAAGGGGAAATATACACTGGAACTTATTGACATGCAGCGCACTAACGGGCCAGCGAAGTTTTGGAGTGATGTCAAAAAACAGCAGTTCCCTAACGTTCAGAAAGTAGCGATCTGTGTGCCCAGTATGTTTGGATCAACCTACACATGTGAATCAAGCTTTTCACACAGGAACTCAATCAAAAGTAGCACTCGCTGCTCCCTGACTGACAGCACTCTTCACCAATGTCTTAGGATTGCATTGACATCCTATGAGCCAAAAATCACTGCTCTTGTACAAAACAAAAAATGTCCCTTCTCCCATTGAGAAAGTCAGCGATGACAAATCACAAATGAGGTGATAGTAAGCACCTAGTTTACTATAGTAAACGTGTAGTGTTGTATTCATTCATATAGCTACCCGTATCCCTTGTTATGGGTTTGTGCACTGAAGTGTTTGACAGTTCTTTCTGTATTCATTTAAGTGCACTTTGTAATGTGTCTGGGACAAATGTGACCAAAACGTATGATTTTGTTGTTATTACTTGAAAGGTGAAAAAATATTGCTACAGTACTACCTCTTTGTGTTGCATTGGAGCTCTTTAGCTGTTTTTTTTGTATGTGAGCGCATTTATTAAGACTGCTATTATTGTATTCAGTAAATGCACTTTGTGATGTGCCTGGTTCAGAAAAAATAACCTGAATATTTGACTTCTAAAGCAAACAAATGTAATGCTACAACTGTGCACTTTTTTTTCAGATTCTGTTAAATTAATGCTAATTTGTTGTGTTTTTATGCACTTTTTGACGTACCTTTGTTAGATGAACAATGAATAAAAATTGCAAGTTTTTCATCGCAGTAATATGTGTTGGTTTAAAATGTGTCACTACCCGCTTTTTACAGGCCGCTGAATGTCTGGCCCAGCTGAATTTTGTAGTTATAAAATCTGGCCCAACTGAATGTGTAGTTGAATAGCCCTGATGTAGAGGAAGAGGAAGGTGTATCAGAATGTGCGGGTCGCATTTCTGAGAATTCTGAGTCCGACAGTGACTTTGAAGAACAGGATTAGATTGAGCATCAGCTAGTTACAAAAAAAAGACGAGCAACAGGACCAGCCGGAGAGACAGCAAGCGCATTTCGTGGCATCTGCGGGCAGTGGCAAGTACTTCCGGCATCTGCCACAGAGGCCGCTACTCCGTGGTATCTGTGGCAAGTATATGCCACAGATGTGGTATCTGTGGCAAGTATATGCCACAGCCACAACTTGCCGTGGCAAGTAAATGCCACAACCATACCACAACCACAACTTATATATGCCACAACTTGCCGTGGCATGTAGGCTATATGCCACAACTTGCCGTGGCAAGTAAATGCCACAAGTTAAGAGTTAAGAGAAGGTTTACGGTAGCTGCCACTCGCCTTCCCTGGCAAATGCTGATATTTAAACCCGTATTTATCGCGTAAAATGTTGCTGTTTTAGCATGACTTTATCGGACTGATCTGTACACAAGACTGATGATCTGTTACTGATGGTCCGATCATATTTTTCAAAAAGATTAAACATATGTTCTATAGATTTTACTTGGAGAACGTGGTTTGTTAAAATAAATAAACGTGCTATTTTTATGATAATAGTCGGTACTCGAGTTGAGGGGGGATGGCATCCCCCCTGAAATAAAAACGGTTAAAATCATCCCCCTTCTAAAACGCATGGCGGGACCAATACGATTTTCATTGCCATAAGCAATAGCTGTGCACATGATATAACCTTTCACCCTTGATGGATTTCCATCATACATAATACACATAAGGATTATCTTATGTTAATGTTGGTATAGGCTACTTGACAGTAAGTGTGCTTCTATTGTTTGTTTTATATATAAATATATACATTCACTTGAAAAGACTGTAATTTCCTATTGTTACTGTTTTACTTTATGACAACTAGTGGTCATTTTCTGTGTTTTTGTTATGTCAGTGTTCATTTACTGAGTTTGTGATTTGTGACTTATTAATAAGGAAAACATCATCCTTAAAATTATTTTTTTAAATGTATTTTTAAATGTTCTAAATTTGAAAAAAATAGATAAAAATAAACTAAAGTTAAAATCTTGTTTTTCATGCCCCAAGAGCAATAAAAACACTTTAAAAAATCCTGAGTGAGGCTTTCATAATTCATGGATGAAAGGGTTAAGAAAGACAAATATATGTTTCTATTGGTTTTAGTGAGATGGTTTATTTTAGTGTATTCTTACATATTCAGTAGGCTATATTGTTTATTCTTTAGATACTCTGTAGATAAATATCTACTAATAATGTGTAAATTATTTCCTGTTTCTTTTTATTATTATTATTTGCTGTAACGCAAAGATTTCAACATTTTAGATAAATAAATTAAATACAACGTATCATATCAAAATCTGTTTATGTTAATTAGCAACACAATGATTTGATATTTGCATGCATGACATATAACCTTTTTACTGATGCACACAAAAAGTTTTAACAAGGGTGTAATTATATTACATTGTAACCCTCTTTCCTCAACATATTAAATCAACTTTATACGGTTAAATGAGGATTGCTTGGAGTATCATGCTTAAGAGAACATTCTTCATGTTAATTGTTCACCACTTTCAAAACGCAATAAAAGGATGGATAAAAAAGCATGCATTGTGTCTTGATTTTTAATATACTGTCATGATTGTCTTAACGGAATAACATGGTTTGTTTGGATTCACCGATATCAATATCTAATAAGAATAATCTGAAGCATTTAAATAAAAATGTTCAACCAGAATTAAAATCAAAACAGATACAATGACATTAATCTGTTTATTAACAACGAAAATAATACAAATTAAGTACATATGCCTGGATTTAAAATAACACATTTATACATGTGTACAATCAAATATAACTGTCCTTTGCCTCATTTATAAAATATAAATCTTAGCATCTCACTAGCAGTGGCAACTGCAATCAGTTACAGCTGCCCTAAGTCTGTAGCCAAGTCTAATAACACCATTGTACACGTTGCTGTGTCAATACAGATATTTATTTTTAATTATTTGTCTTTACTAGTAACAATACACCTGGTTATCGTAGCAAGCAGTGGAAACTCCCCTCAAGAAGCGACAATTGCCAAGGGCTTGCGTTGCAACGCTCACTTGCCAATATTTCTTTTTTTATTACAATATAGGCCTATGTTTAGCATACTATCATAGATATAGCACGTTTGTTTATTTTAGCAAACCACGTAGGCTATTCCAAGTAAAATTGAATATAAATGATAATTTATTATCTTTTTGAAAAATAGAGATCGCACATCAGTCCTGTGTACAGATCAGTCCGATAAAGTCATGCCTAAACAGCGACATTTTACACGATAAATACGAGTTTAAATATCAGCATTTGCCACGGAAGGCGAGTGGCAGCTACCGTAAAACTTCTCTTAACTCTGGCATCTTGTGGCAACTCCCGTTCAGCATGCGCAAATGCCACGGCAAGTTGTGGCATATGCTTGCCACGGCAAGTTGTGGCATATGCTTGCCACGGCAAGTTGTGGCATCTGTGGCATTTACTTGCCACGGCAAGTTGTGGCATATACTTGCCACGGCAAGATGTGGCATATGCTTGCCACGGCAAGTTGTGGCATCTGTGGCATTTACTTGCCACGGCAAGTTGTGGCATATACTTGCCACGGCAAGTTGTGGCATATAGCCTACTTGCCACGGCAAGTTGTGGCTGTGGCATATACTTGCCACAGATGCCACAGAGTAGTGGCCTCTGTGGGAGATGCCACAAATCCCAAGGCACATGCCACGGCGATGTAGTGGCAACACTCATTGTGTTCTAGTATGATAAATAAAATAACATTGTACCTTGAAAATCAATGCATTCGTTCATTTGACACGTTGGTGGTTTTAGGTAGGCTATACAGCGACCCCTTGTGGTTCTAGTGTGAAGTAAAAGTAGAAGTAGCCAACCTAAATGTTGGAATACTCTGTTACAAGTAAAAGTCATGCATTAAAATGTTACTCAAGTAAAAGCGCAAAATGATTAGCATAACAATATACTTAAAGTGCATATTACATGTCTTCATTATAATGATTGATCATGAAAGTGTTCTCAAAGCTGGTAAAGGTGCAGCTAGTTTGAATGACTTTGTATACTGTAGTAGGGTATCTTGTGAATTTACTCCAGGAGTAACTATAAAGTCTTATTTAAGACTTGATTAAATGTATCATCATTAATCAGAATCTGTAGTAAGTAACTAAAGGTAGTGTATTAAATAAATGTAGGGGAGTAGGCTACAATTACACAATTTACCTCTGAATTGTAGTGGGGTAAGTAGCCTACTACGTAACATACCATTTACATACTCAACTAAAGTACAACTAGGCTATTTCTAAATCACAAGTACAGTACTTGAGTATACAAGTTAGCCTATTTCCCACCTCTGGTCAACAATGTTAGATCTTTATGTCAACTTACTAATAATATATCTTGAGTATTATCATAAAAATAGCACGTTTATTTATTTTAACAAACCACGTTCTCCAAGTAAAACCTATAGAACATATGTTTAATCTTTTTAAAAAATATGATCGGACCATCAGTAACAGATCATCAGTCTTGTGTACAGATCAGTCCGATAAAGTCATGCCAAAACAGCGACATTTTACGCGATAAATACAGGTTTAAATATCAGCATTTGCCACGGAAGGCGGGTGGCAGCTACCGTAAACCTTCTCTTAACTCTTAACTTGTGGCATTTACTTGCCACGGCAAGTTGTGGCATATACTTGTCACGGCAAGTTGTGGCATATATAAGTTGTGGCATATACTGGCATGGTTGTGGCATTTACTTGCCACGGCAAGTTGTGGCTGTGGCATATACTTGCCACAGATACCACATCTGTGGCATATACTTGCCACAGATACCACGGAGTAGCGGCCTCTGTGGCAGATGCCGGAAGTACTTGCCACTGCCTGCAGATGCCACGAAATGAGCCAGGCCCTACTGACCAGCCGGTCAGCGGGCAAAACAACAAGTAGCACTTTAATTCATGAATCAAGGTTCAAGGTTTTTATTTGTCATACGAACATAGCTACAGTGTGGTTATGACGATGAACATCTTAGGTCACAGGATCCTCCATTGAAGCAATAAGCTAATTTTTCCATCAAAATATTAATATAAAAATATTTAAAGTATTAAAATGCAATAAAAAGAGGTGTGCCCGATGCAGCCAGTGTAGTTCTTTGACCCAATATTGATTTTGAGCGATTAGGTCACATGACCTGGAAGGTATTGAAGAAATAAGCTAATTTTTCCATCAAAATACTAATATAAAAATATTTAGACTATTAAAATGCAATAAAAAGAGGTGTGTCCTATGCAGCCAGTGTAGTTCTTTGACCCAGCACTGATTTTGAGTGAATCGGTCACATGACCTGGAAGGTATTGAAGAAATAAGCTCATTTTTCCATCAAAATATTAATATAAAAATATTTAGAGTGTTAAAATGCAATAAAAAGAGGTGTGTCCTATGCAGCCAGTGTAGTTCTTTGACCCAACATTGATTTTGAGTGATTAGGTCACATGACCTGGAAGGTATTGAAGAAATAAGGTAATTTTTCCATTAAAATATTAATATAAAATATTTAGAGTGTTAAAATGCAATAAAAAGAGGTGTGTTCTATGCAGCCAGTGTAGTTCTTTGACCCAACATTGATTTTCAGTGATTAGGTCACATGACCTGGAAGGTATTGAAGAAATAAGCTCATTTTCCCATCAAAATACTAATATAAAAATATTTAGACTATTAAAATGCAATAAAAAGAGGTGTGTCCTATGCAGCCAGTGTAGTTCTTTGACCCAGCACTGATTTTCAGTGAATCGGTCACATGACCTGGAAGGTATTGAAGAAATAAGCTAATTTTTGCATCAAAGTATTAATATACAAATTATTTAAGTATTAAAATGCAATAAAAAGAGGTGTGTCCTATTCAACCAGTGTAGTTCTTTGGCCCAGCATTGATTTTGAGTGATTAGGTCACATGACCTGGAAGGTATTGAAGAAATAAGCTCAATTTTGCATTCAAATATTAATATAAAAATATTTTAAGTATTAAAATGGAATAAAAAGAGGTGTGTCCTATTCAGCCAGTGTAGTTCTTTGACCCAACATTGATTTTGAGTGAATCGGTCACATGACCTGGAAGGTATTGAAGAAATAAGCTCATTTTTGCATCAAAATATTAATATACAAATTATTTAAGTATTAAAATGCAATAAAAAGAGGTGTGTCCTATTCAGCCAGTGTAGTTCTTTGGCCCAGCATTGATTTTGAGTGATTAGGTCACATGACCTGGAAGGTATTGAAGAAATAAGCTCAATTTCGCATTAAAATATTAATATAAAAATATTTTAAGTATTAAAATGCAATAAAAAGAGGTGTGTCCTATTTAGCCAGTGTAGTTCTTTGACACAACATTGATTTTGAGTGGATCGGTCACATGACCAGGAAGGTATTGAAGAAATAAGCTAATTTTTCCATCAAAATATTAATATAAAATATTTAAAGTGTTAAAATGCAATAAAAAGAGGTGTGTCCTATGCAGCCAGTGTAGTTCTTTGACCCAACATTGATTTTGAGTGATTAGGTCACATGACCTGGAAGGTATTGAAGAAATAAGCTAATTTTTCCATCAAAATACTAATATAAAAATATTTAGACTATTAAAATGCAATAGAAAGAGGTGTGTCCTATGCAGCCAGTGTAGTTCTTTGACCCAGCACTGATTTTGAGTGAATCGGTCACATGACCTGGAAGGTATTGAAGAAATAAGCTCATTTTTCCATCAAAATATTAATAAAAAATATTTAGAGTGTTAAAATGCAATAAAAAGAGGTGTGTCCTATGCGGCCAGTGTAGTTCTTTGACCCAACATTGATTTTGAGTGATTAGGTCACATGACCTGGAAGGTATTGAAGAAATAAGGTAATTTTTCCATTAAAATATTAATATAAAATATTTAGAGTGTTAAAATGTAATAAAAAGAGGTGTGTCCTATGCAGCCAGTGTAGTTCTTTGACCCAACATTGATTTTCAGTGATTAGGTCACATGACCTGGAAGGTATTGAAGAAATAAGCTCATTTTCCCATCAAAATACTAATATAAAAATATTTAGACTATTAAAATGCAATAAAAAGAGGTGTGTCCTATGCAGCCAGTGTAGTTCTTTGACCCAGCACTGATTTTGAGTGCATCGGTCACATGACCTGGAAGGTATTGAAGAAATAAGCTCATTTTTCAATCAAAATATTAATAAAAAATATTTAGAGTGTTAAAATGCAATAAAAAGAGGTGTGTCCTATGCGGCCAGTGTAGTTCTTTGACCCAGCATTGATTTTGAGTGATTAGTTCACATGACCTGGAAGGTATTGAAGAAATAAGCTAATTTTTCCATAAAAATATTAATATAAAAATATTTAGACTATTAAAATGCAATAAAAAGAGGTGTGTCCTATGCAGCCAGTGTAGTTCTTTGACCCAGCACTGATTTTGAGTGCATCGGTCACATGACCTGGAAGGTATTGAAGAAATAAGCTCATTTTTCCATCAAAATATTAATAAAAAATATTTAGAGTGTTAAAATGCAATAAAAAGAGGTGTGTCCTATGCGGCCAGTGTAGTTCTTTGACCCAGCATTGATTTTGAGTGATTAGTTCACATGACCTGGAAGGTATTGAAGAAATAAGCTAATTTTTCCATAAAAATATTAATATAAAAATATTTAGACTATTAAAATGCAATAAAAAGAGGTGTGTCCTATGCAGCCAGTGTAGTTCTTTGCCCCAGCACTGATTTTGAGTGAATCGGTCACATGACCTGGAAGTTATTGACGAAATAAGCAAATGTTTCCATCAAAAATATTAATAAAACCTATTTAAAGTATTAAAATGCAATAAAAAGAGGTTTGTTCAATAAATGTATGCACTAGGGTGAATTTGCTTCACATTCACACGATCGAGAAGCTGTCGATTTATTAAAAAGAACATTTTTCTTGTGTAATTGTAAATGTCATTTGTTGATGGTCCCTAAGTGAAAGCCTCGTTTCGCGGAGAAGATCTCCCCGTTAAACTGACGCTGCCGGCGTGTCCGGGAAACTGACGCTGCTGGCGGGTCCGCGAATGTCCGTCGAATATCCAACCTAAAACTAAATTCACCGCGGTAAGTCTGGGCCGCTTCAAGTATAGCTTGGTTTCAGTCACGTGACTTCTATGACACGCGAAATTCAAGTGGAGGTCAGGAAGTGAAAACGCAATCATTCATCAACGCAGGAATCATGGAGGACACCGACTATGTCAAACAATTAAATGAACCTGCACGCCGCAGATATCGTGAAAAAATCACAACACACTCACAATGGTAAGAGCACCAGACATTAGATCACATGCCAATGTGTTTTTAGGTAAATGGTCAAATGTAACTAGTATTTAAGGGTAACAGTTACAAGAGATGGCTAAGCTAATGTTGGTAGCCAGCTAGCTTATAGACTTCTCCATCCTGCTTAAACTTAGCAAATATTCAATGAAAACATATTTTAAGTTTGGGGTTGCAAGTAACTTCAATCTCACAACTCTAAACGTTTCAATATATTCAATGTTGTAGTTAATTATACAAAACATTTAATTGTGATGGTAGCCGGGGCATAGCTGCAATGCTAAATACTTAGCTTACCTAGCTGCACACGAGCTAACGTTGTGTCTTGTAGGCTAACTTAACTGTTACAATCATTCCCCGAAATCACTTTAATGGCATTATGATTCAATAAATCCGGTTCACTTAAAGGGCTGATGTTGCGTTTGGGTCAACATTAGCTAACGTTTGGTTAATTAGACATTGCTAGTTTGGTTAGCTAAAGCTTCAACCTACTAAGCTAATCAGCAATTTGTTAATGTGAGTCCACTGACAGCAGACAACTGCAACAACTTCAACAACCCAGCAATGAGGTTTCACTATACATCCTTACATTTAAACATGTATAACGCGGGATAATAAAGACTTTGGTTCAATAATAATGTTCTACAACTACACTTTTTATTTTATCTTACTTTTATTTCTTTTGATCGTTGAAATGATTTTAGATGAACGTTATGCTCCATGTTTACACATTTGGGTGGTTGGAAATAACCCTGAGTCATGTTTTTGGTCCTTAAATGAAATACATAGATTTCAGTCATTTATTTTGAGGACAACATTATTCAGTATCTTATTTGCATGTTGCAAATAATACATATTCTTAGGATATTCTTTACATGTTATGCTGTATAGAAGGGCCTCAACTTAAACTTAATTTTTATTTCAATGAATGTGCTTAAAAATGAGCTTTATATTTAAATAGTTTGATTTGTCTCTTTAATCAGTTGTTTGATCCATCAATGATTTAAGCTCTGACTAACTTAACTCTTCTTACGTTTCTCCTTCTTCATCCAGTCTATTATGTCCTATAACGGAGGGATGCCATGCGAGGGAAGAACTGTGTGGCGATAGCAGCGGATCGGAGGTTTGGCATCCAGGCTCAGATGGTCACCACAGACTTCCAGAAGATCTTCCCCATGGGAGATAAGCTGTATATTGGGCTGGCAGGACAGGCCACTGATGTTCAGACAGTGTGAGTGTGTAGATCTCCACCTTGTTCTCTCAAAGTGGCTAAACAGTTGTGAACACCAGGGTACTATGATGACAGGATTGATTTACAACTCTATAAAGCTACAGCTCTCAGATCTAGACTAAGTAAGACTTCTCATTTAGAGAAAGCCTAGAGTGTCAAGTACAATACTATACCTATAATGTTTATACCAACAACAAAAGTGTTGTAGTTGAATAGTATTACTATGCATTCTAATAAATAGGGGAGAAAACGTTATTAGAAATTCTGCTATCCATAGCTTTGAAATAAGTTAGATTTGTGATGACTGAATTCAATGTAAATATCTGAGGATTGATGGACATCTTTGCCTTGTGTGTAGATCCCAGAGGCTTAAATTCAGACTGAACCTGTACGAGCTGAAGGAGGGTCGCCAGATCAAGCCCAAGACCTTCATGAGCATGGCGTCCAACCTGTTGTACGAGAAGAGGTGTGTGCACTGAACTTAATATAGACCCATGTCCACATTTAAGCTGCTTACAGTAGGCACAAATACCTGCATAAATGGTAAATATGTCATGCTTTCATCAGGTTTGGGCCATACTACATCGAGCCTGTGATCGCCGGAATAGATCCAAAAACCTCAGAACCATTCATCTGCTCCTTGGATCTGATTGGCTGCCCCATGGTGACAGAAGACTTTGTTGTGAGCGGAAGTTGTGGTTCTCTCCTTGTTGCATTATTATTTGCACAGTGGCAGCTCTTTAACCTGCATTACAGCACCTTCATATTCACTGACCACACTCACTAGAGGAAGTAGGGCTGTGTGATATATTGCTATTGTAAAAAAGATGTTTACTGAAAAGATTAAATGATACGAAGAAGACTGAATAATACATGGTTTCTTATTTACATTTACAATAACCCTCAATGGCCATACATGGGAGTGTCACCAGACCAATTGTCATCTCTAGAATATTGTTGAATGAATTAAGCCTGAATGTAGATGAAAGTTGTATATTGATTAGGGCTACACAATTTACAACACACAAAAAGATGTTTACTGAGAAGACTTGAACACAAGATGTTTGAACACAAAAAGATGTTTACTGAAAAGATTAAATGATACTGAATAATACATGGTTTCTTATTTACAAGATTACAGCTCCATGACTTTACTCCAAGGGGACGACAGACACTGACTGATTAGACAAGGCACAGCAAATAACCCCAATCTTGTCAATTAATGCTAGTGCCTCATCTGGTTTTGTTAGCATGTGCTCTATGGGCACAGCCCTGCTTTGCAGAATCTGATATTTTCTTCTGACTAATCCTATGACTCTTTCGACATGAATACGCACATTAGCTATTTTTCTTGTCTCTTCCACCTCGTATGCTGACAGCTGACTTTTCCTCCTGGTGAATGCAGGCATCTTTAGTGAAGCACAGTAAAATCCCACACTATCGCCAATATCGAGCCCACGGTCTGCTAGGACAATATCTCCAGGTAACAGGTTTTTTAGGAGCCCACTCTGTATTGTGATCTGTTTATCACTAACTCTTCCTCCCCAGGCACAAGATATGTAAGTGACATAGCCTTGGGGAGCAACACCAATCAGAAATGTAACAGTATGGTGATGCTTGTAGTTGGACCATGTTTGTGCTCTAGCTAGTACATTAGAGGGCCTCTCAATAAAAACTTCAAAACAGTCAACAATCACAGCAACTCTACATCCAAATGCCTGTCTGAATCCCATTGGCATTGTAGCTTGAAGTACATGTCGCTCTGGCCACTCAATTATAAATTCTGTACTCTCATGAAGTATGTCAATTAACTTATGCCAAATTCTAGAATCAGTGGAGAGAGAGATGTTGAACCTGAAAGCCTAATCTTTCAGAGGGAGATTCAGCCTCAGCAAAAACTAAAATGAACTGTTCAAATTTGGAGAGCACAGACATAGGGCCACATAGGGCCACAGGTGATGTAGGGCTCGCACAGTTGAAAAACCTGAAGTAAAACTAAGAAGTTGGGGAGCCCGGTGTAAAACTTTGTCTTCTCTTCGTTGTTCTCAAAGGACTCCTGGTTGAACTTTGTGTCCAGTGCCTTTGTCCGAAGATCTCCCAGCTCTGTTGTGTTCTGTCTCAGAACATCCTCCATCCTCTCGATGTCCTCCATCGTTAAATCAGTCTGGCATCCTGCATCTGCATACAATATAGCAGTAGCAAGCATAATTAGTTATTTAAAATAGTCAAATATGAATGTGAATTGTTGTGATGTTATCTTTTTGACAACCTTTTTACAGACATGCAAGTTCTCTATTCCAATTATTGCAGATTCTCAAGTTAGTACTCTTTTTTCTAAACCTAAACCTAATTCAAAGTTTGCATTGATTTTCTGACAATCACATTTGTAATATTTAATAATAATGCTGGTGGTTAATTTACCTTGTTGGTCATTTAATATCCCACTGGTGTCCTCTGGTTGTGGGCTGTCAGACGGGGGCTGCGTCGGTTCTGGGTTCTGGGTTGTCTGCAGGAGATCCAACAAAGCCTCTGCACATTCTGATTGTCTTTGTTGGTCTTCCTTGAGCTCCATCCTCTGCTCTCGTCGAAGAGATGCCTCTGATCTGGGCTTACTTGTTGTGTGGTAACCGAGGCTAACAGTGGGAGCCCAGTCTACCGACTCAACGTCACCCAAAGCGCTAGGGCACCCTAAAAAGTCCCAACAAAGTCCATATTAGACTACAGGTAACTTAAACATGATCAGTATTACAAATTACATAAGCATTTAACCACAACCCAATAATACATAAACAAAGCCACAAAAACCAAGTTAGCTAATACCTTTGATGAAGTGGTCGCTGCAGACACGTGCATTAGACGACTCTGCTCCTCCCGACCGCAGATGTAGGTTTGAAAGCCATTTTTTCCGGCGTTCTTTGGTTAGCTTCTTAAATTGCTCAGCTTTATGGACGACAACCTTTGGCACTCGGTAAAACCTCTTGTTTTTCTCTCGGCCGGATCGATTGGAACAACCGTAAACTACACAACACACCGGCATTTTCACAATGGTAACAGCAGCTAGATCCTCTGTAGAAAATTACTTCCTGACCTCCAATGGAATTTCGCGCCAAAGGAACGCAGCGGTGTGACGTCAAGTGAAACCAACCTATTCCGCAAAACATTTATTAAAAAATACAACATTAACAGTTCTTCAACATCTTCTTAACATGAACTGTTCTTCACAACATAACTATGTCTTTCTTGCCTACTCCTTGCTGGTAGAGACCTGGCAGCGCTTCCTCTCACAAAGCAGTTGAAACCCTCAGTATGGCTTGAAGATGTGCATCAGTAAGTCTGGACCTGTACTTTGACTTATTGAAGTTCATGGTGGAGAAGAGCTGTTCACACATATATGTGCTCCCAAAAAGGCACATGGTCCGCTTGAACATCCTGGAAATCTCAGGGAAGGAGGGGGGCAATTCTCTCATGAACTGTCCAAGCTTGTCTGCTTTCTCATTCACTTCCCTGAACTTGGCTTTGAGCTCAGAATTGCACTGCAGGCCGATGAGTTCCATTTGAAGCACACCAGGGGCATTTTCCACATCAAAGGAGAAGGGGTCTGCAAACATTTGGAAAGTGGCTCTGTGTGTCTTGAAGTCTGCAAACCGCTGATCGAATTCCTCCTGTAGCTTCACAATGGCATCAATATATTTCTCACCACTGAATGCTGTGCCCCTGTCCATGAGAGCCTTGCATGCTGGGAAATGGCAGAGGTTTTCCTGAGGGAGCTGGGCTTTCCATAACATCAGTTTTGTAGAGAATGCTCTGACATTGTCATATGCTGCACTAACAAGCTGGCCCTGGCCCTGCAACTTCTTATTCCGAGCATTCAGCTCCTGCGTGATGTCAACAAGAAAAGCTAAGTCCATGAGCCATTTGGGATCACTCAGCTCGGGAACAGCCATCCCACCCTTCTCCAGCATGAATACTTTCAGTTCTGTTCTCAACTCAAAAAACCTCTTCAGGACGTTTCCCCTGCTGAGCCAACATACCTCTGTGAAGTAGAACACATCCTCATATTCTGACTCAATTTCCTCCAAAAAAGCACGGAACTGGCGGTGCTTTAAGCCCCTGGATCTGATATGGTTGATGCATTTCACAACGACAGACATCACATTGTCAAACTTCAAGCATTTGCTGCAAAGGGCCTGCTGATGGATAATGCAGTGCAGAGCAATAGCCTCCTCCACACCCTCCTCCTCCAGTTCCCACCAGCCCGTTTTTTCTCCCTGTCATTGATGGCGCTCCGTCCGTCGTAATTCCAACAAACCTCTTCCATGGCAAACCGATATCCGCAATGGCATCACACAGTTGCTGAAATATCTCCTGAGCGGTGGTCTGGCCATGCATTGGTTTCACTGTAAGGAACTCCTCTGTCACTTCGAAATTGTCATCAACACCACGGACATACATTGCGAGCTGAGCGGTGTCAGTGATGTCTGTGCTCTCATCAAGAGCCACAGAGTATGCACGGAAAAGTTTGGCTTTGTCGCACAGCTGATCATATATGTCACTTGATAAGTCAGAAATGCGCTCTGCCACTGTGTTAGCTGACAGGCTGATGTTGTTGAACTGACCCTTCTTTTCCGGACAGACTATACTTGCAGCCTGCAACATGCATTTTTTTACAAACTCGCCTTCCGTAAACGGCTTTCCCGCCCTAGCAATCATCTCACTCACCACATAGCTAACTTCGACTGCTAAATCAGCCTCATTGCTTCCTTTCTTGAAGAGATTTTGTTGCTTCCATAGAATTTTTTTAGCTCTGTGACTTTTTTCTCTCTCTCATCTCCCAGGTATTTTGCATACTCTGCATGTTTAGTTGAGTAGTGACGTTTGACGTTATACTCCTTGTATACAGCGATTTTCTCTGTGCATATAAGGCACGTTGCGTTTCCCCTGTACTCAACAAAAAAATATTCAGTCTCCCACTTCTCCTGAAATGTTCTGTGGTCATCATCGATTTTTCTTTTCCCTGAAAGTTTTGATGAAGACATGGCGATATATTTTGCTTCCACTCTGTGTCACTTTTGGATCACTCTGGATTGATTCCGCTGCTCGCATTTGATTGACGTGTGGCGGAGTTCCCTCGGAGGGGGGAGGGGCGAGGGAACTCCGCGCAGCAGTTCCCTGCCAGCAGCGGCAGCAGCAGCGGGAAAAATAAAATTGAAATATAAAGCGCAAACGTAAACGCGCGGGCCAGATTAACACTATTACATGATATCAACAAAGGGGCCATGAGAAACTGTCTCGCGGGCCACGTCTGGCCCACGGGCCTGGAGTCTGAGACACCTGATGTAAACGGTCTGCAGAGTCAAAAGCCTCAAAGTACACCCTGTAGCAAGTAAACCTCTAACACAGAAAAGACCTCCCCAAAACGCCTTGTTGGAGATACGTCACTGTCCATTGATTCTTCCGGGTACCGCATGATGTTTCATGCGTTACCCGGAACCAAATGGACCAATCCGTGGAGCCGTTACGTTACGTCCGCGGAGCCGTTACGTTAAGCCCCCGCTGTTGGTCCAAATTGACCAATCCACGGACTTCCTCAAACACACACTCAGTGCAGGCAGCTCTGCTGATCTCTCCTCCCTGGCTGCAGGCTGATAACAGACAGTTGGGATCGCTGCGAAATTCTCTCTGCAGACCCATTCTCACAGCGTTTATCAACCTTTGTCTTACTCAATATCAAGCCACACTTATTGTTTTTACTTCGGCTGTGACTTTGTGTGTGCTCAGGGTGAGTTTGGCTGTGTTTCGCTGTCACTAAACAAGGAAACCACACCTCCACGGAGCTCAGCGCGATTCACAACGTCCCGACCAATCAGAGCACACTGTGCTCACAGGGAGGGTGGGGGCTGGAGCTATTGGAGCTACAACGAGCCGTTAAAGGCAGAGAGTGAAATTCAGTGAATACACGTAGTTTACAGAGATGCTGTACAGATGTAGCGATTAATTTCAGACAGTTTGAAACGGGAGGGCCGTGATTGGTACGTGATCTGCCCTCGCTCAAGGGAAAACCTCCAGCTTGACTTGAGACCGCCCCCGTGATAGATAAATGTAATTATAATGAAGCCAGCTGCAATGGATCATTGATCCACCAGGGGGTGCAGTGGGGTTCCACACTGGAGCTCATGTGAAATAAAGTCAGATACAGTACGCTGGACTGGATGTACAGCGGAACTTTGTTAAGATCCATATGTCACGGATATCATACTACTGTGCTAAATAAGAGACATGTAATCATTTACAAAACATCACCATGTTGTTATTTAACAAAAATAATTTTGTTATTCGAAAAAAACGAACGGGAGGAAATGCAGCCCGGCTCTCGATTTTTAATCCTAATTTAGTCATCATCTTCACCACGATCATTTATGTTTATGTTCGCCGAAATGACATGAAATCACTGACACATATGAATATACTGTATTCAACTTCATTAAAACGTTATTAACGTGCCTAAACTCAGTAATTCACCAAAGATATGTATATTTTAATGGAGCTTCGTCGGTCGATCAGGATCCCAAAGTGTAGTGGAGGGATCCTCATCTGGATGAAAGGTGTTATTTTCCCCATAAGGAACAAGTCGCTGCAAATTATCCCGCTTATTACATGGCCACATTCTCAACAAATTAACGACATGACTAAATTAACAGTAGGTTACTCTGAGTGACCATAGACTGTATGTGACAAGCTTACAGTTAGTGACGTAACAACACCATAAAAGCTGGTGGGTTGAAAGCAATACGGGAGGTAAAAATAACTAGAATAATTGTGATTTATTTATTGTGGCTTTTATGTTTTTAGGTATCAAATGTTATGTAATTCAGGCTTATAGTTCACCCTTCTCTAAAAGCCTTCAACAATGACAATATTCATTGTAATTTAATAAATCCTTCCAACACACATTGTAAAAAATAGCCTACTGTAAGTTAAGAAATCATTTCAATATGTACATCTTCTGATGTAACAACAATAACATTATAAATAGTAACATAGCTGAACATGGTATTGCACATTTAGCTTTGAGTATTACTGACCTGAGATGTTTTTATTACATGAATTAAGGTGACTGAGGCTTTTTAACATACAGGGATGCAAACTCATCAGGTATGAAAAAGGTGACAAGGATCCGAGCCCCCGGATCCCCCACCCCACGGAATGACAGAGGATGTTAGCAGTCAGAACAACTAAAGCAGCAGTGTTAATAATAACAGAAACGCCAAAGAGTCACATCTAATAGAAATATATAAAAGCATTTATTTTAAATTGTGTAGCAGTCAGTTTATAATTTTGGCAGCAACGTTGAGCATTTTGAAAATGTATTTTCATGCCTCTGTGCAAGGCTTAAGTATTTTTATCTTTACAGCCACATGGTAAAGTAACTAAGTTAATAAACTCAACAAGTACTATACTTGGGCACAATTTTGAGATACTTGTACTTTATTTAAGTATTTCAATGTTTTGCTACTTTGTTCTTCTCGTCCACTACAGTTCAGAGGTACATGCTGTACTTTCCCTCCACTCCATGTATGTAATACCTTTAGTTACTTTACAGATGTGGATGAATGATGTGAAATATAATCAAGTGATAATTCCGACTTTAGTTCCACCTGGAGTAAATCCACAAGCTACCCTGCAGTATACAAAGTCATTCAAACTAGCTGCACCTTTACCAGCTTTGAGAACACTTTCATGATCAATCATTATAAAACATATCATATATATTATTCTGAAATGGACCAATCTGCACAATGACTACTTTTACTGTCGCTACTTTCACTATATTTTGATGATAATACTTTTCTACTTTTACTTGAGGAACATTTTAAATGCAGGACTTTTACTGTAACAGAGTATTCCTACACTCTGGGACTATTACTTTTACTCAAGTACAAGATCTGAGTACTTCTACTTTTACTCAAGTACAAGACCTGAGTACTTCTACTTTTACTCTAGTACAAGATCTGAGTACTTCTACTTTTACTCAAGTACAAGACCTGAGTGCTTCTACTTTTACTCAAGTACAAGATTTCCGTACTTCTACTTTTACTCTAGTACAAGATCTGTGTGCTTCTACATTTACTCAAGTACAAGATCTGAGTACTTCTACTTTTACTCAAGTACAAGACCTGAGTACTTCTACTTTTACTCAAGTACAATATATATATACTTTTACCCCCTCTGTTTATAGCCTATGAAAACAACTATTAGAAATAGAAGGCTAAAGCTAACGTTAGCAGATAGTGACAATGTATGCTAGCTAGCTAGCTCAACGATTCCTTAAATAATATTGCCACAGAAAAACGTTTCAGTTCACATCACGCTCTGCCGCTCCGACAGGGAGCTCTGCTCTGAACACCTGAACGGCCCGTTCTAACAGCTGTTCACCAGCGGTCCAGTCTGTGCCATAGTGACTCCGGACGCACAGTTAATATTAACGAATGCACCCGTAGGTAACGTAGCTGCTGAAGCTAGACCATCATCTCGGAGCAGCAGAGCCTTATTATACATCCATGAGCAGAGCCGACAGGCAGGAAGACTCGAGCACACAGCTCGTACTTCATTATAATATATATAAAAAAGAACACCATGCGTGTCATGATGGCACATAACAGCTCACGGGCGCAGATTACTCCGGGTCCCAGCCCCCCCCATACCCCAAAAATATTTGTATTGCAGATCTACATGAATCACACAAACGACTTATTTTGGATTCAAAACGGCGAATTTCGCCGAAAAGTGACAAGTTTGCATCACTGAACATAGACAAAGCACAACTGAAACATAACATCTGAAACGATGTAACAACATAATACACTTTTGGGGGATGCTTGGGATGTGAGTGAGGGACACGGCTTAGAACGGGCGTGTCGCCTGGCAGGACAGGAGAGTGTGTGCACCAGTCTGCCTTGATCTATGAATTCATGTCCGTGACACTCACTGCTGCCCACAGCTGTTTTATAGAAGGAAATTCCTTCACGTCATGAAAGTGTTTTAACCACACACACTTCTACACACACATGACGGGTGTTATTTTCCCCATAAGGAACAAGTCTGACGGCAGGCAGTTAGCTCTGATCACCTATGATAAATGCGCTCACCTAATCGCTGGCCATTCAGCCACAGACACTGTTCGAAATGGGGGGGGGGAGCTAGGGGGAGCTAGACTGAATGCTGACTTTGAGATAAATAGGGGGAGCCCAAAACAATCGTGCATATTTGTGTCACACAGATTAGAAATGTTGAGTTTCTGTAAATAACAGTTCTTGAAATAAATAATAGTTATTGTTCATTACAGTTTCTGAATATTTGTTTTATATTTGTGAATATGTCTGGGTGTTGCCATCTGTACGTGGCGGCGCTGCATTCTTACTTACGTTGCTATGGTTATGGCGGGGATGCCGGCGCGGTATTTGAAATGTTCATATTGATATTTTTTTAACTCTGGCTTTGTAATAAAAAATATGGCAAAACGAAAACAGCCAAGCGTCACAGTTTTTGGATTCACAAGCAAAGAAGCGAAGGAGTCTCAAAATGACAACGTGAACGGAAAACAACTTTTAGTTGGCCGGCTGTAAGCGGCGTTAGGGTCGAGCTTGACAGCTCCACACCGAGGGAGAGGCCTGCCGATGCGGAGCCTGAAGAGGCTTCAACAACGGCCACATCCGCCGGCATAGTGACACCGTCTGTATTAGTAGAAGAGTGTTTTTATAGCAATTGATCGCATCCGCGCTGCTGCGCCAGTCAACAGAGCGTGCGTGTGACATATTTAGTAGCAGGATGTGCTCTGAAAAATAGGGCTCCCCGAAAGCAAATGGGTAATTCGAAAACTGACAGAGCTCCCTCTATACAAATCAAACTGTAGACGGTGTGAAAGCACCTATTGTTTTAAATAATGGTCGGAATGTGACCTGTGAGCCTTCTGAATTACCGTGGGACAGCACATTCTAAACTAAAATGTTCAATCAATAAAATAACATCTTATCTTATCTTAATAATATCTTCATATTAATAATAATAATAAATCATACAGGATGTGTCCGAAAGGGAGCAGGAGGAAGCAAACACAAAAATATACAAAAAATATACTGCATATTAAAGCAAACGATTGTAAAGGTTAAAGTATGAGCATAACAAATAAAGAAGTGTAATGTAAACATTTACATTATAATTATGATTATTTAATATATAAAGACTATATTATTGAATTACAAGATTAGATATACTTTAGTTGATCTAAAATATTGATGTGTTCAAATGCTCTTCAAAACACAACTGAAAGTCCATGAAACTTGTCTTTCTGTATTTGTGAATGAAGCGCCATCTCCTGGTTAAAACCTGAAATTGAGAATCTGGCAACGCCCTCTTGGAAAATAGTGTTAGGGCTTAACATTCCTCTATACTGGTCTTTGGCAGGTCGTAGGCAGGAAGCTGTAAGCTGGAGTCTGAAATTCAGTGCTACATCTGTATGAGAAACCAAAGTGATTTTGGAAAATTGCACAATATAAATCTATTCTAGTAGACCTCAACAACGGAATTATGATCAGTGGAAATGGCCATGACATGGGACCTTTAAGAAAAAATCTAATCAGACAATGTACTTCATTTTCTAGTTTTAAGGTTTTGCATACCTCAAAGTGTGTCTAAAAGTATCTTGGCAAGAGAAAAAAGCCAAAATCTTCCTAGGCCATTAAAATAAAACCGAATTCCTTCTAAAGTATTTCATATTCTACCAGTTGTTAAGTGTTGCATACATCAAAGTGTATCTAAAAGTATCTTAGTAACACAAGAAAAGAGAAAAAAGCCCAAATCTGCCTAGTGTCAGTAAATAAGTGTTGAAATCACAAACTTGCCTTTTAGAGTCACAGTTTTTAAGAAAATAAAATGTTACAAAGTGGTTGACATTCTACCTGTTGTACAATGTTCCTACATAAAGGTGTATCACAAAAGTATCTTGGTTTAAAAAATGTTTAAGGTTTTGCATACATAAAAAGTGTATCTTACAGTTCCTTTGTGAGAGAATTACACAAAAATCTGCCGAGTGTCAGTAAAAAAGTGTTAAAATCACAAACTTACCTTTTAGAGAAACAGTCTTTATGAAAAAATCTAATCAGATAATGTACTTAATTTCTAGTTTTAAGGTTTTGCATACCTCAAAGTGTGTCTAAAAGTAT
Source organism: Notothenia rossii (assembly GCF_949606895.1). Taxonomy (NCBI): domain Eukaryota; kingdom Metazoa; phylum Chordata; class Actinopteri; order Perciformes; family Nototheniidae; genus Notothenia; species Notothenia rossii. The sequence goes on from NC_136904.1 coordinate 43,280,677, forward strand.
CTTAGCAAGAGAAAAAAGTCAAAATCTGCCTAGGCCATTAAAATAAAACGAGTTCCTTAGTTGTGTTGGGGGTTAGCATCAGACCTGTTGAAGGGGGGCGTTACAGGGGGACGAGTCTGTCTGGCTCTCTGTGGGATGGTGTGTGAGAGGATCACTGAAGATCAAACTTAGATCCGCACTTGTCGCAGAAGGTAGGCTGAGTGTAAACTCCAGAGAGGGGAGGTTTTGGTACACTGATGGCTGGCTTACTCTGCAAACTTCATCACCTTTTAACAAGAGAGTAAGTATATAAAACGTTGTTTTACACATCAGCAAAAAAAAAACATATTTGATTTTAAAAATAAGCTGGATACAAGCACATACAGTTTTAAATACATATATACTCACTTTCCACAGGGAATGAATTATATGGGGTTCCACCAAAATAGTTAATCCTCTCTAATATTCCAATTCATATTTGGTTCAGACTTTCCTGAACTGAGACACACAAAAAAAAGATTTGATTAAAAATCTACACCACATTATTTGTACATATAGGGGCACTTTCCCCAAAGCTTCTAAATCATTACGAGCCATAGTGCTGTTACAAAATAAATACAACAGATGCACAGAGGTTATTTAACACACACCAAGCAGCATTAAATAATTACATGATATTATAAAATAAAATAAAAAAGTACTTACCAGAGGTTTTCAAGATCAGATACAGGTCAAGAAAAATGCATAGAGGAAGTATGGTGCTGGCTCATTAAAGTTGAACTCCTATCCCCTTATAAACCAAAATAACAAAATAACAATAGCCCTTAATTAACACTAATCATTTTAAAAACCTTAAATCTAATTTAGAGAGGACAACTAAAAGTGTAAGGTGACTGTTTTAAACTAATTTCACTACATATATATCTTATTTTAACCTTATAATGTATTTACTTTAAAGAGTCCTCTCCTGCTGATATCCAGGCATGTGTCTGCATAATATCTCTGCTTTAAAGAGTCCTTTGTCCAGGTGATTAACGATGCTTCTTTTGTCCCCCACAGAGTGAAACTCTGCCCTTGCATTGATCTTCAGTAGACAAAGCCTTGTATGTTTTTAAATGAATATTTTAATTTACCCTCACACTGTTGATTCTATGTATTTTAAGTGTTTACAGCTTTTCTTTGTTCTGATCAACCACACTGGATCTGCATACTTTGTCTGAATACAGCAGAAAAAAACGTTTTATAAAAACTTCTCTTTTTTGCATACAGCAAATTCTAATATTACCCCTATACACCCTCACATAACTTCATATTGGGCTTCCTTATAGTTGTGTGAAGTAATTAAACAATAAAAAGCATCAGAGCACGGTGCAGAGTCTCTAGATGAGTCCGTCGTTCTTATTAAACATCCATGTTGTAGTCCGTTGTATAGAAAACTAGTTTCCATAGTTTCCCCACAGCAGCAGACGCACACAATGACGTCCGCTGGCGCATCATAAACACGTCGGATAGTGAAAGTGCAGTCGGATTCTCTAAAGTACCGCAGTCTCTTCTCCTAAATCCTTTTGAATTCTCCTATCCACTATCCCTTAACCCCGTGACGTTTCACTCAGAGGTCAAGGAATAGGAGATAGGGTTAGAATTTAGGAGCTGTTTTTTTTTTGGATTATCCGACCACAGCCTCTATCTATGGCACGTCTCTAGGGAGTTGTAGTTTTAAAAGACTTTTTCGTATTTCCCATAATAAGAAGTTGCCAGTATTATGTACATCCCTGGAGGTTTAGGGGATAGGAAACACTCAAATTTAAAACATACAGTATAATTAATAAATGGGTGAAAATTGCTTGTGCCCATAATGGGCAGCATTAATATATCCACATGCCAGCTAAGGTCAGAAGAGATTTATTTAACAGCTGGTCTTATGTTTGTGACCCCTCCTGTTGTTAATTGATCAAATCAAATCAAAGTTTATTGATAAAGCACATTTAAAAGCGATTTTTGGTCAGGCCAAAGTGCTGTACATGTAATAAATACTACAATCACTTAAAAACACATTACTACATTCATAATAAAAGACAATAAATTAAAAGAGATATATAGAAAACACAGGGAAAAGTCAGGAGTCGTGCTCCGCTCTGACTAAAACGCCAGGGAGAAGAAGTGTGTTTTAAGCGTAGATTTAAAAACCCTTAGGGTCTGGGCCGACCTCACATGGAGGGGCAGAGTGTTCCAGAGCCTAGGGCCAGCTGCTGCAAAGGCTCTGTGCCCTCGGGTTTTGAGCCTGGTCTTGGGCACTACCAGCAGCAGCTGTTCAGCAGACTGCAGCAGCTTGTCAGGAGACTGATAAGCCTGAAACATGCACTTGTCAAGGTTCAGAGGCACATTTTGCAAATATGGCAGTAGCCATCGATCATCTTAAGATAAGATATACTTTATTGATCCCAAGTTGGAAACATTTGCGTTACATCAGCATTTGTAACAGTTGTAAATATGCAGTGGTGTTTATTTGTAAATCATTTAGTATAATCACACAAATTCTGTGTTTTATATTTATTAATTCTATGTTCTTTATTTATTGATCGTTCAATACCTGACAAGGCCGGAGATTAAATATCTACATACATCTTATAAGAGTATAATACATATGTATAATATCAGTTAAAATAAGTGCTTCAATATAATTAACATTGCTGGAGGTATGCACAAATATTGATAGATGTCTTGTAATGCACTATTGAGGAACCTGCGACCCAAGTTTTTAATTCATTGCATAACTACACCGTTTGTGTATATGATATGTCAATAAACCTTAGAAAGTCTTGAAATCTTGAAAGGGATGTGCAAAATAGTCATTATATACAGTCTTTAATTAACTATTAGTAGAGAATAACGAGTAATGAATATACTTTATAGGGATCCTATTCATATCTATAATAAAAATAATGAAATTCAATAACATGCTTTAACCACTAGGTGTCCCTTTATATCAGCTGTGCACCTTTATGGTGTAAATACAGCCTATCTACCAATTGGATCAAATATAAAAGTCAGCCGAATTAGTGTTGATACTGCGAAGAGACGTATTGTGTGAAAAGAAATGTAAGATGTTGTTTAATTGCTGATATATTTATGATCCACGTCACATTTTCATTGTTGGCGGCAGTTCCTCATGTTTGTCTAGAAGTCTTCTCATCAGGGCTCTATAAATAGAGAACTACGGCAGATATGTAATATTTAATGCTGCCGAACCGTGTATTACAATGCCGTTATGTGATGACTTTCAAAGAGAAAAGCAAGCATTCCCGGAATAAAGTATTATTTTATTTTAAAAAAATGTTTTCGGTCTGTTTCCGGTATTTGTTAATGACGATGTGATTTGAGATCTGAGACTGGAATTGCACAGTCGAAAATAACGTAGGCCTATCTATGCCACAATTTTAGATTCGGATGTTGTTAAACTAATACGTTTGCGCTGTGGACCAACACTATACATTGACGGGGAAGGGGGTAGCAATAAAGATAACAACATTAAACAGTTACACAACATAACAGAAATAATATCGATAGCAGCGTCCCTATATAGCAACCACCTTGGTAACAATGAAAACGTTGTATGGACACAATTTCCTGAAGTAATCTTCGTAATAACTAGCAAACTAAAGATCATGTACATCCACTGCACACATAATCTGAAATAACAACTCATATTTCTCGCATCAAATGACATCAAAACGCATTTTAATGGCCAAACTAACTTTAAAATAGGCATTTTCCACCGAGAATAAAACGAAGTCCGGCCATGTTTTTTTTTTCTCCAGGGAGAAATTTGAAGATCACGTGACATATACCTCATTCACACCAACGCAACTCCGGTTCAAGCTTCGTGTGTTAGGGTGTGTGGAAAAATAGGACCCAAATGCAGAATGAGGAGGAAGCAGGTTTCAAAAGGAAACAAAAAGGCGAGCTTTATTTCCCAAAAGCCGAACAAAACAAGAATCCAGGTACGAGGCAAAACAAGAATTCACGACCAGGTACGAGGTAGCATCCAAACAAAGGTGACAGTGACCCACATGAAGGGGAACAGGAATGACAAATAATGAACCAAGACTGAACACAGGAAGAGACAAGACTAAATACAGAGATGGGTAATCACAAGACGAGAAACAGCCGGGCAGGGGAGGAGGAACACAAGGGCGACAGGTGAACACAATCAGACACACCAGGGAAACTAACGACAGGGGAAAAACACAGGAAGAAGGACCAGACAATATACACGGAGGAAAACACCCATAACCAGACATGCAAAACTACAAACGTGACAAAACATGAGAATCCTGACAGAACCCCCCCCCCCTCAAGGGATGGATTCCAGACGTCCTTAGAAAAAAAAACCCCCCACAAAAGTCCAAAACCTCAATCAGGGTGGGTGGAGGGAGTCCGGAGGAGGGACACAAAACTAGGGCCACCAGGGTGGGTGGAGGGGGTCTGGAGGACGGGTTTTGGGCTGACAGCCCAGGAGCACAGCGGAGGACCCGGAAGTGGTCTCGGGCGGACGGCCCGGGGGCAAAGCAGAGATCAAGGATGGGGTCTCGGGCGGACGGCCCGGGGGCAAGGCAGAGTTCAAGGATGGGGTCTCGGGCGGACGGCCCGGGGGCAAGGCAGAGTTCAAAAAGGTGGCCCACTGAAGAGACCAGCTACCTACTGGGAATTTGGTCTTCCGAAGAGGTACAGAGGAAGCTGGAGCACAATCGGCCATTGTTGTTGTTGTCGGTGTGAGCTGTGAGGGGTTTCCGCGCGGTTTGGCTTTATGAAGCAGGCACGCAAACGGTTACGTCATAACGCAAACGATGACGCAATGACGCGGCACCAGTCGGACTCTGGGCGGTGTGAAAAGAGCCGGAGCTAAACCGAAGAACCGGTTCTGAACCTGAAAAGCTCTAGCACGGAGCTTGAACCGGAGTTGTGTTGGTGTGAATGAGGTAAATGAGGTAATAGACGCCAGCCATTGGAATGAATGGTTAAAAAAAAACAAGGGTTCCTACTATTGTATTGTATCGTTTTTGTAGAAATACTATGTCCTACGTTATAGACCAGGGGTCGGCAACAGGCGGACCGCGGTCCGGATCCGGACCCAGACGACGACCTATACGGACCCGGACCTATAATCAATACATTAATAGGGGATTTCAATTTTGTCTCATTTTTCAGAGACCGTGGCGCTCATTAAAAGTGCCAAAACGCCACTATGAGACAAAACACAAAGTGTTTGACCAAACATTCCCTCTCAAGTCAGAACTGAGGTCACAAAAAATAAATACCGTTCCAGGGTATTGTACCTGCATGTGTGTATGAGAATAGCCCTGATACCATTTCAGCCCAGATTTAAACTCCTGGCAGGACAAGCTCCAGCTCAATTCTCGCACTGAATTAAAACAAAGTGAGTGAGGGACTGCAATATAAGAGGGAAAGAAAGAGAAACTTTAAAACTGTTCAATTGTTATGATGTGTAAAGACTGATATTGTTCTATAATCGGCTGACACTGTTAAGTCATGATGTGAAACGGTTAACAAAGAAAAAGGGAAACTCAAGCTGCTGCTACAATTTATTTTATTTGTCTAAAATTAAGCACTTTTAAGATCCACATATTTTCAAAAGCTATTTTATTTATTTTCTCCTATTTTATTTTTAAATGCAGCCAGAGAGGAACATTACACATATCCACAGTATTTTACTGTAGCCTATATCTGTAGAGTTCAATGTTAATTGACAATATTGTGGTTTTTGAAGTGTACTTTCTTTATTTGATTGGCAGTCAGTTGTTGATTACATGCAGATGTTGATAAAGCTACAGGCTACTTCAATTTACATCACACTAATTCATAAAGCAAGTTAGACATTTGGATGTTCCGGACCTTTGCAAGGGGAGATTTTCTCTAACTGGACCTCGTTGAATTTTAGTTAAATACCCCTGTTGTAGACCAACGTAGTTATTACACGTTTTTTTGGGAGAGTGGGTTGGAATTCTACCTATACAAAATGGGAACTACCACAACAATTACAGGGATGGAAACAAATATGATTATTATTATTATTATTATTATTATTATTATTATGTATTTATTTCAACAAGGACCATGCATACAAATACATTAATCTCAGAAAAGAGAAGAGAGGAATGATACCAGATTCACATCTGCAGTCTGAACCTAAAGGATATCTGTGAGCTTTTGAGTCAACTTGATATCCCCAATGGATTTCAGCTGAATTACTCACTCAGAGTTGATTGCAGATCACCTGGTGCATATCTCATCAGCCAATCAGAGTGAGACAAGCCCTTTTTTTAGGTTTTAAAATAATTGGAAGACAACACACACCACATGTTTCCTCCACTTATTCAACACTTCAAGATGGATTGTTTTACTTGTATTACTGACGATGTCTTTGAGCATTGACATGAAAGAAAAACCGTTTCCACTAGGTGAATTGCATCAGGGCAGGTTTCAGTGTGAGACTGCTTACCAGCCTCATGCAGCCCTGTAGGCTTTATTATGTTATTGGTTGATGTGTTTTTTGTTCAAGAGGCTTTTTTTATTATTATTTTATTTCGGAAGCGTTTTTTTTTTATTATTGTGAAGGCACCTTTGGGGTTTTTATTTGAGCTAGGAAATGTTTCTCAGGCTTCCTCCTGATCAGCTGAAATATGGGGCTAAGTTACTTGCTGCCTTACTTTTCATCAGGTGACAACATGATATGAGTATTAGAATGTGAGTGAAAATGTAAATGCTAACCAATTAATTGTAGGCCTGTCACAATAGTTACGTCAATCGACTTATTGTACATTATGAGGACATAACCTCCATTATTTCTGTTCAGTTTTTTTTACACAAACGGCAGGGTTTGATTTGATATTTGAATATTTTCATTTCCAACTTCAATGTCTGAATACTCTGTAGAATAAAACCAAACATGCGGGATTGATAGTTTTGCAGCACTCTTGATACTTTCCAATCTGTTCTTCTGACCACACATGAGATAACAACATGGATTAATAGTTTTGAGTCCATTACTGTTTTCATTCCAAAACATTTCTAAATCTCTATTTCAACAGAAGAACATAATGTTATGATCAACGGACTTAACCACATTACATGAAATGTTGTGCCAGGTGCTTATTGGTACATCATGCACGCTGCAAAACATGAATCATCAAGTTTATCAGAAGTGTGGATTCAAGTCACATGACATCACATTTGATAACTTTAGACTCGACTTGGCAAAAATCAGAAAGACTTTCAAGTTAAGAACATCTCATGATCTTATATATTTGTTCTCTTCCTTCAATAGCCTTTTTCTTTTGCCAGGCTGTCCTTGTAAACAAAACTGTGTTCTAAATGACATGTCTACAAAGGGAGAAGTAAGAAACAGAGGAATTGAGGCACAACGTGTCTACGTAAATGCACTCTCCTAAAATAGTTTGAGGGAAAGGGGTGAAGAAATACAAAGTAAGAAGCTGAAATGAAAAGGCACCACATAGTGTAAATGCTTCCCCTTAGAATAGGGTGGAAATTATGAGAAGGGGACAGGGACACAAGTGAAGAGGCACAATAAATGATAAAGGTTAAATAAAATGCATCAATGGATTTTAGAGACTTACATTCCTACAAAGTAAAGCTTTCCAAACAAGAGTATACAGAGCACTGATGGCTTCATGTTGGTTAAGGTTATTGATTACAGGTTATTCTTACTTCAATGGTCCTAAGAGCTTTATTTAGACATTTCTATGGAAGTATATTGATTCCAAAAGATGAAATTAGGGCAAAAAACTGTTCTATTGTTATAAGACTTCACTATAACTTATATAGAGGCTCTTGTATAGGAAAGGATTGGACTGCTCTCGTTTATTAATCACAGATGCACAACACGTTACATCATAAGGGTTCCTACCCTATTATGCCTGATACTACATCTCCCTTTCTAAATAGGAGACCTTACCTGTGGAGAGGATGTGTATGGACAACACAAGCCTCTGAAGCTGATATTAAACCATTTCTTAACTTGTATTCATTCTAATGAACAATACATGTGCATACAACAGCATTAGATCTCAAGTTTACCAAGATGGATAGTTTCAAGTCGACCTTTGAATTTAAATTGGACAAGTGTTCCCAGGAGGACAGGAGTGAGAGTGTAACACATGAAATGAGCAGCAAGAGGAATCATGTTTCACCATCAGAGTGAGCAGCAGGGGTTCTCACGCTCAATATGATCAGAGCTGCTCACTCTGCTAACTTTTGGCAGACTGAGAGCAGACAAATGGTCTTAACCTGGAAGTGTAAGGTCAGCCATTATCTGTCCTTTTATTTTCCAAATAAAAGCTAGGGGCAGTGGCATTTTCTAACCACCAGATGGAGGCAAAGGGCAATATTTGGTGCCTGTTTCCAAAATCCAAACGGTGAGTTTGACAGTAAATACTGATAAATCAGATTCGATAATTGTGTTCACTATGTAATATTAACTATGTAATATTAACTAATTAATTAATAAATAATAGAAGACAAATCTAAATAAATAACCATGCCATGCACTCAGAGACAGAAATCCAAACTGCTCAGGTCAGAGTGACTAATGTAAAACAGACCCATTAAGATGATGGGAGAGGTCAAAGGGCATTTTGTTCGACAGGTAGAAAATGACCATAAAGAAGAAGGAATATGGCTGCAGGCAGACAGAGCTGCAGGCTGACAACACGTTACGTAAAGGTCAGATCAAACACAGAGATTGATGTTGCAGTGCACCAAAAATGTGTAGAAACTATAAAAACGACATGTTGTCCTAGACAGTCATATCGTCATTCATCATTCTTTACAGAGCAACACTATATTAAAAAATGCTGACTTCCTTCCGTGACGTTAAATACGAAAAATCATCTCATTGAATGGCTGTTAGTGTCACTATCACTTTAATAGTTATTCACGGTCTAAACATAGGCTTGTGGTGAAAAATAAACGCTATGAGGTTTTGCACCTGTGGTTAATGTTGTGAATGGGAAAAAACTCTACTCGGTTGGGTTAACAAAGAAAATGATAATGGTTGAGTTAAAATATGTTCATTTGAATAAGACAATGTGAATTGTACAAGGGATAGAGACAGTTGCCCCCGAGGGGAAAGTCCTGTGTACTTTGTTATAATCCACTCACCCCGACCTTCCTCAAATTGATTGCTCATACTTCACTTAACTCCCCTGTGTCATAATTACTCAGCTCACTAGAAGTCGATGTTGTCTTTTTGTTTTTTTTAATCAGTGATCATCCATGGACCATGTGCATAGATGACAACCTTCTGAACCTACTATCAAATGTAGCAGGCCCCTTTTAACGCATTACAGATAACGCCCATTCAATTGGCCGACTACATTTGAAGCTGTGTTTCCTGTTTTAGCTTGCTCCTCAAACGTGACCTCTTGCAATCTCAAGTGCCACAACGGCTGGAGGAAACTGAGCAGACCATGAAGACTCAGACTGCCTGATAGGGATGTAATGCTCAAATCTGATTCTGTTCTTAAGAGTTTGTGCCTGCACTTAGAGTTTGCTCTTTCAAATATGTTGTCATCAGTATACCTCCATACGAATGTAGAAGAGTTAAAACAAAAAGTAAGAAGAGTATCTGCATCAGTGATGGATTAAAACAATTATTAAAGACAATTGTGGCCTGAAGAATGCTCAACACCATTTCAAAGAGTAAATCTTTTGATACTTTTTCACATCACTTTCCTGATTTAGTGATATTAGACAGCAACTGATTCTCTATGAACTGATTTGTTGCATAAATTACAATGATTAAAATATTGGATTTTTAAAAAGGTCATGTAAGATGTGCATTTGATCTTTTATTAAAACCTAAAGGAAAACAACCACACCCGTAAGATTTTTTTTTGTACACATCCAGGCTAGCTGTTTTCCCCTGCTGCCAGTCTTAATGATAAGCTAGGCTAGCCTAATTGTCACCTGGCTGTAGCTCCTCTTAAACCTAATAGACAGGAGTCATCAATCTACTCATTTAACAATTATGAATTGTTCCTTTATCTTAACCTAACATGACAAAACATTAGCTACGTGATCTTTTCCATGATCCTAGGTTAAGTGAATTTACGCTTTCCATATAGCTAACATCACACAATTGAACGTTTTGACCAATCAGAGGGCTCTCTGGCTGACTCTTATACCGAGCCTTGGCTTTTATAACCATGGACAATAAGATCCAGGTGAGCTCTCCATCTGGTCCTCTTTACTGTCTGGAATGACTATGAAGCTACACGCTCTAGAAACTAGACTCTGTGTGTAGACACAAACATGAAAGTCAAACACGAGTAACTTCAATCATAAATAATGCTTATTTTGAAATGTATACTGTATCTTCTTTTTAAAAATGGGTATGTTTGTTACTTAACAGATTTATTTTATGATATCCGGAATTACATTTTAAATAAACTGCAATATTATATTCCTGTTAAATGTTTGGTTTAACATCATCATTGTCATGTTTCACGCGTGCAATCACTCACGACACAAGTTGTTGCTTGTTCTCTCCATTGACTCCTGTTACTTTAGCATCTCCGTTAGCTAGCATGCTACATTAAAGCTACATGATCATTCTTCTTCTTTAAGAATGTGACTTCTGTGTAAAGGATTGCTCATAGTGAGTGGGTGGTTTAAAGAGGTTCATGTCCTTCTAACTGAATGTCATTTGTAATATTTGAATATGCTTTTCTAAGCCATGTTTCACTCTGTCACTCCCCCGCTCTGTGCTGAGTGTTTATCTCAAGACATAATTTCTCACTGCCATGTTTTAGTCCTGGACGCTCTGAATTCCAACACCCACTCTCCATCTAATAAACCACCTCCGCCCCATCAGTGCAACAAGAAAGCGAGCAAGTCATCCCCTTTCAAAAATATCAAATTCTTCTTATCTCAAGGCCTCAGCATCAGATAACATCCATGTTTAACAGTGAATAACTCCTGCCCCCCTGAATGATAAAAGTATACCCATACATTTGTATTATCTGTGTTCGTTTCCGAAAGCTTATTAGAACCTAAATGTATCTCATTCTATACACTTTCCCTGAGATTCAGATACATTTAGCTGCATGGTGGTTATTTGGAAATGAGGCCCTGATTCCTTTATAGAAGGTGTAGCAGAATTGTACGGAAGCCTGTGAGTGCCAATTTAAACATGATAAGATTCAATCAGTTTCAGTTTCTGTGTGCACGACGACTGACAAATTGAAATGTCCAACTTTATAATCCAATTTTCATGTTTAGAAACACTTAATCACTTGCACAATTGAAATAAGAACTAAACCGACAAATAATTATGACACTAAATCAAATCAAATCAGGTTTTATTTATACTGTATAGCACATTTTAAAACGATTTTTGGTCGAGCCATAGTGCTGTACATGCAAATAATAAATAACACATTACTACAATCGCAAAACAGAAGACAATAAATTACAACAGCAAATATAAAAATCAAACACAGGGAAATGTCAGGAGTCGTGCTCCGCTCTGACTAGAAGGCCAGGAAGAAGAAGTGAGTCTTTCAATTTTCTAAAACTTAACTGTGACAAATCAGAACTTATAATCATTGGCCCCAACCTCACTTACCCGCCCAACCCAAGATTTTTCTCTTACCATCGATGACTCAATTGTCAACCCCTCCACTCACATCCGTAACCTTGGCATCATCCTCGACCCCACCCTCAGTTTCCTCCCTCACGTCAACCAGGTCACAAAAAACGTTTTCTTCCATTTAAAGAACATCACCCGCATCCAAGGGTGTAACTTTGTTTGAGAAGTGGGGGGGGGGGACACAAAACAGGGGGTCCTCCGCAATGAAACATTGTTCTCGATTTAATTCCATTTCCTGCCTTTCTACAAATATATATTAGGGACTATGGTGTTAACTAATCCAAGAAAAATGTGTAGTGTATATAATGAGTAGGGATGGGTATCGTTAGGATTTTATCGATACCGGTACCGGTACCGGTACTGCTTATCGGTATTTTTCGATACTCTTATCGATACTTTTCAATAATTTGGTGTTAATAAACTAAAAAAAGACAAGGCGATGTGCCTGCAAGACTGCACCCAGGTAAACAAAACATATTACCCGTGCGCAGCAGCTAACCTGCCTGCGAGCCTTCGCTCAGGTCACATTTACACACGGCGCGGCTGAAACCCGCTAGCATTAGCACTATTAGCACTAGCAGTATCGCTAGCACCGTTTTAGATTCAATGAGTGTCTCGGTTGCAAATGCTTCATTAAGTTGCTTGTGTCAGTCCTTTACAATCAACTAATTGAGTACATAGATTGCACCTTGCACTATCGCCACTACATTTTTTTAAAGTGCACCCAGACCTTGGATCGCTTCGCTCTTTCCGCCATGCCTGCGGGAGTCTCACAAGAATAATAAGAGCGCTGTTGAGAGAGATGAGGAGTGGCATTTACAGTGGCCAGAGGGGTCTCAAACCGGATACATCACACGGGATGAGGGTTCCCAACCAACCAGAATGGTTTAAAGTTAAACTAAGGAAGTAGACGTAACAGATATACCGATAGCAGCACCGTTTGTCCAGCGGCTTAACGGTATACCGATACCGTCCAATCAGGTACCGGTATTGACTTAGTACCGGTTCTCGGTACCCATCCCTAATAATGAGTGTGCAAACGTATCTATCCATGAACCTGTTTTATTTGTGATGACCTCACATCCTCTAGGGGGGTCCGGGGGCATGCACCCCCGGTAAGATTTGTTTCTTTAAATTGAAGTTAAAGCCATCAATCTGGTGCACAAATTAAGAGATTTATGATACAGCTCTCAACACTCATATGAAACAGAACTGTATATATTTCAATACTCCAAAAACCATTAGAATATGCTCACAACCAATAACACATCTTTGATCAACTCCTCTCTCCTACCTTTATCTTACCTAGTCTGCATTCTTTCTTTTTATATATGCATATTTGACGAATCAATCCCCTTTCAAACTGTTTTACATTTTTTACTGACATTGGAATTATTTTTTAACTTATTTTGAACAACTATACAGGGCTCTCAAGTTTTGAACAGAGTTCAGAGTGAGATTTTGGCAGCGGTGTTTGGTACTCCAACTTCTGGCTCCCCTCAACCCTCTGTATTGCGAATGTCAATGGGGGGGGTGTGTGAGCGTGTGAATGGAGTGAAATGCGTGTGTCTCACGCCAATTGCGTGAGACTTGAGAGCTCTGACTATATTAAATAGATGGAAATATTTGTTTGGACCAAATCGTTTCAGACCCACTGAGATAACTTAGACTAAAATGTACAATATAATCACTCAGCGAGCCCTTTACCTCCCTGAGCTGATGTTACCTCAGCCTCTCAGTCCGACAGGAGAGGACTCTCCCTCTCCTTATTGTTGAAACAGCTTCTAATCTCCGTTAGCTCCTTGCTAGCACCAGATGCTAACACCAACCCCCGTAACTATCTCTGTCTCTCTCTGTCTCTCCCTGTCTCTCTCTGTCTCCCTCTCTCTCACACACACAAAATGCCCTCCTGCCACACACACACACAGACGCTCGTCCTTGACGATGACCACTTGCATAAAAAAAAAAAAACACATTTGAAAAGTGGGGGGGACACAAACGGGATTTTGAAAAGTGGGGGGGACATGTCCCCCCTGTCACCAATGGAAATTACGCCCATGCCCGCATCAGACCCTCCCTCTCATCGACCGCTGCTGAAACTCTGATCCATGCCTTCATAACATCCCGACTGGATTACTGCAACAGCATACTTTTTGGATCACCTGCATTCACACTAAAAAACTTCAATATGTCCAAAACTCAGCTGCCCGCTTGCTCACCTCCACCCGACGCTCCGACCACATCACCCCTATCCTCCATGACCTCCATTGGCTCCCCATCAAACACCGCATTGACTTTAAAATATTACTTTTCACTTTCAAAGCCCTCAACAACCTTGCCCCCCCCCTACCTCTGTGACCTCATCCAACGATACACCCCACCCGTCGCCTCAGGTCTGCTGAAGCCAACCTACTGCAGCCCATCAGGACAAAGCTCCGGACCTGGGGTGACAGGGCCTTCGCAGCAGCCTCCCCCACACTCTGGAACTCCCTCCCCTGCCACGTCAGATCCGCCAACACTCTCACATCATTCAAACAATCCCTCAAAACTTACCTTTTCACTCTTGCCTTCAACTCCTAATCAACTAACCCCTGGCCCTTATTCCTCCTAGCTTTGCACTTTCTACTTTTGTTGTTATTTTTGTTTTACTTGCTTGTAAGCGCTTTGAGCACCAGGAAAAGCGCTTTATAAATGTAATGTATTATTATTATTATTAGTGTTGATTTAAAAAAAAAAACAGGGTCTGGGCCGACCTCACATGGAGGGGCAGAGTGTTCCAGAGCCTAGGGCTAGCTGCTGCGAATGCTCGGTGCCCTCGGGTTTTGAGCCTGGTCTTGGGCACTACCAGCAGCAGCAGGTCAGCTGACCTTAAGGCTCTGCCTGGGGTATAGGGATGGAGGAGTTCAGCTACATAGGCCGGAGCCAGCCCATTTAGTGCTTTAAAAACAAATAAAAGGAGTTTAAAATCAATTCTGAACCGAACTGGAAGCCAGTGCAGTGCGGCCAGAATTGGAGTGATGTGGTTACGCTTTTTGTGGCCTGTCAGAAGACGTACAGCTGCGTTTTGGACTAGCTGCAGGCGTCTAATTGAGGCCTGGTCCATACCCACATACAGAGCATTGCAGTAATCCAGCCTTGTGGTTGCAAAGGCGTTAATAACCCTTTCTAGGTCTTTAAAAAGATCCTAAGCATAGGAACACTTAATGTCTCTTTAACTTTTAATTTTTATGAAAATAAAACATATTTATCTTCTTAATAAATGTGTTTGTAAATCATGCACACACATGTGGAATTACCTTTTATTTATTTGTATTATTTATTTTTGTATTATTTGATTTCAGGCACAAACTTCCCCAGAAGAGAACAAAAAACTCAAATGAATCACTAAAAATTATTTGATTAATGTTTCAAAAGTGTTTGTTTTGAAATACTTTGTGAAGTCACAAAAAAAGTAAACATCACAAAAGCCAGTCATATTTTAAAGCTGTAATTAGTGTGGTACAGATGATTAAAATGCTGACTAAACAGCCTGTAATTAACTCCAAACTATAACAAATAAGCCATTAAGGGAACATTCGTCTGGAATGAATTAACTTCACATTCCTGTGGAGCTTTTTGTCAACTAAATGAGAAAAAAATAAATTGAGTTAGCACACTTTCATGGGATTATGCAAGCAATAGTAAGAGGTCATGCCCTCTGTGTGTGTGTGTGTGTGTGTGTGTGTGTGTGTGTGTGTGTGTGTGTGTGTGTGTGTGTGTGTTGTTACTAAGAATACCACATACTCCTCATTACATCCCCACCCAAACTGAGAGTCAGAGGTTTCTGTATGTCTGTGTGAACGTGTTAGCGCCTCAGTACGAGCAGCACTGTTTCTGGGACAGGAATCCCCCCCCACCGAGCCTCGGCCCCCGACTTATTCCTGCTCCTCCACAGAGTGAGCTTCCCAGTCCTCCCCCAAGATTTCTCATGTTAGCTTTAACTGATGAGCTTATTTCCACATTCCTGGGCCCTTAAACAACCTCCACATCGACAAGAAACTGTGCTTATTTCACAATTCTCTCAGGATTTATTCAGAATTTAACGAAAAATGTAGTTGTAAGCCTGAGGGGAATAACCTCCAAACATCAGCAGTAGTGTTGGTGTATTCAAGGATACATGCCCATCTGCTTCTCATGAGCCTGTATTCTCATTGTGCTTCATCTCAGGGACCTCCAGGGGGACTTTGGAGTGACATCATGCGGAAGTTGTTCCTGTCACTTCAGCTTACCCTGACTCCACCCTTACCTCCTGCTAAAGTCATCATTTAGTTTTAGGAAATCTAGGTTTACACATTTTTTATGAAAGATACATTTTGAACTTTAATCACGTGTTCCTCACATCATTGAGGTTTTCAACAGACTTAAAGGAGCGGTATTGAATTCAGTGGGAACACCCATTCTGAAAGCTATCTGGTTAAATGGACAATATAATTATTTTTTGCTACAAATCTTATACTTAAGAACACTGCACTATTTACTTAGTGAAAGTGAAATGAATCTTCCAAGCCACACAACGTTTCAGAACTGAATGAAACTTAAAGGTGACCTATCATGCAAAATGCACTTTTGTACATCTTTTATAAATGAATATGTGTCCCCGGTGTTTCAGGGAACTCATCAAGTGTCAAAACAACCCTCTCTATTTTCCTCCATACCCACATTTCTTAAAAAGGGACTGCAACGGATCTGATACAGACTGATCCAGATTTGAACACTTCTATGACGTCACAGAAGTGGCGCTACGGCTATTGGGCCAACTCCACCAATCAGGAGGAGACAGCCACGGACATTGCAGTTCGAAAGCGCTGGAGACGCTGTAGTACATATGCCAGGCCTGTAGATGGTGCTGTTCTCACAGAATCAGCCCATGAAAAGACAGTGTTAAATTGAGCGAAATGAGGAATGGCTAAAATGCATGATCTGTTTGGTATTTTGAAAAATAAAAAGTATAAATATGCCTTATATAGGTATGGTCCTACACTATATTATTCAAATATAGCACGATAGGTCCACTTTAACATTATGCACACAAACAGAAGTTTATTCAGGCATAATCCCCAAATGTACTTACCTTTAGAAATCATTGTGATTTTGAATAAGAATGTTAGTCAAATTGTGTAAAGTAAAAATATAAACCTCAAATGTTCTTAGCTTTAAGCTCTACATGACCCGAGGTAAAGCGGCTTTGTGCTGACTGCGGTTGTTTTCACTTTGGAGAGAGCGAAGCCGCTGCCCTCTGCCTAGCCCACCGATTAAAACTGTCGCTCAAAGATCCAATTATATATAGCTTTAAACTTGATTTCAACTCTGAGCTTTTCACCTCAAAGCCAAGCGTCCAACCTGGCATGAGCAAAGAGCAAATCACGACCATGTGAAGGCAGCTTAACACTGAGAATACAAAGATCCAGGATGACAACACATTGTTGGTTCTACACCAGCACCGGTTTCACCGACCTCTATCACTTATCCAGTTTATTTTCAATACTAGTACTGAAACATCTAGCATAGTGTATTTACTAAACTGTATACTCCATATTTCAACCTTATTCTTGCCATTCCATTACAAAATTATTTTTGGTGTTTTTTAATTTATTCTTACCGTTTCAACTCTTGCAGTTACCAACCCATCCTCAAAATATCCTTGTCCACCCCAACATTTTAACGTTATGCTCACCATTCCGTCTTCATTCTTTGAATACAAAATAAAAGCAAAATCTTGCTATTCTGATGAGTGGCGGAGCCAGAGATTTTGCTGTGGGGTAGATTGACGTTTCGTAGAGGGTGCCCAAACATTTAGGGTTTCCCATTAATGCACCGGTCGCTACAGGTGAATTTTCTACTGCAACAATCCCCACGGAAATACACAATGTACTCGACTGTTACAATGAAGGCTCGATAATCAGCTCAGGGCATATACGTAGGTGCAAGCAGGGGTCAAGTGCTATTTTTTATAAGTGGGGGGTGGACCTAACATCTTCTAGGGGGGTCCGGGGGCATTCTCCCCCGGGAAGATTTATTTTTAAATGTTGAAGTTAAAAGCATCAATCTGGTGCACTTTGAGAGCAACATGAAGAGATCTATGGATACCTCTCTCAACATCCATATGAAACACAACTGGAAACAGATGTACTTTTTCTTTATGGATATTTTACAAATCACTCCCCTTTTAACTGTATTATTGTTTTACTGTCATATAGTATTTCATACCAGTTTTTCATTTATTCTCTTATTTTTTTATACCTATTAGTGATGGGAATTCCATCTCTTTTCAGTGAGCCGGATCATTTGGCTCGGCTCACCAAGAAGAGCCGGCTCTTTCGGCTCCCAAACGGCTCCCAAACGGCTCCCAAACGGCTCTTCATTTTACCACATATACCTTTTATAATTGAATCAAATGTAACGCTTGTTTTGGCAAATGATTTATATGTGTACACATATATCACTTAAATTATTCAATACATCCTTTGTACTGAAGTATTCAAAAGTAACAATTACATTTTTAATATAAATAATTTGATGTGGCCAATTGTTTTCATTGCATTTACAGACCCAATAACTCTCTGATACCACCCAGTGAATGCACTGAATTGCTTGTAGACATTTAAAAAAAAGGACAGCTACTGTATCGACATTTTAAAATTATATTTAAAGAGAAAGCCCTAAGAAAACAGCAGGGCTCTATTTCAGTATTAATAACTAAAGAAAAAAAGACAGCAACAGCTGACATCAAATCTTTGCTGAGCCTAAAGATAATCATAAATAAATAACATAGTCAATATAAATATATTGCAATGCTCAAAACAGCAGCATCCAACTGTCTCTAATCCTTGGATATTACATGTCACTGCATGCATGCACGGAGCACCCGTAGCGCGGAGATCATCATATCATTCCGTCTTGTATTACTTAACAAAAAGAAAACACGCTTATAGGCTACCTATAATAATGATCATATTGTAATGTTCACGGATGGAGTCGGAAACAGGCTTCTAGTTATTAGGCTTTAATAACTCTTATTTCTTAGGATCACAGATTCAGGAACAGGTACAGCTTGGGGTTTACACCTTACACACTCCCTCTCTCCACCCACACACCTATATATACCAGTGTCTACGTCACAACCTCCCCGCCCTCCCCCGTCCGCTCCCCCAACCACAGGCCCGCACCTAGACCTGCATCCTGTGCAGCTCTGTGATTGGCCAAGAGACGGGGGATGCCTGAGTGACACCCTCGGCCTCCTATCAGGGTCGCTACACTACCCCCCCACTACAAAGTTCCTCGCCCACGAGGAACAAACAAAACTCAGCACAAACACTACAACAACACACTGAACTTGACTAGGAAGGTCTGGGTGGACTACCATCCCTTCCAGTGAGACCAGGGCGCATTCTCGCCCTCTACCATAAACAAGGGGTCTCACTAAAAAACTCTCCTAACAAACAAAGTCTCTGAAACAACTCGGGGGTCGTGCCTGCCTTCTCGGCAGGGGGCCTGGGGTGGCCGGGTCCAGCCCAGGCGGGGAAAGGGGAACGCGAAGTGGGTAGCACTCCGTCCCGGATGAGGCCCTGTTGCTCCGCTCGCCGGAGGACCTGAGTGAGGAAGTCGAAGGGCCAGCCGTAGGGTTTCCCTGTGGGGAAGCGACTCCTCTGTACTGAGCCAATCTGTCTCTGTGGAGAACCACTTTTCTCCCCTTGGGTGTCAGCTGCACCCTGTAGACCACTTCCCCCACCCTCTCCAGTACTCTGCAAGGACCCACCCACTGGCTGTCCAGTTTTGGGCACCGGCCTTTCGTGCGTTGCGGGCTGTAGACCCACACCAGCTCCCCAGCCCGGAAATGCTGCCCTCTTGTCTGGGTGTCGTAGTTCCGCTTCCGTCTCACCCCAGCGCTTTTCTGCTGATCGCGGGCAAAGGCGTGCGCGGAATCGAGGCGGTCCTGAAGTCTCCTGGCGTACTCGGGCCTTGGAGGCGAGTCCAGGGAGTCTGGTGGCTGATCAAATGCCAAAACAGCCGGGGTGAGAATCTCTCTCCCCAGCATGAGGAGGGCCGGAGAACAGGCTGAGGACTCCTGTACTGCCGAGCGACATGCCATGAGCACCAGCGGCAGATGCTCGTCCCAGTCGCGCTGATGCTGAGACGTGAGGAGGGCCAGCTGTTGTCCCATGGTGCGATGGAATCTCTCAACTAGTCAGTCGCTCTGAGGTCACAAAGGGGATGTGCGTGTTTTGTGCATGCCCAGTTGTGTGCACATGGAGGCAAACACCCGGGACTCGAAATTTCTCCCCTGGTCACTGTGCAGGGTCTCCGGTACTCCAAACCGGCTGAACATGCCGGCCACCAAGGCATCTGTGACTGTCTCTGCTTCTTGATCAGGGAGGGCATACGCCTCTGGCCATTTTGTGAAATAGTCTATGGCTGTGAGCACGTAGCGGTTACCCCGGTTTGACAAAGGTAGAGAACCCACCACGTCCACCGCTACTCTCTCCATCGGGGCCCCCACGGAAACTGTTGCAGTGGAGCATGGGAACGACCAGGGGGGCCCTTCCGAGCCATACACGGGTCACAGAGGCGACAGAAGTCCTCGATATCCCTCCTACACTGCCCCCAGTAGCAGCCCTGACGAAGGCGCCGGAGCGTTTTGGTGACGCCAAAGTGCCCAGAACCTGCGGTTCCATGCATGGCCTTGAGTACGGCCTCTTGCAGACCCCTCGGGACCACCACTTGCCACCTCTTCTCCCCCGTTGCTGGTTCCTTCCACGCCCGCTGTAGTACACCCTGACACAAGCGTAGAGCCTCAAACTGAGACCACAGTCCCTTGGTCGCTTTAGAGAGCACGGCCACTTCCTCCCACGGTGGCCGCTGCTGCGACTCGACCCACTGCAGTACAGGCATTAGCACGTCGTCCAGCTCCTGCTGTTGCTTCCACTCGGCCCCGTCCACTGTCCGGAGCTCCTGGCAGACAACCTCTTCCTATGGCCTCACGGCCGCACAGGCAACACCCTCCTCCAGCAGTTCCTTTTCCCGAGTCTCTCTCCTCTCGCAGTAGTGGCAGCCGCCGGCGGCACACGGGCAGCGGGAGAGAGCATCCGCATTAGTGTGGCGCACCCCCGCCCGGTGCTCCACGCTGAAGTCGAACGCTTGGAGCTCTTCTATCCACCTGGCGACCTGCCCTTTGGGCTCTTTGAACGTCATGAGCCACTGTAATGCCGAGTGATCCGTCCTCACCATGAACGCCTGGCCACACAGGTAGTATTTAAAGTGCCTGATGGACAGAACCACTTCCAAAAGTTCCCTGCGAGTGACGCAGTAACGTTGCTCTGCTTTGTTGAACGCCCGGCTGAAGTATGCCACCATCCGCTCCCTCTCTGGTGTAGTCTGAGAGAGCACTCCACCTACCCCCACCCCGCTGGCGTCGGTGTCCAGGGTGAACGGCAGACGGGGGTTGGCTGGTGCGAGAACAGGGGACTCACTCAAGGCCCGCCGCAGGCTGTCAAACGCTGTTTGACATTGCTCAGTCCACAGGAAATCCCTGTCCTTCTGCAGCAGCTGGAACAGGGGTGCAGCAGTGCAAGCAAAACCCCGTACAAACTTCCTCTAGTACGAAGCCAGGCCCAGGAAACTCTTCAGCTGTTTCTGGTTGCGAGGGTTTGGCCAGCCCGCGACCGCCTGCACTTTCTCTGGCAGGGTGCTGATGCCCTCACCCCCCACTTTGTGGCCCAGGAAAGTGACCTCTCTCTGCATGAAATGACACTTATCTGGATGTAGCTTCAAACCAGCGGCTCTGATCCTTTCCAGCACCACTCACAGAGATCCCAGGGCCGCCTCAAACGAGCTGCCATGCGCCAGGATGTCGTCCAGGTAAACCACGCAATGCTGGCGGGGAATCTCCGACAGCACCCTGTCCATCAACCGCTCAAACGTGGCCGGGGCATTGCAAAGCCCAAAACTGAGGACCTTGAACTGCCATAGTCCCCGGCCGGTACAGAAAGCCGTTTTTGGCCTAACCTCTGGGGCTAGAGGAACTTGGTAATACCCACTGCGGAGGTCCAAGGAAGAGAACCACGATGACCCGGCGACCAGGTCCAGGGACTCATCGATGCGAGGCAGGGGGTATGAATCCTTCTTAGTGACCCCCGTTCACCGGTCTGTATTCTGGGCACAGCCGCCAGCCACCGGTCTTCTTCGGAACCATGACTACCGGAACTGTCGGAGGGCTCGATGATGTCTGCCTGCAGCATGCTCTGCACTGCCTCGTCGCAAGCCTTCTGACGAGCTAGGGGACGTCGGCGCGGGCGACACTTGATGGGGCGCGCGTCTACCGTATCAATCTCGTCTTCTACCAGGTGTGTTCGGCCCACCTCCTCCTCTTTCATGGCGAAACTGCCCTGGAACTCAAGCAGCAGCTGGTGACCGGTGCAGCATTGTCCTGAGTGGGCGTCGCCATGGATACTGGACAGGAGGAAGGATTTTCTTCCGTTCTTAGAGTACTCACAGTGGATGTCAGGGGTCTCCCCGCAGGTTCAGCCGGGACGTGGATACGGGTCATAGTGATCAACGGCCCCCCATGGAAACTCACTGTGCTGGCTAGAAAATCCAGATGGCAGCCAGACGCCTTCAAAAAGTCCAGACCCAGAATACACGGGTCCTGCACCTCCGCTATCCACACGGGGTGCTGCACTTCAACTCCCCCCACCGACACAGTCAGCGTGCCTCTTCCTTTCATCGGCGCCAGCTCTCCCGTGGCGGTGCGGAGACGCACCGCTGTCGGCTCCAACATAGTCCCACTGGGCAACACATCCGGTCTCACTAGGGTTACTGTAGAGCCTGTGTTCACCAGTGCAGCGCAGGGCACCCCTTCCACAGCGACAGGGACGTAGCAGGACTCTCCACCACCTGCGCGGTCCACCGCGACGACAGGCTCCAAGCCGGTGCTGTCGTCTTCTTCAGAAAGGCGTCGCGTCTGGTTCCCCCGGCTGAGCTGCCAGGCTTCTTCCTCTGATGTCGGTGTTGATGACAATAGAACGGTGGTTTGGTTGAGCAGTTTATGGGCTGGGCTCCGCATCTTCCCCTTTATGCGCACCCCCCGTCGTTTCCCTTGGTCCGGCGTGCCTTGGGGCAGTCTCTGGCCAAATGTCCCGGCTGACCACAACCCCAGCAGACCCTGGTACTTGGTCTACGTGCTGGCTGCAAAGAAACAGCCCTTATCATTTCCGTCATCTCGGTAACCCATGCCGGCTTCTCCTCCTCTCTGCAGCTCCTCGTAGCCTGTGTTACCGGCCCTCCGTTGCTCCTCGCAGCTCCCCTCCACACATCCTCTCTCTCCACAGCCATCTCCAAGGCTGCCTGCAAGGACTGTGGATGCTGCAGCTGCACCTCGACCCTCAAGTCCACAGGGAGTAGAGCCCGGATGAACTGATCCCGTGCCAGCTCGCTCTGCACTCCGGGCGGCATGTGCTCATACGCCTGCCGCGTCAGGCTCTCCACTACATTAGCCAGCTCCCGCAGCGTCTCCCCAGACTGCCTACAGCGGTTGCCCAGTTCCTTTCGGAAGAGCTCTGGCGGAAAACACTGTCCAAACCGCCTCTTCAGAGCCCCCGCTAACGCCTCGTAGCGGAGTCTGTCCTCCGGGCTAAGCAGCAGCAGACATGAAAGAGCCTCCTCTGTGAGGCACAAAGCTAGCTGTAGTGCTTTGGTCTCTACTGACCACCCTCCGGCATGTGCAAGTAGTTCAAATTGGGCATGGAAAGCCTCCCAGTCACCCTTACCCGAGTACTTGGGTGTCTTCACGGACGCGGCGGCTGCTACCGGTTGATGGGCGCCGCCATTGTTGTTTACATCCCGCTCCGTTTTGGCGCGAAACGCAGCTGACATCCTCACTGCCGCCTCCCTCAGGCTCTCTCTCGCCTCCCGTACCTTCACGAACTCCCCACTCATGTCCTTCGAACACCCGCATGCTCCGTCTTCCTCTCCATCCCTACTTTCCTGCTTCACCCCCATCTTGCTGAACTCTTACATCTCCGCTAGCTTACCGGCTAGCTCCATGACGCAGTTACGAACTCCCGTCCCGGATAGACGTCCTCCGTTCGAAAAGTCACTTCTGACACCAATGTAACGTTCACAGATGGAGTCGGAAACAGGCTTCTAGTTATTAGGCTTTAGTAACTCTTATTTCTTTGGATCACAGATTCAGGAACAGGTACAGCTTGGGGTTTACACCTTACACACTCCCTCTCTCCACCCACACACCTATATATACCAGTGTCTACGTCACAACCTCCCCGCCCTCCCCTGTCCTCTCTCCCAACCACAGGCCCGCACCTAGACCAGCATCCTGTGCAGCTCTGTGATTGGCCAAGAGACGGGGGATGCCTGAGTGACACCCTCAGCCTCCTATCAGGGTCGCTACAATATAAACGTGTGCCTCGGAAATACTTGTTTACATTAATCATGACCAAACTGTTTGAGACCCACTGAGATAACTTAGACTAAAGTTAACTATCTAAACACTGAGAGAGTCCTTTACTTCACCTGAACTGAAGTTATCTGAGCCTCTCAGTCTGACAGGAGAGAGTTCTCCCTCCAAAAAAAAGCTCCCTATATCCGTTAGCGTAGATAGCTAGCACCACATGCTAACAACAACGATCTCCATTACAGTGTGCTCTCTCTCTCTTGCTCGCTCGTGCCATACACACACAAAGCCGAGCTTGAATAAAACACAGAGACCCAGACATACTTGTACTGTACTATATTATTTTCGAATCAATCATTTTTCAAATTATGAATTTCACACAGAAAAAGAAAAAAAGACATACATTTATTGGGGGTGCTTAGCAGCTGAAAGTAATTTTGCTGTTGCTAACCTAGGGGGAGCTGCAGCAACCCCTAGCGCCCCCCTGGCGCCGCCTATGCTTCTGATACCGTAAGTGTGATATAAAAAGGTGCAATAAAAAAAATACAATTGCCTTTTAGCTTGACGCAAATGCCTTTTTATACAATAATTACATTTGTACAATTGTTCCATTACTTAAAACATATTCATATTGATTTAATCCCATGTTGTGACACTGATTACTGACAAAAACAATATTCACTTAAAGGTAGGGTAGGTAAGAATGGCTAAAATGATTGGTCGTGCTTTTTACAGCACCACGGCTTCCGCAGATGACATTTTTGTATGTATTTATTGTCAAAGCATTTAATATATTCATTGCTATCGGGATGTTAGAGTATTCCATGGAATATAACAAAACGTGTATCTGAAGTGAATTACCTACCCCACCTTTAAATAAAGCTGCAGAAGATTTTTTAAAGAAAACATAAATCAGTTAAACACATTGTTGGAATTAATAGAAATGTCTCAAGTTGCAAAAATGTTAATTGGTAACATAATCTGGGCGGTCCCTCTTTTCCATGAAAAAATATGTAGGCCTACTGTCATTTCTAGGAGCAGGTTGTCCTGACAATAACTGGGAGGGTTTGTTTGCCCCCCACCAGCCGCCAGGCCCCGCCCACATACAGTGGGCTTCTGAGCTCCAGTCCGCAGCGGACACTTCAGAGCCAGTCACTGGAGAAGTGGAAGTGTTTTTTCCCCCCGCTGTGAGTGTGAGGATGAGTGTCCTGACGGCTGAGAGCTGCTTCATGTCCGCCATGCAGCCCAACTCCTCCTGCACCGCCTATGTTCTTCCCTCGGATGGTCCCCCCCCGGACCAGCTGGCTCGAGCCCGCCGTGTCCAGGAGCAGGTCCGGATGCGGCTGGCGGAGAAGAAGTCCTCCTCCCTGCCCCGGCTGGACGACTCGCTGGTCGGATCAACAGGTGGAACACATCACGGTAAAAAGTTGCTTTGAATTCTGCTGTTTATCAGTCAGTGAACTGCTGCTGCCATAACATTCAATTGTTGAAGGGCAGGGGCAGGGACAGGGTCAGCAGCAGATAAGGAATAGAGAGGCAGGAGTCATAGTTTCATGTGAAGAGTTCAATCTGACAGACCAACATTAGGGCTGTGAATGTGGGGATTGACTACACTGCTGGAATTAAGGCAAAAGCTGCAATCATACATTTTTATATTGCCATTTGGAAAGTGTCTGTGTTTCACACATCATCCATTAAAAGTTGTTTTGGTGAAGTGCAAGCAAACTAGGGCTTTCAGTAACTAACTAACTAATTAACTAACTAACTAACTAACTAACTAACTAACTAACTAACTAGCTAATGTTTATTTATGATAATTCTGACAATTATTTTCAATTACTCAATTTATCGTTTGGTCGATACAATTTCACAAAACTGTCCAAAATGTCCATACGGAGGAGGACAACTGTACATTTCGGTATTTGAGAGGCTGAATAAAGCATTTATTGACATGTTTGGATAAACATTGACTTTTACGATTAATCTCAAAATTGATTTTTCTTCCATCACTTCACTAATCGATCAGTCAACTTATTGTTGTAGCTTTAAAGCAAACAGTTGCCTATTAATATCCCTAAGATAAAGAGCATCATTAGCATAAGTTATTAAATGTCGACAACTCCGCATGATGAATGTAAATTGAATATTTACTCTCCTTTTAGCTCTGTTTCGGGGTTGTTGTTGTTGGGTTTGTTTACAGTAAATGTAAGCCTTAAGCAGTTCTTATTGTAAAGATAAGCCACTGAAATGTTGGCGTATGGCCAAACATGGCAAACGTCAAAAAGTCAGCTTCATTGTTTTTCGAAAAAGACTGTAATCCCTCAGTTTTCCAAAGTTTGAAAAACAATCCTGATGATGTCATCAAAGGGTCACCTCACCTTTACAGAAGGTGGCACAATGAGCAGTTGCATTATGGGAAATGTGATGCTTGGACCATTCTTTTTCCTAAGAGGTACGCCTAATTGGACATGTTAAAGCAAATTGAACAACCTGTAGAAAAAAGTGGCATACCAATTTGAATGTCATGTATCAAACTGTCTCGAATGAACCGACCGTTACGATGTTATGATTCATATAGTGAGGCGTGTGGCGCAGTGGACTAGTGTGTTGGTGTTCGGATTAGGGGAGCACAGGTTCAAACCCCACTGCAGTCAGCACTTCACCCCAAATTGCTCCTCTGGGGATTGCCCACAGTATTGAGTATGTAAGTTGCTTTGGATAAAAGTGTCTAACAAGTAACATGTGATATAGTCAAGTACCATCCCACAATTATATGGAGTTTTAAAATAAAAATTCTGTGTCTTTTGAAAATCTTGCTCTTACGGTTGCTTGACTTAAATGTACCAAAAGTGATATCTTTTGGTGTATGTATATGAGGTAAGAATAGCTTATCCTATTGTATTGTTCACCTACTACACAGATTTGTGCACGATGAGCGCCACACTATGAGTGTGACATCCTGGTCATTTCCTGTTGTTTTCCTCCCTATGGAAACTTTAATTATGACATCACAGGTTCCTGCCAGGATGGTTTTGACTTATAACATGTTAAACAAGAACCATTTTTCAGTTTTTTAAGTGTGAAGGTTTCTTATAGTAGCCAGTCAGCGTGAGAAGTTCAGATGATCTACATCTGTCTTATTGCAGGCCTGATCGTGACCTTGCAAAGTCTTTCCAAAGGGAACATCCATAAAGGAAGGAGAACCCCCTCTCCTCATCCCCTGTCTGATAACAGTCAGTCTGACCCAACCGGTGGTCAGGGTGTTGTCTGAAAGCTGCATGTAATCTTGTGTGAGATATTCTTTCATCAGTGAAATGAATTACAAACCTCAACCCTAACCCCAAGCAAACACTGATAGCTCTTCTTCAGAAATATCCTTTCACAATGGATAAAGGATATATAAGGTCAGTTGGCGGATAGTATAGTTTTAAATGTAAAACTGTACTATCTGCCAACTGACCTCAAATTGTGGAACTTTTGCAAGTTTAATGTCACGCAAAATCCAGAGTGATCTTCATCACTATGTCAGCTTGGATGCAGTCCACCTACAAAGAAATGGCAAACAAAGGAAACAGATGGGGAGGGTTCGTGGAGCGAAATAATGCAAACTTAGACGGAAATGACTGCTAACTCCAGTTAAACAAATTGGAATCGAATGGCGCATTTCCACTACAGGGCCTCGCTCGGTATGGCTAGGCCTTGTTAGGCCTTGTTAGGACTGGCTCACTTTATGCTGCGTTTCCATTACAGTTTAGTAGCTGGGGCAGTAACTATAGTAACGCAGTGTAGGCGGAGCCGTGACGTCATCTTCGATGAGAACCACAGAAAAACAACATCAGCCGTTAGCTGTTAGCACTCAGAGCTCACAGCTCCTCATATCTGTTCAGAAACTAGACACAAGTTAAACAAGTACAAACCACAGACTGTCTGTGTCATGGCGAATACAGTCACTGGTTTATTTATGTCTGTATAGGCCGTTAGCTTAGCAGATCTCCATTTAGAAAACACGCATTTTAAAAGGTTTTTTGCCTGCCGTCTGTCTGCAGACTTGTCAAAGCATTAATTCATGGTTTTTACTAACCGGTATCAGTATATTGTTACTTCGGCATCATTTTGAAACGTGTATTACAATTAAATCACGGTCAAATATGTTCATCTTGTTGTAGTTGTAGCCCCCTTGCCAGCGATTCTCTCACTAGTTTAGCATACTCAGCCCGACTCAGCCTGGTTGTTGGCCCGGAAAGAACCTCGATTTTATGGGGCCAGAAAAACTGTGAAATAGTACCCGCTAGCCGGAACTACGCCAAGTGGAAACGCAACCAAAAACGCGCCCCGCACGGCACGGCACGCTTAAAGCGAGCTCCGCGCTGTAGTGGAAATGTGCCATAAGAGAACATCCTGTTGAAAGGGAAACGTAAGTGAGCTGATGTGTTCAACACCCTCCTGAGCTTGTTGACCACCTTATGTGTGTAACATTCCTTTCCTATACGCTTTTCACAGCACCTTATCAGAGGCTATTTTAGACTGTTCTGGACTTCGGCTAATGGGGTCAGGCCTGCTGTCATTGTCTGAATGTTTCATTGGGACCTTAACATTAGTTGTACTTGGATTTGACAGCACTTGACAGTTGGAAAATAACACTTTTTTTCCTCAGTCATAGCATGTGTGTCTTTCGATTTGTAGATTGTATTAACCTGAGACCTAAACTAAAACATGCTAGATGTACAATCAAGAGCTCAAATCCTCAAAGTCTTTAAACATAGATTTTTCTTGCTCCCATGACCAAAGATTATTCAAAACATTCTTATCAACAACCATTGTGAAAAGAAACTGTTGGACTTACAGTTGAGTGAGATAAGCAGCACAGGGCATACGAAATGTAACCATCCTAAATACCAAGACCACTCAAACTCTCTAGCCACTTTCAAACTTTCAGTTGTCTGTCCAGATCAAGACATTTCGACAATCATTGGTCGGATTGACATGAAAATGGCCCCTCATACCAATGACAAATCAAAATATCCCCCCTGATCAGTCCAACACATCCACAGCCGTAGGTAGTGATGGCAGTTTGACACTGAAGCTTCGATACGTGCTTCAAACCCTGGTTTCCCTATTCCATAGAAGCAGTGCTTCGAAGCTTGCTTCAAATCATGTGACATGACGTCCGAAGCAGCAACTGCTTCATTTCCTGAATGAATCAACTCACTGGTTCGCCGTCCAATCAGGTGATTCAATGCACTGCCTCTTCTCGATTCTGACAGGTGACAGGTTGAAACAGTTTTGAATTTGAACGCTTCAACACTTAATAACCGCTCTAAACAATGCGCAATGTGTGGGTTGTTGTAGTAGTTTGCGTTGTTGTTGGTATTGCATTTGTATCGGATCATTATAGAGCAAGCTAGGAAGAAAGATAGGTCGTTGTGAACAAAAAGACAATTATTACTATTAAAAAAAGTTCAGTAGTT
Organism: Notothenia rossii; assembly: GCF_949606895.1. NCBI lineage: Eukaryota > Metazoa > Chordata > Actinopteri > Perciformes > Nototheniidae > Notothenia > Notothenia rossii. The sequence goes on from NC_136904.1 coordinate 43,310,258, forward strand.
TAAAGAATAGATAGCCCAGTGGATAGAGCCGGCTGCCCGCATGCGGCGACGTCCTCCGCGCAACTGGTTCAAATCCTGGAATGGATGAACTTTTAATCATTGCCCGCTTTTCAACTTTAATACTATTGTAGGAGCCAATTAACTGTGGGTATAAAGGTAGGAACCTATGTTTGTTGGTGAGAGGTTCCGCAGGAAGGCCCATACCGTTTTTGACTACACAAGGAGAACACACACACACGGAACACACACAGAGAACACACACATACACAGGATTACAAACAAGTAAAAGGTATTGTGTAAACCGTAAATATCGTGTGGTGAATGATGGAAAGAAACCAATAAAAAGGGAAATAAATTGACTGTTTCGAACTGGAAACTTTGTTTCTGACTTTTATTCGGCAGCAAACTTTGTGTGCGTCAATTACACAAACAAAGCGGATCCTCAGAGGCTAAAGCGTTGGCTTAGCCTCTACAACTATAACTGATACAAAATAAAAATAATAATTACCTCAATAAAGATCTTTGAGTGTTCCCCATCCCACATAATCACCCCCTGCCATAACCCAACTAATGCCACATTTTCCAGCACTCTCTTCTCAATAACCCAATACACACAATGATCAATCTTTAATAGAAATAAAATAGAACATGATATTCAGTCTTTGTGTGTGTGTGTGTGTGTGTGTGTGTGTGTGTGTGTGTGTGTGTGTGTGTGTGTGTGTGTGTGTGTTGTGTGTGTGTTTGTGTGTGTGCATCGAATATGTTTCAAGGCAATGATACGTTAAACCCACTGCAGCCTTGCACTTCGCCAGGAGAGGTCGCTGTAACTGAAGCTTCGAGAAATGAACCTATTTCCGATACAATTGTCCAAGCGGTTCGATGCTTCATTCAAAGCTTAATTTGCCCATCACTAGCCGTAGGCAGCCCTGAAGAAGTCGCAAGGGTATAAATCTGGGCGCTCAGACTAAACTGCTCCACTCCTTGCATTTGATTGACCATTTATTACAAACATGGGTGAATAATACAATCCAGTACCAGTGGAAGTGAGATTATGATTGATATTGTGGTGGGATTTGTGATTGAATGCAGTTAAACATTGCGATAGAAAATGCGGCAGAAATTGCTTTCAAAAGTTGCAGTAAACTGAAAATTCTGCTTCTCGCCTCCCTGACTCCCTGTCCATGCAAAACCGCAAGTGATCACTCAAGTTATAACCACTACCAACTCCGCCCCAAGCTCCAGTGTAGGCCCACAACCAAAAATAAGTGAAAAAAATAGCACATAATAAATACAAATCACAGAAACCTTACCTTTGGGCCCTACACATATTGTCATGAAAATGAATGCATATCCATTCACACCAGAAGATGAACCATCTCTAATTGGCTTTTTTCAACAGTCAGGATAAGGTAGTGATAAATGTATGTTTCGAAATATGTCAAAACGTTGCTTTAACTTTCTGACCTCAGTTAGATGATGAGGTTTAAACCGCTCTCATGTGTGCTCACTAATTATAAAACTAGCAGTCAGAGTGGCCAGAAAAGTTCCCGACTGCAAATCTGAACCAAAAGAAAGTCATATGATCTAAACAGACAAACCTTTAAGAACTTTTAACCCCAACGACTGTCAGTAGGTTGTTTGTGTCATCACACACGTGTGCATTTTTTGGAATGAATCATGTTGCAGAGAGTGATAGGACTTTTGTAAGGGCTTAAGACTTGTTTTGGAGACCAAGGTGTTGGAGAACAGGTGGTTGTTTGGATATCATGGGACAAGAACTAAAGATTTATGAGAATTTTGCGACAAAGCTGGATTGAGAAAACTCAGTGTTGAGAAAGACTGGGTTGGGTACCACGACCCAATAATTGCTCATTTGGAATGAGAGGAGATACACACATTCCATACGCAATAAATACATAAATCACTGGGAGGATTCTCGTTTTGCAGAAGTAGAAAACGCTATCATCTGGGTTCAATTATAGTCATAACACTTTGAGAGAGGAGTTGATTAAAACTAAATTTCAGATAACACTCCCATATTCTTGATTTCTCATGGCATGCAAGTGTGTTTTTCTTCAAAACAGTTACTATTAGCTTACTTCTCACCTTTGGACTATGGAGCTATTTGTATTTTTCCCTATTTGTAAATTGAGACGATGGATATGATTCATAGACCTTTGGTCAAGAGCTTCACTAAGACATATTTAGGGTAAAATGGAGACAACGCCAGATTGCACTGCAGTTCAAGTACGCCCAGAGAAAGTATATCTGCTCTGATGGGCTTGTCAATAATACATCCATAATCCCTGCAAATGTTATAGTTTTTTTTTTAAATAAAAAGGGACAGAAACTAAAAAAGGACTTGCACCCGTGCCTCGTTCGCAATGCTGCTGGTGAGGCTGCTTTTTGGAGACTATACAGATGGAGCACTGAATTTCGGACTCCAGCTTACAGCTTCCTGCCTACCACCAGCCAAAGACCAGTATAGAGGAATGTTAAGCCCTCCCACTATTTTCCAAGAGGGCGTTGCCAGATTTTCAATTTCAGGTTTTAACCAGGAGATGGCGCTTCATTCACAAATACAGAAAGACAAGTTTCATGGACTTTCAGTTGTGTTTTGAAGAGCATTTTAACACATCAATATTTTAGATCAACTAAAGTATATCTAATCTTGTAATTCAATAATATATAGTCTTTATATATTAAATAATCATAATTACAATGTAAATGTTTACATTACACTTCTTTATTTGTTATGCTCATACTTTAACCTTTACAATCGTTTGCTTTAATATGCAGTATATTTTTGTGTTTGCTTCCTCCTGCTCCCTTTCGGACACATACTGTATGATTTATTATTATTATTAATATGAAGATATTATTAAGATAAGATAAGATGTTACTTTATTGATTGAACATTTTAGTTTAGAATGTGCTGTCCCACGGTAATTCAGAAGGCTCACAGGTCACATTCCGACCATTATTTAAAACAATAGGTGCTTTCACACCTTCTACAGTTTGATTTGTATAGAGGGAGCTCTGTCAGTTTTCGAATTACCCATTTGCTTTCGGGGAGCCCTATTTTTCAGAGCACATCCTGCTTCTAAATATGTCACACGCACGCTCTGTTGACTGGCGCAGCAGCGTGGATGCGATCAATTGCTATAAAAACACTCTTCTACTAATACAGACGGTGTCACTATGCCGGCGGATGTGGCCGTTGTTGAAGCCTCTTCAGGCTCCGCATCGGCAGGCCTCTCCCTCGGTGTGGAGCTGTCAAACTCGACCCTAATGCCGCTTACAGCCGGCCAACTAAAAGTTGTTTTCCGTTCACGTTGTCATTTTTAGACTCCTTCGCTTCTTTGCTTGTGAATCCAAAAGCTGTGACGCTTGGCTGTTTTCGTTTTGCCATATTTTTTTATTACACAGCCAGAGTTAAAAAAATATCAATATGAACATTTCAAATACCGCGCCGGCATCACCGCCATAATCATAGCAACGTAAGTAAGAATGCAGCGCCGCCACATACAGATGGCAACACCCAGACATATTCACAAATATAAAACCAATATTCAGAAACTGTAATGAACAATAACTATTATTTATTTCAAGAACTGTTATTTACAGAAACTCAACATTTCTAATCTGTGTGACACAAATATGCACGACTGTTTTGGGCTCCCCCTATTTATCTCAAAGTCAGCCTTCAGGGGAGCTCCCTCCCTCTTCGGGGGAGCCAAGCTCCTCCTAGCTCCCCCCCATTTCGAACAGTGTCTGTGGCGGAATGGCCAGCGATTAGGTGCGGCGCATTTGTCATAGGTGATCAGAGCTAACTGCCTGCCGTCAGATTTCATTTAAAAAACAGATCTGATTTTAAGACTATTTCTGCGCTCATAAAGAATGATAAGAATAAGAATAATGCGTATTGAACTGGTTTCATTAATTAGTGAGTTTATTTAATACTAGAACCGCCAATCGGGTCAATTTGTGTGATGTGTTGTTGTGTGTGTGCAATGTAACTTTTTTTCAATAAAATATTAAAGTCTCCCAGTCCCTGACTTTTCCTGAAAGTGTGTTATGTAGCACCCTATGTTGTTAAAAATTGCATTCTAATAGCGGGATTTGACGGGTTTAGGTAGGCCTATACAAAAACCTCTGGCGGTTCTAGTGTTAAGGTAATTAGGTACAGTAGAAGCCCTTTTTTTATCAGTAACGAATTTAGCAGTTGAATATAAAAGTCAAGTAACTGAGGGTCACTTGCAATGACAGTGTTGTGTCTAACTGTAAGCTTGTCACTCAGAGTAACCTACCGTTAATTTAGCTGCTGGAGAAGAAAGATCAAGGGGGGAGGGGGGGAGAGAGCTGTGGTTGATGGGCCATTAGTTGTGTAAATACACAGCTGAGAGCTGCCGTTTCATTCAGACTGTTTAAAAAACTGTAACAACGGACTATTTTTCTTAGCGGATGCATGTGAATTTAAATCAATACATACAACTATTTTTTAAATCAATACATACAACTATTTTTTAAATCAATAAAAAAAAATTCTAAATCCATAAAAGCATTTCAATTAATATTGGGAGTCATGTCGTTACTTTGTTGAGAATTTGGCCGTGTAATAAGCGGGATGATTTGCAGCGACTTGTTCCTTATGGGGAAAATAACACCCGTCATGTGTGTGTAGTAGAGGTGTGTGTGGTTAAAACACTTTCATGAAGTGAAGGAATTTCCTTCTATAAAACAGCTGTGGGCAGCAGTGAGTGTCACGGACATGAATTCATAGATCAAGGCAGACTGGTGCACACACTCTCCTGTCCTGCCAGGCGACCCGCCCGTTCTAAGCCGTGTCCCTCACTCCTCACATCCCAAGCATCCCCACAAGTGTATTATGTTGTTACATCGTTTCAGATGTTATGTTTCAGTTGTGCTCTGTCTATGTTCAGTGATGCAAACTTGTCACCTTTCGGCGAAATTCGCCGTTTTGAATCCAAAATAAGTCGTTTGTGTAATTCATGTAGATCTGCAATACAAATATTTTTGGGGTATGGGGGGGGCTGGGATCCGGAGTAATCTGCGGCCGTGAGCTGTTATGTGCCATCATGACACGCATGGTGTTCTTTTTTTATATATTATAATGAAGTACGAGCTGTGTGCACGAGTCTTCCTGCCTGTCGGCTCTGCTCATGGATGTATAATAAGGCTCTGCTGCTCGGCGATGATGGTCTAGCACAGCGGTCGGGAACCTATGGCTCGCGAGCCATATATGGCTCTTCCGGTGATGGCATATGGCTCCCAGACAATTTTGAGTTTAAAAAAAAAAAAAAAAAAAAAAAAAATCAGTTTGGAACTGATTTTAAAATACTTGTGATATTTCTTAATAATACTGTGTAATTTTAAAGTAAATAGAAATTAGTTTTGAAGATAAATGTCACGGGTCACGGGTCACCCGTGGGTTGTAACGGAAAAGATGGCGAAAAGAAAAAAAGACGATGATTACCGTGCATTCCAGGTTGCTGCATGGACAGAGGAATTTGCGTTTGTGGAGAGAGCAGGATCTGCGGTATGTCTAATATGCAATGATAAAATTGCATCGATGAAACGGTCAAATATATAGCGGCACTTCGATACGCACCATGCTTCATTTGCATCGAAATATCCAGCGGGGGACAGCAGGAAAAGGGCATGCGAGGAGCTAGAGCGGAGAGTGCAGACGAGTCAGCAGTAACTACGTGTGTGGACCAAGCAAGGTGACGCGAATTCCGCTAGCTTTGCGGGAGCTTTGGCAATAGTAAGGGATGGAAAGCCATTCACAGATGACGAGTATGCCAAAACATTCATGCTTGATGTGGCCAATGAACTGTTTGATGACTTCCCAAATAAAGACAAGATAATCAAACGAATAAAAGACATGCTCCTGTCAGCAAGAACTGTGCACGATCGTAGCATCATGATGGCAAATCAAGTCGAGGAAACACAAATTAAGGACATAAATGCCGGGACATACTTTTCTCTCGCGTTAGATGAGTCAACAGACGTTAGCCATCTATCTCAGTGCAGTATAATTGCCAGGTATGCTGCAGGTGACACACTGCGTGAGGAAAGCTTGGCTGTTTGGTCAATGAAACAAGAGGAGAGGATTCATTCACGTCTTTTATGGAGTTTGCTAAAGAAAAAAAACTACCGATGGATAAACTTATTTCTGTCTGTACTGATGGTGCACCCTGTATGTTGGGGAAGAACAAAGGATTTGTAGCGCTTCTCCGTGAACATGAAAAGAGAGCCATCCTAAGTTTTCATTGCATCCTGCACCAGGAGGCGCTTTGCGCTCAGACGTGTGGCCAGGAGCTTGGTGAGGTGATGTCGCTGGTCATTCGAGTGGTCAACTTTATTGTTGCCCGAGCTTTAAATGATCGCCAGTTTAAAGCTCTGTTAGAAGAAGTTGGGAATCATTATCCCGGTCTGCTTTTACACAGCAACGTGCGTTGGTTGTCAAGGGGGAAGGTGCTCAGCCGTTTTGCAGCTTGCCTGAGTGAAATCCGGACTTTTCTTGAAATGAAAGGCGTCAAGCATCCCGAGCTAGACAACACTGACTGGCTCCTGCAGTTTCACTATCTCGTTGACATAACTGGCCATCTGAACCAGCTCAATGTGAAAATGCAAGGTATTGGAAATACAATCTCATCCCTTCAACAAGCAGTGTTTGCATTTGAAAGCAAGCTGGAAGTCTTTCTCAGGGACATTGAAACAGGTCGTCTTCTGCACTTTGAAAGACTGCAACAATTTAGAGATGCATGCTTAGCAAGTGACTCCACTCAACATCTGGATCTCCAGCAGCTAGCTGGCTTTACGTCCAATCTCCTGCAGTCATTCAAAGCACGTTTTGGAGAATTTCGTGCGCGCACTGGTCTTTTCAAGTTCATCACTCATCCACATGAGTGTGCAGTGGACAAAATCGACCTGACATGCATCCCCGGGAGACTTTGAGCTGGAAGTTGCTGACCTGAAGGCATCAGACATGTGGATGAGTAAGTTCAAGTCACTTAATGGAGAGTTGGAAAGTCTTGCGCGACAGCGAGCAGAGCTGGCGAGGGAACACAAGTGGACAAAAATGAAAAATCTTCAACCTGAAGACCAGCTGATTCTTAAAACTTGGAACGAGCTTCCTGTGACATACCACACAATGCAGCGTGTGAGTATTGCCGTATTGACCATGTTTGGCTCTACATATGCATGTGAGCAGTCATTCTCGCATATGAGGAACATTAAGACCAACCTACGCTCACGTTTAACTGATGGAAGCCTCAACGCCTGCATGAAGCTCAACCTCACCACGTATGAACCAGACTACAAGGCCATCAGCAAAACCATGCAGCACCAGAAGTCGCATTAAAAGTAAGAAATATTTAATTTATTATATTTTAAAAATACTATATGGCTCTCAATGAAATATATTTAGAAATATTTGGCTTTTATGGCTCTCCCAGTCAAAAAGGTTCCTGACCCCTGGTCTAGCAGCAGCTACATTACCTACGGGTGCGTTCGTTAATATTAACTGTGCGCTGGACTGAACTGGACCGCTGAACAGCTGTTAGAACGGGCCGTTCAGGTGTTCAGAGCAGAGCTCCCTGTCGGAGCGGCAGAGCGTGATGTGAACTGAAACGTTTTTCTGTGGCAATATTATTTAAGGAATCGTTGAGCTAGCTAGCTAGCATACATTGTCACTATCTGCTAAAGTTAGCTTTAGCCTTCAATTTCTAATAGTTTTTTTCATAGGCTATAAACAGAGGTGGTATAAGTATATATATTGTACTTGAGTAAAAGTAGAAGTACTCAGATCTTGTACTTGAGTAAAAGTAATAGTCCCAGAGTGTAGGAATACTCTGTTACAGTAAAAGTCCTGCATTCAAAATGTTCCTCAAGTAAAAGTAGAAAAGTATTATCATCAAAATATAGTGAAAGTAGCGACAGTAAAAGTAGTCATTGTGCAGATTGGTCCATTTCAGAACAATAGATATGATATGTTTTATAATTCTCAAAGCTGCTAAAGGTGCAGCTAGTTTGAATGACTTTGTATACTGCAGGGTAGCTTGTGGATTTACTCCAGGTGGAACTAAAGTCTGATTTAACACTTGATTATATTTCACTTAATTAATCCAGATCTGTGAAGTAACTAAAGGTATTAAATACATGTAGTGGAGTCAAAGTACACCATGTACCTCTGAACTGTAGTGGAGTAGAAGAACAAAGTAGCAAAACATTGAAATACTTAAATAAAGTACAAGTATCTCAAAATTGTGCCCAAGTATAGTACTTGTTGAGTTTATGAACTTAGTTACTTTACACCATGTGGCTATAAAGATAAAAAGACTTAAGCCTTGCACAGAGGCCTGAAAATAAATTTTCAAAATGCTCAACAGTGCTGCCAAAATTATAAACTGACTGCTCCACAATTTGAAATAAATGCTTTTATATATTTCTATTATGTGACTCTTTGGCGTTTCTGTTATTATTAACACTGCTGCTTTAGTTGTTCTGACTGCTAAAATCCTCTGTCATTCCGTGGGGTGGGGGAGCCGGGGGCTCGGATCCTTGTCACCTTTTTCATACCTGATGAGTTTGCATCCCTGTATGTTAAAAAGCCTCAGTCACCTTAATTCATGTAATAAAAACATCTCAGGTCAGTAATACTCAAAGCTAAATGTGCAATACCATGTTCAGCTATGTTACTATTTATAATGTTATTGTTGTTACATCAGAAGATGTACATATTGAAATGATTTCTTAACTTACAGTAGGCTATTTTTTACAATGTGTGTTGGAAGGATTTATTAAATTACAATGAATATTGTCATTGTTGAAGGCTTTTAGAGAAGGGTGAACTATAAGCCTGAATGACATAAAATGTTATACCTAAAAACATAAAAGCCACAATAAATAAGTCACAATTATTGTAGTTATTTTTACCTCCCGTATTGCTTTCAACCCACCAGCTTTTATGGTGTTGTTACGTCACTAACTGTAAGCTTGTCACATACAGTCTATGGTTACTCAGAGTAACCTACTGTTAATTTAGATGCTGGAGAAGAAAGATCAGGGGGGGAGGGGGGGAGAGAGCTGTGGTTGATGGGCCATTAGTTGTGTAAATACACAGCTGAGAGCTGCCGTTTCATTCAGACTGTTTAAAAAACTGTAACAACGGACTATTTTTCTTAGCGGATGCATGTGAATTTAAATCAATACATACAAGAATTTTTTAAATCAATAAAAACATTTTCTAAATCCATAAAAGCATTTCAATTAATATTGGGAGTCATGTCGTTACTTTGTTGAGAATGTGGCCATGAAATAAGCGGGATAATTTGCAGCGACTTGTTCTTTATGGGGATAATAACACCCTTCATCCAGATGAGGATCCCTCCGCTACACTTTGGGATCCTGATCGACCGACGAAACTCCATTAAAATATACATATTTTTGGTGAATTACTGAGTTTAGGCACGTTAATAACGTTTTAATGAAGTTGAATACAGTATATTCATATGTGTCAGTGATTTCATGTCAATTCGGCGAACATAAACATAAATGATCGTGGTGAAGATGATGATTAAATTAGGATTAAAAATCGAGAGCCGGGCTGCATTTCCTCCCGTTCGTTTTTTTCGAATAACAAAATTATTTTGTTAAATAACAACATGTTGATGTTTTGTAAATGATTACATGTCTCTTATTTAGCACAGAGTATGATATCCGTGACATATGGATCTTAACAAAGTTCCGCTGTACATCCAGCGTACTGTATCTGACTTTATTTCACATGAGCTCCAGTGTGGAACCCCACTGCACCTCCTGGCGGATCAATGATCCATTGCAGCTGGCTTCATTATAAATACATTTATCTATCACGGGGGCGGTCTCAAGTCAAGCTGGAGGTTTTCCCTTGAGCGAGGGCAGATCACGTACCAATCACGGCCCTCGCGTTTCAAACTGTCCGAAATGAATCGCTCCATCTGTAGCATGCAATGGCTGGTAGGCGATCATCTTCTTTTAGTAGTTCTTTTAACTGATTTTTATTGAGTTGAAAATAATCAATTAAAGGTGGGGTAGGTAATTTTTTAGAAACCAGCTCGAGTGCGCTAGAATTTGAAATTACACAGCTGGAACAAATCTGCAACTTCCTTACAGAGCCCCTCCTCCAACACACACGAATGCGCACATGACCAATGAGGGCACGAGATAAGTTTGTGCACAGATGGAAGGCTGACAGGCAGGTAGGCCATCCAGTTATTTTAGCCGGGCCGTGCTTTTTACAGTACTACGGCTTCCACAGATGACATTTTTTTAAGATAACATATTCATTGCTATCGGGAAGTTAAGAGCATTCAATGGAATATAACAAAAAGTGTATCTCGAGCCGGTTTCTCAAACGTACCTCCCCCACCTTTAAATGATCAACAGTAGAATACAAATATATACAGCTATAGAATATGAAGGGTTTAGGTAAAATACCTCTCAAATTGTATATTGCTTGATTATAGAAATAGTCAGACGAAATCCATGTTACACTTGTGTGTTGTTATGGAACTCATATTTGCAACATGGTATTGTCTTTTAACACCAAAAGCTTATGGTAACAGAAAAAAATTGTGTATATGATAGTCGACAAACGTAGAAATTAGATACTGTATCTGACTTAATGCATTCATGCCCTTCCCAGAGTTAGAGGAGCCTTCACAAGCAAGCCATCTAATATTGCACATTTACTAGCGACGTTAAATGATTAACAACCAGAAACAACATATTCCATGATTCTAAGCCAACACAAACACAGTTGACATGGCCAGTGGTAAAATGGGTAGGCTTACATTCTAACCCTAACCCTAACCCTTTACCCACCTTCAATCACAAATCCCAACACAATATCAATCACAATCTAACTTCCTCTAATGGTACTGGATGGACTTATGGTTGGACAATTTTTCCTGGCTTTTAATATAGTTAAAAGTGTTTCACCAATAGTAGTGTCCAATACTTTAATTGTGGTTCAAAGTATCGATTCTTCTTCTTCCATCCCTTCATAATGAGCCAAAGTTGCGTCACACCATCTCATAGCTCCTCCTGCTCGGAATTGTTTTGGGATCATAGATACACATCATGGCCTCCTGGGACCTCTTGGCCTTGTGTTGGTCTCCTGTCGTAGTGATTGTCAATGGAGAGAGCTGCTGGAATTTCTGCTGTTGACAGAAATGTCCATATGTGGATACTCTTTGGTGCTCTTCATTTCGTGTTTCACAGACTGCAGGGACTTTGAACCTTGATTAATAATTACCTCGCCTGATGAAGGAGAGAGAACAGTGGACCATTCCTTTGAAAATTGCTGCATTAAATGTTATGTAAACGGCTAATTTTATACAAGAAGCTCTGGATTGTAACCCTTGATAAGAGACGTTTTATGTAAATGTTTTACGTTGTCTGTGTTTCCGTTGCTGTGTGATAAGAGATCCAGATTACATATGCTGTGTGTGTGTTGTCCCGGTGGTCGAGTGTGAGCATACCTCCCCTCAACCCTGACCTGGTGATGCATATGTTCAGGCATGTAGGCCAGCCCCCCCCCCCTGCAGCATCTCCGCCCTGCTTCCTCCGGTCCTTACGTCTCATAATTAGTTCCTAAAGAGGCCCTATTATGCTTTTGGGGTTTCCCTCTCATGTAGTGTGTCCTATAGGTTTTTGTGCATGCCTGAAACGCCTCCATAGGACTCCTTTGTTTACTTATGAACATAGTGAAATCATTATGCAACACTTGCGCTTCCGTATGTATACATTGTACGTGATAGGCTAGGGCAGGACATCTCTAAGGCCCCGGCCACACGAGGACGGTAAAGGTCGTATCTGCTGCAGTGAGTTCACTATCAGATAGACGGTTCGGCCACACAAGGCCGACATGGAAACACGGAAAACGACAACGATAACTGGTCCCAAGGTGGGTAGATCTGCAAACGAAACGCTCTGGGGGGGCAAACGGCTCCGTGTTTACGCCTATACGATCATTTCCTGATAACGTTGAAGCAATAGCGCCGCCTCTCCCCACCTCTCCTGCTCAGAGATCAGCTGCTGCTGTCAGAAGAGGGGGAGGAAAAGAGAGGCTCCGTTTCTTATTCTTATATTATTATATAGAGTCGTTATTCATTTGTTTTAAAGCTCAATAAATAACAAAGAAGACCTTTGACCGGCACTTTTCTAATTTTGTCCGGAAGATTTAAACTTTACATGTTGACCGGCAAAAAAAATCGAACTGAAACTCTGCCGCATTGTCCCCTCGTTCCTTGGAAGAGACGAAGAGGTGGGTGTTTTTCATCTGCTGGTGGACTACCGGAGAGAATTACAGCAGGAGCAAACGCTTGCCTCGGGGAGGGAGAAAAAGAGGCAGAGCATCCACAGCGGAGAATAAAGGGCAACCATGGCAACCATGCGCGGGAGGTCTTCTTCGCTGCTTTTGTGCAGGACTACAGCGCCACTTAGAGGCCTGGCATATGTACCACAGCGTCTCCAGTGCTTTCGAGCGGTCTCGTGTGAACGGACACATTTCTGGGGCCTTTTGCGTGTGGACGGAAGACTTTTTTGATAACGATTGCGGCCCGTTTGCATTATCGTCCTCATGTGGCTCCAGCCTAAGTGGTTGACCAATCACAACAGAGCCGGCCAGCTAACCAATCAGAGCAGACTGGGCTCTGGTTTCAGACAGAGGGTGAAAAGAGGTGCTGCACAAGGCAGTATGAGACAAATAAAGATCTTTTTGAACATTAAAGCATGGAGACATGTCACAGGAGAGACACTACATACTGATATGAACCTGAAAATGAGCTGAGAATGCAATACGGCTCCTTTAGACAAAATGTTTAATGAGACACTGCAATGATTGTGGTTATGTTTATAGGCTTTATTGTATGATGAGCTGGTAACGTAAACATTTTTTAAGGTCATGTTAATATATTGTACGATAACATAAAAATGATCAATCATCGTGAATGCACAACTGATTCCACTTTGGCATGCAGGCGTTTGCCAGGTTTCACCCCTTCTGTCTCCCCCTTTTAACTCGGTCTCTTTCATGAATGCACTGATGGCCTGAAAACATCTTAAAAAATACAAAATAAACTATGAAATGCTGGCATGCTAACCAAATGTCTTGAGTTAGACTTGCATTTTATAAACTGACCTCAGCTTCCCTCCTGCCTCTCCGGGGCCTTGACCTTGTCCATGTTGATTGCTGGTGTAAATAATCGACATAAATAGTTTGTTAGTTCTTTCAGGCATTGGGCTCACAGGGTTAACCCAGACAAATTGAATATGTACAGTAATGTGTTGGAGAGATGCTGTTGGTACGTTTCAGAGCATATGGTCGTGTTGTTCTCTCCAGGCCGCTCACAGACAGGTTCTGATCAAAGTGCTTCCAGCTGCTTTACAGATAAACTGCAGGGCGTGGACGGGAAGACGCTGTGTCTGGAGGAATACCTTCACTAAAATGTCCTATTTTCTTTTGTTCTACAGACCCATGTGTATTTGCCACACACACACACACACACACACACACACACACACACACACACACACACACACACACACACACACACACACACACACACACACACACACACACACACACACACACACACACACACACACACACACACACACACACACACACACACACACACACACACACACACACACACCAAAATACCTTTCTCCTCACACAGCCTTTCTTCTGTCTGTTTTAAGTCAAAAGAATAATCCCCTCTTATTCTGAATATAAATATCACATCTGTTTTCGACACAGTTGCATAATGATGAAAAAAACTTACATTTGTTTTCTTTCTTCTATTTTCCTAGACTACTATCATCCTGAGGCCAAGAGCTTTTCACACACCCTTGGTTTCAGTTCCAGATCCATGGTACACACACCCAGTCGCGTCATGGCTGTGAGTATGAACACTATGATGCATGCGAGAAAACATCTTAAGAGCTGTCCGGCACACACGAGCGAGAAACTCTGCAGCTTTGGGATACTTTTAGTGTAGCTCAGGTCAAAGACAGGAAACACAAACAACTGTTGTTTCATTACAATTGTATTGTCTTTAAATAGAATCAATACATTTTTTTTGTTCTTCTGTGTTTCTCTTTATCTATTTCCTCTGTTTTTGTGTCGAAGTGACTAATAGCTACACAACATTTTGGATGGAAACGTGAGCGTAAGAGAGACTACAATTCGATGTGAGATTTGGTTGGTTTGGAGTACAACAAGCTCAGCTTCGTGTTATTTAAAATATTGAATTGTCTTGGTGAATATTGAGCTGATTAATATAATGTGGATGGGTATGAGATCAACACTTCTCATTCAGTGAGACTTTGTAAGACAGCAACCAATGTGCAGAACAAGCTAAAGTTAAAGAAAACATTGTATTTGTTCTGGTCTTTACGTTAAATAATTTCGGACACAATTAATGTATTTTATTGAACATACATTAATGATTTGGCATCTCCCAATGTGATTATCTTAGCAGCCATTTTCGTGGCTACAGTGCTATTCCTAAATATTGGATCAAAATGGTTGTCCCCACTACGCACTTAGACACAAACACATGGGAAAATAGGGTCCAGGATCAGCCTTGTAACTCTTTTTACTGTAGTCTCCAATCCAAAAATGTGTTTTGACTTTTGCGTAAACTCTCGCAGTCAAAAGATACAGGTCACAAGGCAAGGCAAGTCAAGGCCCTCTGGTTCGAGGGAGTTCTCACTAATTGAGATCTTTTCTGATGCCAGGATTTCCCAGTCCGTGTCCCCAGATTCATTATTTTGTGTTTGTAACATTGGGTGTCTGAACGCCTAGCAAGATTCTTTCCATTAAACACTCACAGCAGTTCTATGTTTTTCGTTAATTGGAAATAGGGGCCAAACACCAAAAGTAAGGTATCATTAGGCAATATTGCTGAGGTCCCTAAGATAACGCTGTTTAGTTGAGTTAGGTAGCTGCCCTCACATGACCTCGGGGACCTCAGTGTTAGCGATAACTCTGCTGAGAAATGTTAGCCGCCACATTGCTAAGTCTGACAGAACATGACACCCACAGGAGAGTTCAATGAGTTGTGAGTGGAAGTTGCAAAAAAATTGTAAAATGATAAACCACGTGTTGTAACCAACATCCAACAGCTTCCACAGACTGGTTTAACTCTGACCCTGATGGGAGCAGGTTTCCTGAAGGGGTATCGGCAGCATTGTGCTCAGTTTTCCCTCCAAATGAAGCGATTTGAATGTATAAATAATTAATATAAATTCCCCACTTCTTGTACATAATTCAGTGGGTTTTAAGATGTCACACACACACACACACACACACACACACACACACACACACACACACACACACACACACACACACACACACACACACACACACACACACACACACACACACACACACACACACACACACACACACACACACACACACACACACACACACACACACACACACACACACACACACACACACACACACAAACACTGGATGGCAATGAGCCAATATTGAGTATGAAAAAGGTTTCCTCTCTGGTCTAATTATCCAACATCTCCGCCCAAATTCAGAACAATGTGAAGGCAGGAGGAAAATGTAAACCGGAAGTGTGTGTGTTTCTTTAAAAGCCGTCGGTCTAACAATGCTCAGCAGCCGTGAGCTTCCTGCAGTTTACAGGCGCAGGCTTTAATAAAGCAGAGAGGAAGAGCTGCCCAATGGAGCCTCTGAGTTTCAGTGTTAGTCGCCTCAAGCATCGCCCTTATAACACTTCTGAGAAAAGAAGATTGTAGAAATACTCTTCTCTCCTTGGCTGTACTTTAATAAGTTCTCTACAACTCTTTTTGCAGTACTGAGAAAGTTCAATGAGCTTTTAAAAGAGATTTTTAGGCTGGATGCCAATTTGAGTTACCTTACATTTGAAGTACTATGTAGGTTTGTGTTGGCTTAATAATGAAAATGTCACATTAAAAGCGTTTGAGTTTTAATTGTTACCAGTTAATGTGTCCTCTAGTGATCAGTCAGTAGAAGGTTTTATCGTAGAGCACGATTAGAAAAACTCACGATAACTTATAACTGTAGTGAATTTCCATTATTGTTATTGGGAATATTAGGTCTTAAATATCTTTACAGGACTGACTTGAAAAAGAGGTCTAGCTCGGTATCATGGTACAGACATGAGAAATATAGTCTGATTAAAGTAATAATATTATTATGTTAGCAAAAAGCATACCAATACAATATGCTGTTTTGGAAGTGCCCATCCTCCATTCTTATTTAACTACCCGTAGGGCAGCTAGTATACATCAAAAGACTTTCTGCTTTCACGCGCATCGTGCTCTGGATCTGGTTTGGACTGTAACAGTAATACTTCATATTTCACTCATGCATACACACACATATGAAACATCTCTGTATTCTGGGAAGAAAATGTTGTTGTTTGCAGTCACTTATTTTTGACATATTAAAAAGGTGATCATGGCAACCAAAGGCCAAGAATTGATCATTTCTCTCTAATGGTGGCCAACAGCAACCTGGCAACCGTTTCTGTCTAGATGTGCAGTTACATTCATAATGTGTCCTTTCATTTCAGAAATTCAGAACAAATTCATATTTATCTTCGCCTTCTGCAGTGCTGCTTCTGACCCCTCCTCTCTCCTCAGATGCCCACCGCCCCCCTGCGCTCCTCGGGGGTGTCGGCCCGCTCGGCAGTGTCGGCCCGCTCGGCGGTTGAGAGCGGCTTGCTGAGCCACCGGGGGGGCAGTGTGATGCAGAGCAGCTTCCTGTCCTCTCACAGCAGGAACACTCGCTCCAAGTCCCTGTGCCAAGCAGACCTGGAAACCCTCCCCCTCTCTGTGCCCGCTCCCCCAGAGAACCCCTGCTACTCCATCTCTATACCCCCCCCCGGCACCCTCAGGCGCAGCCTCAGCGGGACCCTGGCCCAGGACAGGGGCCTCTTTCACCAGGAGGCGGAGCTACCCTCTCAGTACACCTATAAAGGCCCCTCCCACCGCACCATCAGCCGCATCACCAACCGCCAGCAGCACAGCCAGCAGCAGAGCACCGCTTTCGGACAGGAGGGCTGGGGGGGGACCGGCAGGGGGGTCCCCACGGCAGGGGATGGCTGGGGGACGCAGTGGCAGCAGCATGTGTCCAGGGCCAACCATGTCTCGGGGAATGGGCTGTACCTGGCCCCCATCCGCCGGACCGCCTCCACCCACAGCGTGAGGAGTGTGGGGAGGGGAGTGGACATCCTGGATGGAGCGTCCATACACAGCAACGACCCTCTGGAGGAGTGAGACATGTTCTTTATTCACAGTACACACCCTCTGGAGGAGTGAGACACCTTCTTTATTCACAGTACACACCCTCTGGAGGAGTGAGACATGTTCTTTATTCACAGTACACACCCTCTGGAGGAGTGAGACACCTTCTTTATTCACAGTACACACCCTCTGGAGGAGTGAGACACCTTCTTTATTCACAGTACACACCCTCTGGGCCCATTCTGGGTCCGCTGTACATGTTGCTCTAAGTGTAGGCCCGTAAAGATAATTATTATTATAACCTGTGTGTGTGTGTGTGTGTGTGTGTGTGTGTGTGTGTGTGTGTGTGTGTGTGTGTGTGTGTGTGTGTGTGTGTGTGTGTGTGTGTGTGTGTGTGTGTGTGTGTGTGTGTGTGTGTGTGTGTGTGTGCGCACGCGTGCGTGTGTAGTATGCGGGGTATGGACATGCCTACAGCTGTCCGATATTTGTTGGAGTCAGATGCTGGCCTGCAAGTTCTGGGAGCCGCGTACATACAGCACCAGTGTTACCATTGCAACGATGCCAAAAACCAGGTAGAGCGCGTACACCTGCAAAATAATACTGCACCATGAAATGCATTCAAATCTCAGTGAGTGATGTCATTATTAGGTTGCTTGATCTTGAAAGAGAAAAAAGGCTTTTAATTTAGTTTAGAATATTGCTGTAAAGCATTATGAATATTACAGTGCATTTAACTATAACTGTAGTTCCTCTCCTCTCTCGCCCCCCCCCCCCCTCAGGTCCGTGCTCTGCATGGCGTTCTGGCTCTGGTGGAGCTGTTCGGCAGTGACAACCAGGAAGTGCAGCGTTACGCCACGGGCGCCGTGAGGAACCTGATCTACGAGAACGCGGACAACAAGGCGGCGCTGATAGACGCTGGAGGAGTTCTGAGTCTGGTCAACATGCTGAGCAAACCTGACGAGGAGCTGCAGAAGACCATCACAGGTACTAAAGAGTTCTGATCCTCTATCCGGGTCCACAGGAGTCAAGTAGAACCTTCTCTCTGGGTTCCTATGTGCCAGCTCTTAGGAATTAAGGACAGAGAGACAAGCTTTGTTCAAATTGGACCCTGATCCAAGGCGACTGTAAACTGTCCAGGGGTCAATGGAGACCATCCAAACATTCTGAATGCCTTCCTTTTACTTTGTGATGGTCATCTATTGGGATTATTTGCTTAAAAACACACATTTAAAATAACTAGGAAATAAAAAATTCATATATGATTTTTTTGTGCCATATTTTAATAATTTGTTAGAATTCCCATTTTAATAGCTGTGTAATATTGCTGTAAAAAGATTCCCAGATGCATTTATTTGATTCCTTTTGTAAAAACGGCCTTTTTCAAGATTACATTTTAACTAATCACAATAACGTTATAATATAATATAATATAATATTTTTTCTGAACAAAGTTTGAACTCACCATGATAACTCAATACTAATCCTAAAGGTTAGTGTTAGAAAAAATATCACTCGACACCGGTTTGAGAATCAATAATCAGGTACTAATTTATTCTTGCAAGAAGGAGCAAATCACACACAGGAATGTGGTTCCACTCACACACATGAGGTATGCTGCTCAAAGGAACAGGAAATCAAATCAAGCTTACTGTATATAGTCTAAGTACAGTCCCACTCATAGTCGTAAATCGATTTGTCGGCAGGTCTCCGTACATGCAGGTATTCCCATTTGCGATGATGTTGCTCTTTGCCCCTGAAAGGGTAGGAAGACAAGAGTAGGTGTCTTCCCATCTGTAGATAAACAAAGTGAAGGATGCCCTGGCTCCTTCTATCTAAAGAGGAGGCAGCTGCAAGGTCATACACAGCACCAACAGTTGTTAGATAACATAGGAATACCAAGTCACTTGTATTTTCCCCAACAGTTAGCCGTTAGCTTCTTGCCGCCCACTGTCACATCATCCGGGTGTCCCATCTTTTATTTGAGAGATTAAGGTCTGAACGCAGAAAGCAGAATGAAGAGGTTGTTTGTTGTGTCCTCAGGCATCCTATGGAATCTGTCCTCCAGAGACAACCTGAAGGAGAAGCTGTCCAAAGAGGCGTTATCAGAGCTGACGGAGAAGGTTCTGGTCCCTCTGTGCAGCAGACTGCCTCTGAGCCCGTCTGAGAGAGACGTGTTCTACAACACCAGCGGCTGCCTCAGGTCTGTCCACTCACAGCCTGCTCCTCATCTTTTCTTTTTAACGGAAAGACTTAATGTCATTATACCAAAAGTTTGAATTTGTCCCTTTTGCAAGTTAGTACTATACACAAAGTATATCTAAGGCTGATGGGAAAGTCATGTTTTGCCGTAATTTGTTCTTAGTTAAGGGAAGAAAAACTAAATGTTACATGGGAACTCAGAGAAGAACCAAACTGCAGTTCACTCTATCTACATTACATCTGTGACTCTGCTCTTCCTGCTCTACGGACACTTTGCAATGGTTGTGTTTCGGGTCTGAAAACACAAATATTAATTACGTGGGTTTTCTCCTTTTTACAAAACGACATGACAATGAGATTGCCAAATCATATTAAGTCAAGTTCATATAGACCTCATTCTTAATTTCCATCGTATGGAGCTGAATATTGAAGTTAAACCAGATGTATACAGCATGTCTTCCAGGAGATATCATTAAATGTAAGTGCAGCATGCTCCAAAAAGTAAAATAAAAAGGTTGATAGTGGAGAAGTTGCTTCTGAAGGGTCTAAAGAGATATTCATAAGCTTTGTGCTAAAGCTGCTCAAATATGAATTGTAGTAGCACACAATTACGTTCTGATAGCCTGGGTTTGATGAGTCTGTGTGTGTATTTGTAGGAACTTGAGCTCAGTGAATGAGAGGACGAGACAGAAGATGAGAGAGATGCGAGGCCTGGTGGACTCTCTGGTGTCTTACATTCAACAGGAGGACAGGGCAGACGACAAGGTAACGGACGCGCGCTGTTAAAGCCTTTGACATGATTACACTGTGAAAAGTGATTCTAAAATCACTCTGATCATCACAGCCAGTGAAAAACACTGGCAGCCCCTTCAAAGCTTCAGTTACTGAGCAGAAGCAAACAAAGCTGGAGAGAAAAAGAACAAAAAGATGAGATTGCACAAAATAAAAAACTAAACGAAGGGATTATGATTTTGGGATGTCATATGACTGTCCGTACGATAAATTCATAAGATTTGGCACAACCATCCATGATTGAAGGTTGAGATGATTAGGTTTGGTGCTCAAAGTTAAAGGTCAAGGTAACTGTGACCTCACTCCTGAGGACAGAATAGCAGACTTCAGTAAAGACTGGGTTGATATTTGATCTGCTTTAGTTTGGCAGATACTGATCCGTTTAAATATGCTTCAATCCACTCTATGCCAATCCTTAGAATTGGTATAGGACTTCCGACGAAAGATGTGAATCTGAAAAAGCTCACAGAAAGATCCACTGTCCAACTTCTAAAAAGGTTCAGAAATGCCCAAATACAGCTGAACTATGTGTTTTTAACAAACATTGGGTAAGTATTTGTTGCAGCAGGACCTTGCATTTAGGATTGAGTCAAATTGGACAGCATTGTGGAAAAGTAGGAAAAGGTGAAACAGTGTTACTCATTTCATATTGTAATAGTGAACTTGAATAGTCAACTTAAGGATATATCATTCTTCTAATACTTGGAAGAATCCTCGTATTTTTGCTTTGGCTCTTCTCACAAGGTATGTTGTAAGTAAGAAAACGCTCTGCAGTTAGAAGCAGGTTCCATTATTTGGTGATGTTACTTGAAGTGAAACATAAAGAATGTTAGCCTGTTCAGGCTTTTATCTCTCAGTCCTTCATTCTTTCAGCGGCTCACATGAGCTACAGACGCTTCTCCTCACACTCTGCCTCTCATTGTGGTTTGGCACATTTCACCAAGTTAGGAGCACTGTCAAGAGATGGGATAAACCTTGAACCAACCAGCAGATGATTGATCCACACACGGCTTTAATTAGACATCACCATGAACCCTGCCTGCATCTGATTGCTCATTGCACTAACACACAATGAGGGAAAGTCATGGTTTAGAAAAACTCAAAACAAAAGGTGGCTGCTACTTTATCTCTGCCTAAATCTGATGTTTTATAGATAAGGTATAGTTTGAAACACTAAATTCCTTCTCAGCTACTGCACTAAACATGGAAAAGTGGACGTCTATAGGTCCTGTTCATGCATGCTTGTATTTAGTGTGAGATTGTAAATAACACCAGAGAGAAGAACTGAATTTCCCCTCAGGGTTAAATTAAGGTGATCTTAAATCTTTGTCCCTGGACAGATGTTGAAAAGTCACCCTAAAAACGTATTGTAATATTGAGAAAATAACAAGTGAACTAAATGCACATTCATATTCAAAGTGGCAGAAAAGAGCTTGTTCATCAAAAAAGGTGCCAGGGGAGGATCCGCTCAGAATTTCCATCCGGCCCCCGGGCAAAACCAGTTGGGTATCCCTGCTGTATTGGTTCTAGTTAGACAAAACAGTTGTAGCAGGACGATGTTTCCATGCGTCAGTTACCTGTTAAACATTACAGGACATCAGAGGGCTTATTCTACCAGGTTAGATATTTATTTTATTTTATTTATTATTGCTTTTACCACATTGTGTTTGTTTAGGGTTTGGAGAATTCACTGTGTGTGATGAGGAATCTGTCCTACCAGCTGTACACGGAGCTGCCTCCGTCCGTCCGGCTGCGTCTGGAGGGCCCGTCCAGGGCCTCCGCCTCCAGGGAGAGTGAGGCCATCGGCTGCTTCACTATGTATAACAAAAAAAACAACGAGGTAAAAATCCCCTGATACACAACCCCCATTTTAGGATTTTCAGAATCATCATCACAAGAGAAAAAATGTGGACAGTTGTTATAATTTATTAACACACAATAATTATACCCCCCTTTTAAGCCACCACACTCTGTCAAGCACTCTGATTTTACTGATCAATGGAAAATCCAGTCCATTTTCACATTTCCATTATGACTGCCTTACTGTTTTCAGCTGATTTTATTACCATCTCAGAGACAACATCAACAATATCCAAACATTTCCTCTCCTGTTCTGGATTATCTAATGAAATGAATATCATCCTCATTGTGTTCATGTCATGGGACCAGTTTATCTTCCACTGGGGAGCTCTCTGTATTGTAAAAAGGTTGCATGTGCCAAGGTCATATAACAGTGCTGTATAAAATATTTAGCCAACCAATGTTGGGCCACACTATGCATGCACATGCATCTCAAGTGTGGTTTGTTGTATGCACCATCATTATCAGAAATGACACTTTTTAAAAGATATTACAATTATCAAGTAGCAAAATATCAAGCTCAAGCCGTTGTTCTCTCAGGTATCTCAGTCATAGTTAGATATAATACGTCTGTGGAACACAGACACTCTAGAAGTGTCTCTGGGTCCACAGGGAGGATCGGTTTACTTCACCAGCAGAACACATTTCTCCTCTCAATAGCAGGCTGTGGAGGCCAATGAAAAGTCAACATGTATGTTCTCATGGAAGAGGAGAAAGGAGAAAGGGACCTCTTTAACCATGTGACCTGCTTTTCCATGTGATGTAGCATTACTTAGCAATGGTTTCATGGAGGCTAAACAGGAAGGTTTGATATCCTGTTCATATGTCCCTGAGGATAGTGACCTGTCTCCCGGGGTGTTTCTCAATGTTGAGTATGCTTGCTTGGTAGCACATGTCTTCCGAGCGTCTTGCTTCAGAAGCGAGGCAAGAATACTTCCTGGCATTCGTAAAACGAAGAGTGGAACAGGCTAGCAAGTGTGCAGGTGTGCGTCATATGAGAGGCCCCGCCTTACATTTTCCGCCAAAGATTTGGGGAAATTGGTCTGTGCGCAAAGCATTGGGGGGATTATAAGACCCAGGAGTCTATACATGTGCAGTCTCGAAATTTCTCCAAACGAAGTACGCCGGGCTCGGTAGAATTCCAAGTATGCTGGACATTGGAACAGTCCTTCGGCGGCACTCGATGACGTAGTATGCTTGAAATGGTGGCTCTGGAGCAGCTTTACTCAAGATTGAGAAACACCCCCTGTCTGTTCATCTGGCTAGTTCTTTAGTTATCAGAAAGATGAAACCCAACAGCCTCCTGCTGGCTGCTGCAGAGCTACAGGCTGGGGCCCAACCCTGGCAAGGGCTACTTATAGCTAGCTAGTTAACTAACATACCAGCTAACACAAGAGAAAACATTCTATCAAAAGACGGATAAATATCATAAAATTTCAACAGAATGCTCTGTATGTTACTGTGCAATAAATGGACATCCTTTCTCTCTTTCACAGCGTAACCAGAATATGTTCATACTGTCTGAAGTGTCCCGACAACCTAATGGCGCTGAGTGGCTTTGGCACCCTAACATGGTGGCGTTGTACAAGCTTGTTCTGCGGAACAGCGACTGCAGCTCCACCAGCCGGGAGGCAGCCGTAGGAGCCCTGCAGAACATCACTGCAGGAGAGGGCCGGGTACGAGCTCAACGTCATACAAATATACAATATGCATGTTTATTCTGAAATGACTGACTCATTATCTTGTGCAGTTGCTTTGGCACTTGAGTCTTCCTCAAGGAAATAAACAGAGTGGTGCAGGAATGAGGCCTGAAACACGGAAATTAATTAGCTTTTTTGCGTTTCTAGTTGCCTCGTCTTGAAGACAATGTTTTTTTGAATTAGTTTTGGCTTCAAGGATGTTAATGTTTTTTTCTAGGACATAACATATATCTGTAAATACCCTCAATGGTAAATGTCTGAAGCTTTTACATGTCATAAAAAACATCAGTACGGACTACCAAACGTCAACGCGCATGGGACCGTGACGTAGCTTTTTGGCGATTTCATTTAGTGCTAATTTATGGAGATTATTTTGCAGAACAAAATGTGTGATCATTTCTTTTTTGGCAATATTCAAAGATTCTATGGAAAAATAACATTTTATTTTGTAGAGGGAACCAGGGCAATAGCCACGTTCACACCGCAGTACTTTTCCACTTTAGTTCCACTTTAATTCCGATATAGTAACGAAATGTTGCATTCACGCCAAAAAGATCCTGAACTAAAATGAGTTAATCAGAACCTTTTTTACCCCCTTTTAGAGAGCAGGTACTTTCGTGGGAGAAAAAGGTTCCTATGTCTGATTGGCTGGGCGGAATGCAAACCAGGCCCCGTAAAACTCCCAAAAAGTTTTGTGAAGCCGCCATTTTATTATCCTCGCATTAGCATTATTAGCATTAGCATTAGCCCAGCGCACAAACGCAAAGAGACTAACACAAAAGAAAACATGGGAGCGGTGAAGATGAGGAGGCGTCGGCGTTCTGGCGATTTACTCAGAAGGCTGCTGGGAGTCCCAGCAGCTTCTACTGAAGCCAGTCCCCAACTCCGGGGACTTCCGGCCGGGTACTTCGGGTGGCAGTATGCGCCGTAAAGTTGTTTGCGGCCTGCAAGTAAACCCAAAGCAGAAGAGGAAGAAGTGACGTCAGCGGCTTCATTTGCCTAATCCTCCCCCAGGGACTTATTCCGGTGTGAACGCGATCTGTACTTAGTTCATGAGAACTAAAGAGTTCTCATGAAGTAAGTTCTGATTAACCTTTGTGGGAAAAGTACTGCGGTGTGAATGTGCCTATTGCTAACATCCTGGTATTCCTACAAAAGTGCATGTTCCCCTGCACCACTCTATAGCCCACAGGCAACAGAAGGGTCATGTAACCTTTGCCCCTCCCATCAGTGGGCGGCGGTGCTGAGTGGGGTGGTGTTGGAGCAGGAGAGGATGCTGCCCATCCTGCTGGATCTGTTAGACACCAACAGTGCCTCGGAGCTGAGGCCTCTGACCGGCCTGCTGAGGAACCTGGCCCGACACTCCACCAACAAAGACCATATCGGTACGACACAGACAAAGAATCTTTATATTTTTGGTTTGTCTTTAATGGATAGAACCGTCGTAGAGAGACAGGAAGTGGAGAGGTAAGAACTAAGCCTTTAGAACACGGCTAAAGATTACTGAATGTGGCTGTACATCCTAAATTAACGAGGGTATCTTTGTGGACAGGTCGGCTATTGTAGTCCATATTGGTGGATCACATGAAACAGAAAACCGTGCATCGTGGTCATATCATTTATTTATCCATCGCTCTTTGTCCTGGCAGCTAAAAACACGGTGAACATTCTGGTGACCAAGCTGCCCAGTGACGGCCTTCAGAAAACACCCTGCAGCGAGGTGGTAGTCAACATCTGTGGAGCCCTCAATCACCTGGTCACCTGCAGCTCCTTGGCAGCCCGGGACGTCTCATACTTCAACGGCCTGCCGAAACTGATTGGAATCAAGACATCCCATGATAACAGGTAGGACTGACTTCTACTGAATACTCAAATATCAGTGTGGTACAGCGAGAAAACATAGCTTCAGAACCAGAATGATTCCCTGATCTGTGAATACTTATGTTCCTATAATTGGTGTTTATTTACGTCCGGACATCTGTTAGCTGCCAGAGACTTAACATACTGCTTTCCCCTCTGGCCACACAAAATAGTGACCCTTAGATAATTTGTAGATAATTTAAAAATGTTTATCTTTGGTCTCTCCCCTCTGCTTATGCTCTGGTATTTCCTCCTTGTTTCTAACTGTCTTTCACTGTGTCCTCACTTAGCTCTGGGGGTCTAAAAGCTGCCAGAGCAGCATCAACTGTCCTCTGCAACATGTTCCAGTACAGCAAACTGCACAGAGACTACAAGCTGGTAAGACTGCTGATGCTATTATATCAAATGGACCAAAAATGATAAACACAGCTGAAACATGTCACCTTTTATAAGAGAACGGCAGATACCGAGACCACAAAAACAAGAGCTTGCAATCTTAGCTCAGGACAAATGACAAAGAAAACGATAAGGGCTGCAACTTATATGTGACCTGCTCCATCGAAATCAGTCGCATTGACCCGAAGACACAGTTTGAGTTGTATACACTGTTGGAAAGAGGAGATTCCTAGCTTTCTAATGATATCAGGATTGTCTTTGTACTCCATATATTAAGCGAAATATGTCACATTATATAATGACTGTCACAGAGTCATCATTTTGAGAAAAAGGCCTTTAAAGTTTCCTCTTGTCTGGAATCCATCGATCTGATTGATTATTAGCAAATGATCAAAATACTACGGAGGGAAAATATTTCCATTTGGATTACTGGTCTGGGGGAAGCTCGTGTGTGTGTGTATACGTGTGTGTGTGTTTGTGTATGTTTGCGTTTGTGTGTATTGTGTTTGTTTCCCGGGGAAACCACTCACGAGAAACACCGGCTGTTCTATTTCGTATATGGCTTCGCCCTCTAAGGCTATCGCTATTGGGTAATCCCCCTGCGCCCCCGCGCAGCACTGAAATACTTGTAGTCCACGCCCACCCGCAAGGTGGGCCCCCCCCCCTGACTCCTTCCGGTATAAATAGGAAGGTGGCCCGGCAATCTGCTCCCTCTTTTTTTCAGCAAACCAGGACAGTTACTGAAGCACAGCAATTGAGAATCATCATGAGCAACAACTGCGTCCGTGGTTGTCCCTCATGTGGCTCTGGGTTCATAATGAGTTATGACCTGCAGAGATAAAAGCAGTATGCGAATCCTGCCGGGGTCAGAGCATGCGTACGCGGCTCTAAACCAGCAGGTAGCATGCACTGCGCTTGTCTCCCCTCGGGTGACAGGAAGCGGAGAGCGGACACTCTTGCTGCTGTGGCCGAGGAGGACGATTGGCCCGTCCAGGCTTACGAGCCCGCGGACGGGGCCTCGTGTCCCTGGGGCAGAGTGCCGGGCAGGAGTACGAAGCAAATCCTGCCCCGCCTCCCTCCACGGTTCACCGTTCGGTTCTCCCCTCCCTCCTCTCCCCCGGACGGGGGAGACAGAGTCGGAGCAGGGTTCCAGCTTGGCGGCCGAACATGCTTTCCCCCTCTCCGTCACCACAGCGCGGCGGCGTCTGTTACGGAGACGGCCAGAAAAGTGCTACTGGACGCTCCAATCAGCCCGGACGGGCTGTTCGGACCCCAGTTCCACGCCATGGTGGAGTCCATGAAGACGGCCGCGGAACAGGTGGACGGCATTCGCCAGCATGCCCCGGCGGCTGCAGGGGCTCCGTCTCACGTCTCCGCTCCCCCGCCACCCCAGAGACAGGGTCTCCCGGCGGCGAGTCAAATGGGAGTGAGGCTCCCTCGCTCCTGGTCGGCTCCGCGAGAGCCTCCGAGGAAGCGGACCCGGTAATTAAGCCGGCTGCCACTAATCTGTTGATTAAGTAGACAGCAGGGCTCCCTGCAGAAGCCTGTTCGCGGCATTCCTCTGTCCGAGATACGCCTCCTACACACGGTCATAACCCATGAGCGCCGGTATAACGCCTCATGTGGACAGCACTGCACACACCTCCACTCATCCCCTGAGCGTGTACATGCTTCATGATGACAGCCGGAGTCAAACGCAGCGTGTGGAGGTTTCCTCGCAGCCCTTTCGCCTCACGGGCAGCGGCGGCGAGGGCAATGCCCCGCCTCCCTCCACGGTTCACCGTTCGGTTCTCCCCTCCCTCCTCTCCCCCGGACGGGGGAGACAGAGTCGGAGCAGGGTGCCAGCTTGGCGGCCGAACATGCTTTCCCCCTCTCCGTCACCACAGCGCGGCGGCGTCTATTACGGAGACGGCCAGAAAAGTGCTACTGGACGCTCCAATCAGCCCGGGCTGTTCGGACCCCAGTTCCACGCCATGGTGGAATCCATGAAGACGGCCGCGGAACAGGTGGACGGCATTCGCCAGCATGTACAGCTGGCTCCAGTCGGCTGAGCTGCCACAGCGGCACCAACACCCGCAGCAGCCGCGGCGTCCACGCCGGCCACAGGAGGCCGCATGCGGAGAGACGCCCACAGCAACCGCCCCGGCGGCTGCAGGGGCTCCGTCCCACGTCTCCGCTCCCCCGCCACCCCAGAGACAGGGTCTCCCGGCGGCGAGTCAAAGGGGAGTGAAGCTCCCCCGCTCCTGGTCTGCTCGGCGAGAGCCTCCGAGGAAGCGGAGCCGGTAATTAAGCCGGCTGCCACTAATCTGTTGATTAAGTAGACAGCAGGGCTCCCTGCAGAAGCCTGCTGGTTTTAACCTATCGGTTAATAAACCTGCAGAGCTCGCGGCATTCCCCTGTCCGAGATACGCCTCCTACACACGGTCATAATAACCCATGAGCGCCGGTTTAACGCCTCATGGGGACAGCACTGCACACACCTCCACTCATCGCCTGAGCGTGTACACGCCTCATGATGACAGCCGGAGTGAAACGCAGCGTGTGGAGGTTTCCTCGCAGCCCTTTCGCCTCACGGGCAGCGGCGGCGAGGGCAATGGCGTGGCTCGTCACCATGACGACCATTACAGCACATCACAGAGAAGCCAGAACGGGGGAATGAGCAGTATTCCAGGCTGAGTGCCCCCAGCGGAAGCGCCCGCAGCGCCACGGCGCCAGGGCTCGCTGCAGAATCCTGCTGGTTTTAACCTATCGGTTAATTAACTGCAGAGCTCGCTAATTAAGCCGGCTGCCACTAATCTGTTGATTACCAGCAGGGCTCGCTGCAGAAGCCTGCCCGTTTTAACCTCGGTTAATAACCTGCAGAGCTCGCGGCATTCCTCTGTCCGAAATACGCCTCGTACACACGGCCTTAATAAACCCATGAGCGCCGTTATAACGCCTCATGTGGGCAACACTGCACACACCTCCATCCATCCCCTGAGCGTGTACGCGCCTCATGATGAGAGTCGGAGTGAAACGCAGCGTGTGGAGGCTTCCTCGCAGCCCTTTCGCCTCACAGTGGCGGCGAGGGCAATGGCATCACAGAGAAGCCAGAACGGGGGACTGAGCAGTATTCCAGGCTGAGTGCCCCCAGCAGCAGCGCCCGCAGCGCCCGCAGCGCCCGCAGCGCCACGGCGCCAGATCTCGCTGCAAGAAGCCTGCTGGTTTTAACCTATCGGTTAATAACCTGCAGAGCTCGCTAATTAAGCCTTCTGCCACTAATCTGTTTATTAAGTAGACAGCAGGGCTCGCTGCAGAAGCCTGCCGGTTTTAACCTCGGTTAATAACCTGCAGAGCTCGCGGCATTCCTCTGTCCGAGATACGCCTCCTACACACGTTCATAATAAACCCATGAGCGCTGTTATAACGCCTCGTGTGGACAGCACTGCACACACCTCCATTCATCCCCTGAGCGTGTACACGCCTCATGATGAGAGCCGGAGTGAAACGCAGCGTGTGGAGACTCCCTGGCGTGGCTCGTTGCCATGACGACCACAGAACATCTCGAGCATGTGCGCCCGCTCTTAGAGTGTTTCTCAGAGTGGCAGCGCGTGTGTCTGATGGACAGATGGATGAGCAGGCTGATCAGCAGAGGATACGTCCTGCAGTTCGCCTCTCCCTCCCCCCACAGTTCAATGGGATACAGGAAACACTCCTGTCCTCCCAGAAGCTATTTCTTGCGCTCCAATCCGAGCTGCTGGAACTCCTGTTGAAAGAGGATATTTCCAGGGTTCCTCAAAGGGAGGAAAATCAGGGATTTTCACTCCCGTTATTTTTCTAATCCCGAAAAAGACTGGGGGAATGAGACATCCTCGATCTGTCAGTATTCCACATGCTGACGATCAAACAGGTGCTGGAATGTTTTCACCAGGACGACTGGTTCACTTCCACCTGAAGGATGCATACTTCCACGTACCCATCATCCCGAAACACAGGAAATTCCTGCGTTTTCCATTCAGGGAATATCAGACCAGACAATCGTCTGCCGTTCGGATATTTCCTGGCTCCTCGCATTTGTGTAGAGAAGGCTGGAGCCACTACACAGAGGAGGGATGAGAGTGTGTTTCCTCTGGACGACCTGCTATTTGCTGGCTCGCCCCAGGGAGGAAGTCGCTTTACAGACGGTACATCTCGTATCGCATCTGTCAAAGCCTGGGTTTCATAATAAATTGGAAGAGCTGTCCTCTTCCCTCTCAGACAATCGTTTATCTGGGAGTGGAGTTAAACTCAGCCAGCATGAGAGCGCGACTCTCGCGGCAGCGAGGGGAAGAACTGACAGCTCTCCTCCGGCGTGTCACAACCCATACAGCCCTCTCCGTGACGCAGCTGCTCGGCGTTGGCGTCAGCTGGTCACGTGATGATCCCCCTGAGTCTCTTCCAACAGGGGGACACTCCAGAGGTGGTTCATTCGCTGCAGAAGCCTGCTGTTTTAACCTATTGGTTTATAAACTGCAGAACTTGCGGCATTCCTCTGTCCCAGATATGCCTCCTACACACGGTCATAATAACCACGAGCACCGTTATAACGCCTCGTGTGGACAGCATGCACACACCTCTCATCCCCTGGGCGTGTACGCGCCTCATGAGGAGAGACGGAGTGAAAGGCAGCGTGTGGAAACTCCCTCACAGCCCTTTTGCCTCACGGGCAGCGGCGGCGATGGCGTGGCTCGTCACCATGAAAGACCATTACGGCACTTCACAGAGAAGCCTCTCCCCCCAGCAGTTCCATGGGATACAAGAAACACTCCTGTCATCCCAGGAACAGTGTCTTGCGCGGTTTTTACCCCCGCTATTTTTCTAAATCTCCTCTGTCCTGTGCGCGCGCTGTCTTGCTAGTGGCACGCACGGCTGCCTTGCGCCATTCTCAGCGCCTGTTTGTGCACTATAGAGAGCGCTCGATCGGGCAACCTCTGTCTGCACAGCGGATGTCACACAGGTTGTGTGAGGCTGTGCCACATGTCTCCTCTGGGGTGGAGCTCCCGGAGAACGTCAATGCGCACTCCACCAGAGGAATTTCCTCCTCCACGGCTTTGCACGGAGGAATGTGGAGTGGAAGATATTTGCACGGCTGCATCTTGGTCTTCCCCCTGTTCGTTTATTCAATTTTATTTGAGGGATGTCTCCCATTCCTCTCTGACACACCCTGTACTGGGTGTCCTGTCGGAGTGAGTGACATCAGGGAGCCAGCTGTGCGCCTCTCTCCTGCCTCTCGGCACGCGGAGAGCGGCCCTTTTCCCCTCTTATAGGAGGGATGTTCCTTTTTCCTCTGACACACTTTGTACGGAGTGCCTGGTCAGAGTGAGTGACGTCAGGGATCCAGCTGGGCGCTCTCCTACCTGTCTGACACGCAGAGAGCTGCTGTTCCTCCACTACGATCGCAGGACGAAGTGGGACTTTCGTCTCTACTTTCTCACAGCGGCCGGTATGTATTGTTCCGAGCCTTCACCCCGTCGGGAAGATAGGCATGTTTTGCTATGTTCCAGGTACGGTGATGAGCCATTACGCATGGCACATCAGGCAGGGGGGTGTTATTGAGCAGGTATGTCTGTGCTTCTAGTGCCGGGCGGACCCAGTGGGGCGCAGACTACATCATGCTTCGCCCTTAACCCAATAGCGATAGCCTTAGAGGGCGAAGCCATATACGAAATAGAACTGAGGTTATCTACTGTAACCCCAGCTTCTATGAGTAAATGGCGCAGCCCTCTAAGTGCGGGGCCCCACTGGCTCTACGAATAGCTGAAGAAAAGTTATGTTGTATGGGAGCAGATTGCCGGGCCACCTTCCTATTTATACCAGAAGGAGGCCCGAGGGTGGGGCCCACCTTGCGGGTGGGCGTGGACTACAAGTGTCTCAATGCTGCACGGGGGCGCAGGGGGATTACCCAATAGCGATAGCCTTAGAGGGCTGCGCCATTTACTCATAGAAGCTGGGGTTACAGTAGGTAACCTCAGTTTTTATGCCTGCTGTGACGTCAAGTTACTCCGTTTTCTGCTTGTAATTATGCCGTTACAATCTTCAAAGTTGTATTTATCATCTGAATTTGCCGAAACAAGTTTAATATTCTGAAAGCCAAGACTTTGTTTATTTGAAATCAGATGAAAACAAACTGTAACGGACCCTGCCATGTTATCTAGGATTACTATACGCTTACATTCATAATTTCAGCCGGAGGGAAGGGGGGCGGCGCTGTGGAAGAGCAAAGCGCGAGGGAGAGCTGTCTTCTTGCCTTTACAAGCTTCAAAAATGTATTTATCGTGTGATTTTGGAACTAAAAGTTTCATATTCTGAAAGCCATGACTTTTTTAAATTTAAAATCAAACAAAACACCCGAACCTCGAAAAAACGATTTCCTTACGCAAATCCACGTTTATTTTGAAATGAGCCGTTGCGACTTCCGACTGATTTCGATAGAGCGGGTCACATATCTGTTATTGTTGGATAATGAGTCGAAGGTTTTTAATGGGTACACTGTGGTTGGGCTTATTGATTGCAACACCAGGATTGTTACAACATGTTCACTTAAGAAAGCTACGCTCGTCATTTAATTGACGCACACACATGTTTTGGAGCCATCAGGGTGCATACATGTGACTGTTATTTGTTGGTCACCACCATCAGATGTTTTACATAGTTAAATCTGACTGCTCAAGTCTTGCCTATCGACTACTGATTGTCACATTTATTTTCCCATTGATCCACCTTTGTGTGGGCATTTTGTATCTACAGAAAAAAAGCAAAAATCAACATAAGTGATATATATTACTTTAATTTAGCTGTTGTACTTCCACGTGTTGTAGAGCTGGGCTGTTTGGTGTGTGTAGCGGCAGCAGGGTGTGTGTGTATGTGTGTGTGTAGGTGAGGCATTGTCTTAGTACTGAAACAGATCTGTAAGGAGGAGAAAGACCGACAGAACACTGTTTCTTAGCCTACTTACTTTTCCTAGTTATAAATTGAACTTTTGTCCTTATTGCATTCATTTATTTGCAAGTCACAGCACACAATAAAAACGGGCAAAAGTAATCTAAAGTCAGAACCTGAGGAAACTGAAATTGTAATGCTATAAAACTGAGAAAAGGAGTGCATCTGGCTGGGGGGCTTAGGGGCGTTTACCGTCATCCTTTTCTTGGGAAACCTGTGGTTGGTCCGACTTAAATATGGATTGCAACACTGGTTGAAAACAATCCTCCTCGGTGTGAAGGTGGTACGTAAAGGAAATGTTAGAGATGGCTGCTTCTCACCAAAAAGTTTTTTTTTTTTTTTAAATGGGTATAAACTTTTTTGTTTTTCTCCACAACCATTTTGAAACCTGTATATACCTCTTACAGGTTTAGATCCACTTCCAAAGAGCAGCTACAGATCCATGTGGCCTCACATTGGCTCACGTTGTTGTGTGCTGGAAGTGAGTGTTTTATCTGTTGCTGACAGCGGAGCAGCCACAGGAACGATGCACAGTGAACTTGGAACAGCATAAATGCTCCAGAGTGTGTTTAACCTGCAGCAGCTGAGGAGGGTCGGGCAGCAAAGAGGTTATTATTATTCTCCCAGAACCTCTTGTCCCCCCTCCACTGATCTCACTGTGGGCTTCTCTTCACACTGTTTTGAGAAAAGAACCACATTCTCAATAGTTAGTGAAAGGATTTGGGATTTGGTCCGAGTGGGAGGCAGCCTTCAGTTACAGTGCTGTCTCTGTCCTCTGTCCTGTGGCTCTGAGTAAACTTGAGTTGAAACCAGATGGAAAGGGTCTTCATTAAAATAGTTGAACCCCAGGCTTTTAAGGACATTCACCCAGTATGACCTGGTTAGTTTATTCATGATAGTGCTCAAAGGGGTCATTTACACTGGGGAGACTAAGTACATGTCCCAAACACTTTTTGATTTATTAAAAGTGTTCTGGAAAATAGCGTGCACAAAG
This sequence comes from Notothenia rossii, assembly GCF_949606895.1. Lineage (NCBI taxonomy): Eukaryota > Metazoa > Chordata > Actinopteri > Perciformes > Nototheniidae > Notothenia > Notothenia rossii. Next base: position 43,344,347 of record NC_136904.1, read on the forward strand.
AAAGGTGATATATGAGAACAGTTGCTTATAGCAGGGGTTCCCAAAGTGGGGGTCGCGCGACTCCGAGTGGGGGTCGCGAGATGATTACAAAATAAAAATGGAAAATAAAAAATAATTAAAAAAAATGTATTAATTTTTTTCATATATATATATTTTTTAATTATTATTAATAATAACGTTTACATAGACATTTTCAGGGGCGGACTAGCCATCTGTATAATTTCCCCGCAACGAGGCTCCACAAACTCCACAAATATCCCAAAACAATAGGCCTGCTTACCCATTCCAACAGTATATAACAAATTACAGCCTAATAATGACAGCTTAACCTTCTCTATATCGCCTCGTTCACACATTAAATCAACAATACAAATACAGATTGTATAAGCATTTAGTTCAAATGCGATTTAAAATCCTATCAGGTTTTACACCTCTTATTATGAAATGTAGACTACATTTATTATGTAGTATTATTTTAAACACGAGTTTATGTCCGAGCCAACAGACTCACAGATTGTTGGCTACTGAGAGATATGCAAAATACACCGCATGTAGTACGACACAAACCTCCGCTGTGGATTTTCAAAACAAAATAAAATAAAACTATGGTCGCAGGCCCAAGTTTAACTCTCTGAGGCCTGCATGGTCTGTCTACAAAACAAAAATAAAAAAACATTTATTCAGCCCCAACAACAGCCTCTGATCATCAACAGTCTTCATTCAATGCTTCATCAGATGCATATATTAGATAATAATCTCTATCTCACTCCTATCACATCTAAATCTACTTTCAGCATGGATAAATGTTCATAAAATACACCCATTGTTTGTTCTATATATGCTTTTTGAAATCTCCTAATCTCCTATCTCGTTTTTCTAGAACAGATTACAAATCGCCTGAAAATGGTACAAACAACCCGGCGGCAGACATACGTCTCTGAGCGGGCATTTGATTTACCAGGGCGGGCCCACCCCGAAACTTACATTTCCCGGAAAATCTGAATTGTCAACGGGGGGGGGGGGCTGTTAGACGCTCGAGATTTGTCAACGGGGGGGGGGGGAAGGAGGGGTTTTAGGTTGCCATAAGGCTGTTGACGGTCTTATTATAGGCTGCATCCATTGGTTGGTTTTGTGGCACATTTGTAACGCTGTGCCAACTTGGGCAAGCATGCAGGCAAACTTGACTCAACCCAGCGAAAAACCAGTCTCGTGCGCAGCCTTTCATTCAGAATTTCATTCAGAATTTCATAGCAAAATAAAAAAATGATATTAAACTAATCTTTCAACATAGTTTAAAACAAAAATAAATATTAGGACAGAGCCCTACAAATAACAACCATAAACATAATAATAAAACAATTAAAATGTTGTATTCACCCCTGATTAAAACTCCCCCCCCCCCCGTAGACAGGGGGTCGCCAGTCTCTGGCACTGTTATTTTGGGGGTCGCGGGCTGAAAAGTTTGGGAACCCCTGGCTTATAGAACTGTTGGTGGATGGGACAGTATATGTTGACGCTGTTGAGTAGGCCTACTGTTATACTGCGCTTATATTGTTGCATCATGTTGTTTAAATTTTGTAAAATAGAATATACCAGTGCTGATTGATATCGTCCTAAAGGTTGTGTGACGAAGTTGCCTTCGTCACTGTGGACTGACGGCTTCGGGCCTTGTAATATTGCACATGTGGTTTGGTTTGGGGGTGTTCCCCAAACCCGTTTTGTCTGTTGCTCCTGATTGTGCTCATCTGGTGCCCTGTGTTGTCTCCTCCCCCCTCACCTGTGTCTTGTTGGTTGATTAGTCTGTGGGTATTTAGGCTCTGTGTTTCGAGGTAGTGTGTGTGAGATCCTTGTGGCTGCAGTCTGTGTTCAGGGAGAAACAGCAGGATTGAGGCTGTGTGTCATGTGTTCATGATGTAATAAATGCCCACACGGGTTGTATTTTGGACGTTCTGCCTCTGCCTCCTTGCTTGGTCTGGGCCGCTCAACGGTCAGCTTCACAATTGGTGTCAGCAGTGGGATTGACCAAGTGAGGAGGTGAAAACGATGGAGGAACTGATGGAAGTTATGAAGTCATCCCTGCAGTATGAGACAGCCAGATTCAAGCGGGAGGAGTGCCGTTTGGGAAACATGGAGCAGCCGTTTTCACGGATAAAGGAACAGGTTTCCCTGATAAAAGAGAACAGACTAAAGGCAGAGCCGGCTGCAGAGCAACAAATGCCTCAGGCCACTCCATCAAAGAAGAAGAAGAAGAAGAAGAAGAAGAAGAAGGGTAAGAAAAGTAAAATAGAGCCGGATGCAGTGGAAGAGGAGGGTCTCGTGAGTCCAGCTGAAACGACAGCGGAGGAAAAGAAGGAGGGGAAGAAGGTGGACGGTCCGGAGGAGGTGCAGTCTGAGGACCAACCAGCAGGGGGCGATGCAGAGACAGAAAAGGAGCCGGAGACAACAGACGCAGACGCTTTTCTGCTTGCGTCGGGCAAAAACAAGATACATCTCCGGAAGAAACGTGGAGACACATGGAGGAGAGCAAAATGGCCAAGATCCATAAGTGTCGCAGGAATGAGGTAGCCTACTGTTCTCTTTCGGGAGAGGAAGGAGGAAGTGACGAAGGTAATCCGTCACTGTGGATTGACGGCTTCGGGCTTGCATATGTGCACATTTTTATAAGATGTATCCTATTTATCGATGTAGTGTTTATTGTATTTTATTTTGAAAAGTGTTCCCTTTCCCCATGTCTGTTGCCGTTGATTGTGTGCACCTGGTGCCCTGTGTTGTCTCCTCCCCCCTCACCTGTCTCCTGTTGGGTTGATTGGGTTGTGCATTTAGGCTCTTGGGTTTTTCTGTTTGGGAGAGGTGTGTGAGATCCTTGTGGCTGGTGACTGTGTTCACGTGATCAGCAGATTGAGGCTGTGTCATATGTTTGTGAGTAATAAATGCCCACACCGGGTTGTATTTTGGATGCTCTGCCTCCTTGCTTGGTCGGGCCGCTCAACGGTCAGCTTCACAGGTTGTGATAAAGCCTGTACCCCATCGGTGTATAATCCTGTATAAATATCTTGGCCTACAGGTGTTTAAACTCTTATAAGTTATGATGAGGCTGTAGCCTCACTTTGTAGCTGTGAATGGTTAGCGTTAGCACTTTGCCCTATCTGTAGGCTGGACAATATTCTTCTGATATATCAGTTGATATTGATATTTGTCATGTCATAAATTGAAGTCTGCAACCAAAGTATATTAGAGGAACACAAAGGATAACAGAGCAACCACTGCCCACCCAAGTTTACTTGTAAATATGTAAATAAAAACAATAATTCGCTAAAATGTGCCACCATATCTGAGGCCTGTACTACGAAGCAGGATTTGGTGTTAGTGAGGTATCTTCGGGGTTAGCTCTGGGTTTTCAGTCCTACAATGCTGATCTTACCGGGGTAGACACTGTGAGTGCAGAAGCCGACGTGTCGCACTTATCACTCATATCACATCATATTTACTCAGTGCCAAATTGGGGCCCTAAGCGAAATATTGTTTTACCAGCTGTTCTGTATTGACCTTGCAGCTGCAACTATGGATTATCCTGGATTAAGTGTTTAAGTCATGCATGTTTAAAGTTGAACTTTTTCATATTCGTCTAATATTAGTTTACTCTTCATTCATGAAGTATGACGCTGTGCTGTCAGTAAGCTTTTCCAGGTTTGTGATTGGTCAAATGCTGCTAACCCCGCCCCTTTCACCTGAACACACTCTCAGCCGGACAGAGAAACCCTGGGTTGATTTACCGAGTTGATAACGATAGTTACGGCTGTAACTACGGTTCTATGAGTCCTGGATGACCGCCAGAGGTGGTGCTTTAGCACTGGATATGTCCATCGCACGCATGCACAGTTCGAGTACCCAATAACAATAAAGTCACCTGTGACCCACGTGACGACGACTACATAGGCCGGCGTCATTAGCGGATCGGTTCCCAGAATCTTCTCGCGAGCACACAAGAATTCTGAGTGACAGGAAACTCTGGCGGTCATCCGGGACTCATAGAACCGTAGTTACAGCCGTAACTATTGTTCTATTTCGTCCCTACTGACCGCCAGAGGCGGTACTTTAGCACTGGATGACTTATACCAACCATGTCATGAAGAATCCAGCGAAGAAGCAGCGGAGCTCGGCAACAGGACCACGCCCAAAGGATGGGGAGTGGCGACATTGACCCAGTAGAACCTGGAGAATGTGCCAGACGATGCCCACGACGCTGCGGCGCAGATGGTCTCCAGGGGCACCCCTCTCAGGGCAGCCCAAGACGTTGAGATGCTCCTTGTAGAGTGACATCTCACCCCTGATGGCTGGGGGCGGCCACTGACCCCGTAGGGATGTGTGATGGTATCCACAACCCAGTGGGACAGCCGCTGCTTGGAGAGAGCACAACCCTTTCTCGTGCCGCCATGGCAAATGAAGAGCTGCTCTGACTGTCGTATACGGGCCGCAATACCAATATACGCCTCTAGGGCACGCACATGGCACAGCAACTCAGGCGTGCCGTTCTCCTGTGGGACGTTAAAACGTGCCAGCTGGATTGGCCGATATCCAGAAGGGACTGTAGAAACTCTAAAATGGTGGCCACAGAGCAATGCTCAAGATTCTCGGCCTTACCCGAACACCAGTGGGAGAAGAGCTTCCATTTGCACTCGTACTGTGCTCGAGTGGATGGTGCTCTGGCATTCACAAGCACATGCCTGCCCGCCAGTTGGGGTAAAAAGTGCTTGAGTGCAAGCAGCACAGCCCGAAGCTCTAGCACATTGATATGGTGCGCACCCTCCTGGGCGGACCGTTGACCCTGAGCAGTTCTACCCTGCTACACTGCACCCCACCCAGAGAGACATGCATCCACAGTGACAGTCTCCCGGCGGGATGGGATGGCGCACCCATCAGAAGATAGGCCCTGTCCCCCCACCGTGACAGAGAGTGGAGGCACCGCTGTGACACCCTGACTCTCCTTTGCCTGTGCCACTTGGCGTCCAAGTGGAGGCTGTTCAGCCACATCTGCATGGGGCGCAAAGACAGCAGGCCTAAGGGCACAATGGCTGAGGCAGCCGACAGTGTGCCCAGGAGCCGGAGAAACTGGATGAAAGGCACCATCTTGCCCAGCCTGAAGATGGGAAGAAGGTGGGAAATGTCGTCCACACGACGAGGTGTCAGGAAGGCCTTCATGGCGACCGAATCTAGGACCATCCCCAGGTAAGTGGCCTGTTGGGCAGGGTCCAGACAACTCTTCTCGGTGTTCACTCTCAGGCCCAACCGGGCTACGTGAGACAAGAGGCGCGCCATATCCTGGGCCACTTGACACCGGGATGGCACGCAGACCAGCCAATCGTCTAGATACGGCAGGACCTTCACGCCCTGCGCTTGCAGTGGTGCGAGAGCTGCCGCCACGACCCTGGTGAACACCCTTGGAGAGAGGGAGAGACCAAAGGGAAGCACCCGGAACTGATAGTGTTGGCCCCGAAAGGCGAACCTTAGGAACTTCCGGTGATGGGATGCAATCGGCACGTGGAAGTAGGCGTCCCTCAAGTCCACGGTTGTGAACCACTCCCCCTCTGTGATAACACGAAGGGTGTCTGCTGTGGTCAGCATATGAAAGGGCAGCACCTTCAGGAATCTGTTGAGTCCTCTGAGGTCCAGAACTGGACGGAATCTGCCGACTTTCTTGGTCACAAGAAAGTACGCCGAGTAGAACCCCCCGGACTGAAGCAGAGGGTCTACTGGCTCGATTGCGCCCTTGGCCAAGAGGACGGACAGCTCCTGGGCCAGAGTTAAGGCCTTCACCGGGTCGCTGACAACTCTCATTCTGACAACTGTCATTCTGACCCGGCCGAAGGCTAGGGGCCGGCGTTGGAACTGCAATTCGCATCCCCGGGTTAGGGTGGAAACTACCCAGGGGTCGGAAGTAAAGGCAGGCCAGTAGCTGAGTTGCCGCTGGGAAAAGCAGCCGACGACCGGCCCCGGGGCTTCAGGGCCTCGCCCCCGGCCTCTGGAGCCCCTTGGGGGGCGCCGGTAAGACGCTGAGGTAACAGGCTGCCTAGAAGGCCGGCGATCCGGGGCCCGAAAGTCACTGGGAGGCGGTTGAGTGGACCGCCGGGACCGCCGCAAACCACCACTGTAAGCTGGTGGCTGTGTGCGCCTGCTAGAGGAGCCCCTGGGCCTGCTGGGAATGGGGACAGGCCTATGAAGACAGCTGCCCCAAACAGCTCCCCTGGCTCGACTGGCACGCTACGGAGGACTCTCCTACATGTCTCCGTTAGAGGAGACTGCGCCAGCCAAACCTGGCGGCGAGTCTGCACCAGAAAGGACATAACTCGCCCCAGTTCCCTATTCATTAAAGCAAAGGCCTGCAGTGATGCATCACTGAGGCCCAGCAAAGGAGGCTCAGCCGGAGCCTGCTGCAGAGAGGTGGAGACGGCCTGCATTTAATGGAAGCGGGAGTTCCCGATACGACCCATGCGTGCCGCTGCGTCGTAGGCCTTACAGAGCAGTTCGTCTGTGACCCTGCACTGAGGCCGAGGGCACCTGGCATCAGGAGCCAGAATCAGGAAGGCAATGGTAGGCTCAATGGGTGGCATGCGCCACCCTTGCCGGATCCTGCATGGCAGCCAAGGTCCAGGGCATCAGAATGGGAGAGGGCCTTGGTGTCTCCAGAATGCATGGAGCTCCCTCAGGTACTCCTCTGAAAGAGGAACAGTGAGGGGGACAATGGCAGGGTTAAGCCTGAAGAAGGCGCTAGCCTGAGCCGGGTCGGCCTGCGGAACCAGAAGCTGTAAGCGTGCCAGGGCCGCACGAATAATGGCCGCCATGGAGGCGTCCTCCGCGCCCTGCAGAGAACCCTGAGCAGAGGAGTGGGAAGCCTCCTCGGGAGTGAGCGGGGCCTCGTCCTCCACCTCTTCGTTGAAGAGGTTAGCCGAAGCCGCTAGTGACATGACATCGTCATGTGGAGGTGCGGCAACCGAAGGAGGGGCGGGCGGCAAGCTAGTAGCCCCTATACCGGCCCCTGGCTGAAAGGCCAAGAGGAGCGTCTTCATCATGCCCATGTCGGCAGCTAATTGATCCACCTTATGGTGCATTTCCACTACACGGCCTCGCTCGGCCTCGCTCGGTATGGCTAGGCCTCGTTAGGACTGGCTCACTTTATGGCGCATTTCCATTATAGTTTAGCAACTGGGGTAGTATCTATAGTAACGCAGTGTAGGCGGAGCCGTGACGTCATCTTCAATGAGAGCCCCAGAAAAAACAACACAGCCGTTAGCTGTTAGAACTCAGAGCTCACAGCTCCTCATATCTGTTCAGAAACTAGACAAAAGTTAAACAAGTACAAACCACAGACTGTCTGTGTCATGGCGAATACAGTCGCTGGTTTATTTATGTCTGTATAGGCCGTCGTTGTGAGTGTGGATGGTCGGAGCATTTACATTAGCCAATCTCCATTTAGAAAACACGCATTTTAAAAGGTTTTTCGCCTGCCGTCTGTCTGCAGAATTGTCAAAGCATTAATTCATGGTTTTTACTAACCGGAATCAGTATATTGTTACTTCGGCATCATTTTGAAACGTGTATTACAATTAAATCACGGTCAAATATGTTCATCTTGTTGTAGTTGTAGCCCCCTTGCCAGCGATTCTCTCTCTAGTTTAGCATACGCAGCCCGACTCAGCCTGGTTGTTCCTGGCCTTAGAACCACGATTTTATGGGGCCAGAAAAACTGTGAATTAGGACCCGCTAGCCGGTACTATGCCAAGTGTAAACGCAACCAAAAACGGGCCCCGCACGGCTCGGCACGCTTAAAGCGAGCTCCGCGCTGCAGTGGAAACGCGCCATTAGAAGACAGCCTGTCTCTAGACATCCTATTGGGGGGTGACCCCATAGCCGTCCTTCCCTCGCGTCGCCAGGAACGGCTAAACTGCTCTGGAGGAAGATGTGACGAGGAAAGGTGTCCATTGGCTGCTGCCAAACGCTCCACCTCTGCAACTCTAGCTACTCTGAGCGCCCGAGGCATACAGCCACAGTTCATGGAGGCATTCTGCGTTAGACCCTCCCTCAAATGCTCGAGGCCAAGGCAAGAGGGGCAGCGGTCATGGCCGTCCTCGGGCTCAAGAGGAGCTATACAGGCGCTACATGAATGAGCCATTGTGTAGGTGGCCAGATGGAAGGCAACCGGGAACGGGTGCGAGGACACAGCCTTCACAAGCCACCTGCTGAACGGGAAGAGTAGAGCAAAGCTCCTACTCGCCAAACACGACAAGGGATATAAATGTCCTACACCCAAGTTACCAGCAAAGGGAGCGGGAGCAAGAGCACTGCCTTCACCTAGCTGAATAAAATAAAGAAGTTCAACAGGACAGCTTAGCCGGGCGGTTGCTGCTAACGATCAGGCAACACGCTCACCAGGAGCGGGGACGAAAACATTGCCTTCACTGGTTGGGATAATAACCAAGCCAGTTTCTGGCTAAAACCAGAAACCGGCCTCTAAAGAAAAAACAGCATGGATAATCCCGGCTTAATCCAGCGTCAGCCAAGTGGCTGTGCGACAGGACACAGTTAGGCTGAGCCACGCTACTGCTAACTAGTTAACCGAGGAAAAAGAGCAAAACTGTGCAAGCAAGTGCAACTCCTGGGAGAGGGAGCGGAAACGCTGCCGTCACCAAGAAAAAAGTTTAAGCAAAATAGCAAACAAGATAGTACGGGTAATCCCGGTTTATTCCGGCGTCAACCAAGTGGCTGCGCGCCAGGACACGGTTAGGCTGAGCGACGCTACTGCTAACTAATTAACAAGGAAACACAGCTAAGGCTGGAAACTCAAAATGCTAATGATAGCTTGGCACAACGCCACGGTCAGCAGAAGTACAAAATAGCACAGCAAGGGCAACTCCTGGGAGAGGGAGCGGAAATGCTGCCGTCACCAAAAAAGTTAAAGCCAAATGATAAACAAGACATAAATCAGGACATTTTAGCTGCGAGAGGGAGCAGAAACACTGCCATCACCGACCAAGCCGACACCAACCTGTCCGTCAAAGTTTTCCGCGTAGCCGGCCACAGCTCCTGGGGGACGGGTAGCCCGTAGCCCCGACTGGAATAGTCGCGAAACTGCACTCAGCCGGCTGTAAGCGGGGAAATCCTTAGATCTAACGTTCCAACAAACGCTTGTAGGTTACAAAAATGCAACCACGGTACTCTCGCGAAGCGAGAAGATGAAAAGGAACTGATCCGCTAATGACGCTGGCCTATGTAGCCGTTGTCACGTGGGTCACAGGTGACTTTGTTGTTATTCGGTACTCGAACTGCGCATGCGTGCGATGGACATATCCAGTGCTAAAGCACCGCCTCTGGCGGTCAGTAGGGACGAAATAGAACCAGCGTCGTAGGACGGCCTAGTGAGTCGGGTTAGGGTTAGTTAAGATAACTCAAAGTTATCCAGGGTCTGTTGAATATTTAAATAAATACATAAAAAGCAAAAAAACTGAGCTATGTAATAAAACTAAATCATATTTTCCATGTGTTTGTGAATTACCAGATTAGATTAGATGATATATTATTGGCCTATGTGTTGGCAGTGGGACAGTGAATCCTTTCAGTTCTTGAAGGTTTAACAAAAAAAAAAAAATTCTCTGTAAATGAAGACACGTCGTGAGTCAAAATGGAGAGCAGTGTGTGGGTGTCGGCTGACTTCGTGCTCTAGACCTTTGTCTGCAGCCGATGGTTTTCTGGTCTGCGTCTACATCTGTTTTTTATCACACACTTCCTCTCTTCCCATTGGCCCTCTCCTTCCCTCCTTTGCCCGGTCCTGAAAGCCTGTTTTTAGCCTCTGACCAGGCCTTATCTGAGAACACTTGGCTCCTCAAACGCAAATATGTTCTCTGTAGCTGATATCTATTAAACTGTAGAGTTTCCTCCCACACATTGGGAAAGCAGTGGTGATGCAATTGTTCACTGGAGAAAGTCACTTTTAAATGATTTGATTCATGACTAATATTTCTGAGAATGTACTGTAGAGATAACTTCAACCTGAAAGTGGAAAGTGTAGTCAGAATTCTTAGGAAAAAGATGTTGTCTTGGTTTGATAATTGATATACCTTTTATTTATTTATAATTCTAAATACTTTCCCAAAATAAGGAATACATTTGTGGCAGCTCCTAATTCATTCCTTTTTCCTTTTTCCTGATATTCCCAGATCCTCTGATTTGATGTTGATCACCTGTTGGCTCCTGATTAGGAATTGAGAGCAGCTTTGTGCATAAAAGCCATTCTACTATGTTACCTGCATCAGAGTACCACTCTTAGAAGGTTTATTTGACCAACACTCCTTTCATACACAGGTCATTATTTCCAAAATATTGTTATTTATTATGGGGTATTTGTGATGATTGAAGCGGCATCTTTTAGCTTTCATTAAGGAGCGTGGCGTTTAGTTGTTGTTCAATTTATGAAATAATTTTGTGGATAGGAACTGGTTCTCAGTCTTCTTCCCGATCAGCTTAAATCAGGGAATCCGTACCGCAAAAGATATGCAGGAGTTGTTGTCTAGTGAAATGACTGAAAAAGGTATAAAAGGTGGGGTAGGTAATTTTGGAGAAACCAGCTCAAGTGCGCTAGAATTTGAAAATACACAACTGGAACAAATCTGCCACTTCCTTACAGAGCCGCTCCTCTAACACGCATGAACGTGCACATAACCAATGAGGGCACGAGATAAGTTTGTGCACAGATGGAAGGCTGACAGGCAGGTAGTAGTCCAGCAGCAAGTCCTCAAAAAAGGCTTTAGTTTAAGAGTTACCCCTACCCGAGGTAGAACAAATGACAACAATGATTTTTCTTATCTTTAGGGTCTCCCATTAATGAAATTGATTGTTGTCAAATTTTATTTTGGGGGAAAAAATGTTTTTTGGGTTGTTCTTTAGAACTACCCCAATCCCTGAAAAAGAGCCAAATTAGACCAGGCCGAATATGGGAAAGGTGACAAAAAAGCCCATAACTTGAGAATGACAACTCTTTTCCTCTTCAGATTTGCTGAGGTATGAACCAGGTGGCTGTCCTACATCACTAAATATTCAGACAATTATTTAACTAAAAAAATACTGAATTATAGTCCTGTAAACTTAGCTTTAGTTTAGACGGAAATTGTGCTTTTTGGTGATAGGAACATAGGACTCAATCACTTTTCTCTCATTTATCAGAGAAACAGAAATCCTTAAAAAATATACCATTACTGAATTGTCTAGGGTGCTATTGAACACTAACCAGTAGTTGTATTGAAATATCTGGTACAGTTCTATTGCAAATGAGATTTCTTTAGACATAGGCCTACCTCTTCTCTTATACAGTCAAATTCAGAATGGGGGATAAGTGGCATAATAACCTATAAGTTAAGAATGCTCACTCTGATGGTCATTATATTTGGAGAGGGAAATAGCAGGTGGCTGAACTACATCACCAAATAGTGAGAATAAGAGTAACCCAATACAATGAAGTGTATTAGTTCTAAATTGCAAGCCTCTAAAACATAGGTGTAAATAGTACAGGTTTTATTGAAACTGGAACCTTAATTCAAAGTACAATATACAATTCATCAAATAATTCAGTGAGAGGTCAAGTATATAGATACTAGAATACAATATTAAATGTCAGGTTCCTCAGAAACGTTAGGGGACACATGTTGACATTCTGCACAGCAGGTGCAGAACCCTGTACAGGGAAGGCCAACAGAGAGGCACTGGCACTTTCCACTCTCTCCATACTTTGCATCTTTGCAATACAAGTGAGTAATGTCTCTCAGTTCTGTAGGTGCTGGGGGTTTTGTAAATAGCACTGGTTGAATGGCCCCATCTCTGACAATCCACCCCTTGCCAATAGGACTCCTTAACAAGGGTTTGGGTTTGGGCTGTGACACCATCGCTGTCTGAAACATTGCTCTTTGTTGAAATGCATCCTCTGTTGGCGGCAGATTTTCCGAGGCTGCATCTGTTGTTGATGCAATTATGAACCTCAGTTCATCCAAGTTTGTGCACATCAGTCCAATTTCCTTTTTTCCATATAGCAGAAACGCCAATTCTCTTGCGACTGGCAAAGACTCTTCCAAGCTGGCAGAGAGTCCAAAATGGGCCAGATCTTTGAGCTCGCTGAGATGGGTCTTGAGTTTGGTGAATGCTGTTGTCTTTCCTATTCTGTACAAACTACTTGTTGTGCCACAGCCAGTGAGTGCATGACATGCTGGTAGACAGTTAGACATGTAGTTGCCGCCCAGCTTCAGAATCATCTCCACCTAAACGGCCTCTTTGAGAAATTCCAGTCCGGTTTCCGTTCCGCCCCACAGCACTGAAACAGCTCTGGTCAGGGTCACAAACGACCTGCTGATGCTGATTGTCTTTCCTATTCTTTACAAACTACTTGTTGTGCCACAGCCAGTGAGTGCACGACATGCTGGTAGACAGTTAGACATGTCTTTTCCAATGTTCTCACATATGGTGTTGATGGGGACATATCTCTCTCTCATTCCATGGCCTGCATGCATGTACACTAGAGATGAACCAGACATGTATTTGCTTGCATAATATATGAGCAGTACTTCCACACCTGTGTCATCAGACCTCACAATGATGCGGGAATATGACTCTGCAAGATGTATGGCATGGAGCACCATCCTTGTGTCTGTCTCCTCCTGATCACTGTACAGTGATGTCAAACTGCTGACTCCTGCTGTGCAGATGCTCTTCACCTCCTCCCCTTCGTCAAATCCTGAGTGTAGTCTCTGTGGGGCAGCAGTGACAATGTAGTTGCTCACAAACATGCAGAGTGCAGTCTTGTTTCCACTACTCCTCAAGTACTTCCTGTAGTTTGGGACATTTGTTTTGCTTTAGGTTATAACACTTGTGTTATTCTTCAGAGATGGGTCCTCATTACAGATCTGCACTTTTGCCTGAACATTTTTTTTTAGGCCTTTCTTAAAGGCTTCAGTGGTCTGTGGAGTCCTCAGGTGGTCTGGGAGGGAATTCCACAGGTGAGGAGCAGCTGCACAGAAAGCCCGATCCCCCATTGTGCGGAGTTTGGTCCTGGGAGGGGGCGAAGCAGATGGTTTGTTGTGGAACGGAGGTTGCGTGTGGAAGTTTGTTATGTGAGTACCGTAATTTTCGGACTATAAGGCCACCTGAATATAAGCCGCAGCAGTTAAATTGAATGATGTGTACACATATAAGCCGCACTGGAATATAAGCCGAAGGTGTTTTAATGTTTAATTACCATATGTAAGGGTTCATGCACAGAGGGGATTGTCGGGAAAGAGATGGCTGTTTGAGGAAGCTCCCATTTATTAACATTTCAACAAACAAGTTGCATATTTGCATAACGTATTCAAGTGTTACCATTTAGTGCAATAGTAGTTACAGAACATGTACTGTGCTGTGTAAACTGTACTGTATCACATAGCGTTTCAGACACACAAACTTTTCAACTTTCAAACTTAAACGGTGCGCTCCCAGCGCACGTACCGGCAGTGATCTACAGCAGCGGTTTTCAACCAGTGGTACGGGACAAACTGTCTCGCTCTCGTAATGTCTGTCTGTCTTGCTCTCGTTCTGTCTCTCGTACCACTCTCGGTTCCACTTTTACTTTTGCGCGCTAATCTCACTCTTTTCCGGCCTCCAGCTTTTCCTGCTGGAACCCGCCGCTTAAAGGTGGGGGTCCGCGGACCGGCCATAGAGCCCATAGAGTTAAAGGTGGTTGCCGTTAGCTGTAAAAATCCATAGATTAGCCGCACCGTTATATAAGCCGCAGCGTCGAAAAATGGGAAAAAAGGCGCGGTTTATAGTCCGAAAATTACGGGAGTTGTTTTAGGTATGAAGGAGCATTCCCGTGGATGCACTGATGGGTGACCAGTGAGATCTTGTATTCAGTCCTGAATGAGACAGGAAGCCAGTGGAGGGAATGAAGAACAGGTGTGATGTGGTTGTACTTTCTCACCCTCATCAGGATCCTAGCGGCACTGTTCTGTACGTATTGGAGCTTCTGAAGGCTCCCGCTAGGAGTCCCGATGAGGAGAGCGTTACAATAGTCAAGCCTTGAGGAAATGAAGGCATGGAGCAGTTGTTCAGCATCTGACAGGAGTTTTGCAATGTTCCTGAGGTGGTAGTAGGAGGTTTTGCACAGGTGTTTGATGTGGGTGTCAAAGGTCAGATGTCGGTCAAATCTTACACCCAGGTTGGTAACTGCTGTGGAGAGGGGTATGTTTTGGCCAGAAAAGGTGATGTGGCTCATGGGGGATGGCTGGACCTGGTTTGGTGTGCCAACTAAAATAGCTTCTGTTTTGGAGCTATTTAGCTGCAGGAAGTTTTGCTGCATCCAAGCCTTTATCTCCTCAATGCAGGTGTTAAAGGATGTTGATGGGAACGGTGATGATGATGGTGACAGTGAGGATGCATGTGGGATAGGGTCTGTCTTTATATATAGCTGCGTGTCATCAGCGTAGCAATGGAATGATATTCCATGCTGGCTGATGACACGGCCAAGGGGCAGAGTGTACAGGGTGAACAGAGTGGGCCCGAGGACCGACCCTTGAGGGACACCACGGGTGACAGGGTGTGTCTGGGACCTCGCACCTCCCAAGGAGACGTACTCTGTTCTTCCAGACAGGTAGGACTGGAGCCAGCTCAGGGCGGAGTCAGAGAGTCTGATGGTGTGTTTGAGGCGCTGAAGGAGGATGTTATGGTCGACAGTGTCGAATGCTGCAGTGAGATCCAGTAGGATGAGGAGAGATGGGGAAACAGTGTCAGCCGCCATCAGCAGGTCGTTTGTGACCCTGACCAGAGCTGTTTCAGTGCTGTGGGCGGAACGGAAACCGGACTGGAATTTCTCAAAGAGGCCGTTAATTGGAGATGGTCCTGAAGCTGGGCAGCAACTACAATGATGTCTACCAGCATGTCATGCACTCACTGGCTGTGGCACAACAAGTAGTTTGTACAGAATAGGAAAGACAACAGCATTCACCAAACTCAAGACCCATCTCAGCGAGCTCAAAGATCTGGCCCATTTTGGACTCTCTGCCAGCTTGGAAGAGTCTTTGCCAGTCGCAAGAGAATTGGCGCTTCTGCTATATGGAAAAAAGGAAATTGGACTGATGTGCACAAACTTGGATGAACTGAGGTTCATAATTGCATCAACAACAGATGCAGCCTCAGAAAATCTGCCGCCAACAGAGGATGCATTTCAACAACATGTACAAAGAGCAATGTTTCAGACAGCGATGGTGTCACAGCCCGAACCAAAACCCTTCTTATGGAGTCCTGTTGGCAA
Organism: Notothenia rossii; assembly: GCF_949606895.1. NCBI lineage: Eukaryota > Metazoa > Chordata > Actinopteri > Perciformes > Nototheniidae > Notothenia > Notothenia rossii. The sequence goes on from NC_136904.1 coordinate 43,359,666, forward strand.
GGGGTGGATTGTCGGAAATGGGGCCATTCAACCAGGGGACACATTGACAGAATGTCAAAATGTTTAACCCTAATGTTTCTTAGGAACCTGACATTTAACATTATATTCTAGTATCTACAGTTGCAAGAAAAAGTATGTGAACCCTTTGGAATTACCTGGATTTCTGCATAAGTTGGTCATAAAATGCAGGAAGCCACTGCTGTCCAGAAAAAACATTGCTGCACGTTTGAAGTTTGCAAAAGAGCACCTGAATGTTCCACAGCACTACTGGCAAAATATTCTGTGGACAGATGAAACCAAAGTTGAGTTGTTTGGAAGGAACACACAACGCTATGTGTGGAGAAAAAAAGGCACAGCACACCAACATCAAAACCTCATCCCAACTGTGAAGTATGGTGGAGGGAGCATCATCCTTTGGGGCTGCTTTGCTGCCTCAGGGCCTGGACAGATCTGGATATCATCGACGGAAAAATGAATTCTCAAGTTTATCAAGACATTTTGCTGGAGAATTCAAGGCCATCTGTCCACCAATTGAAGCTCAACAGAAGATGGGTGATGCAACAGGACAACGACCCAAAGCACAGAGGTAAATCAACAACAGAATGGCTTCAACAGAAGAAAATATACCTTCTGGAGTGGCCCAGTCAGAGTCCTGACCTCAACCCAATTGAGATGCTGTGGCATGACCTCAAGAGAGTGATTCACACCAGACATCCCAAGAATATGGCTGAACTTAAACAGTTTTGTAAAGAGGAATGGTCCAAAATTCCTCCTGACCGTTGTGCAGGTCTGATATGCAACTATAGGAAACGTTTGGTTGAGGTTATTGCTGCCAAAGGAGGGTCAACCAGTTATTAAATCCAAGGGTTCACATACTTTTTCCACCCTGCACTGTGAATGTTTACATGGTGTGTTCAATAAAAACATAAAAACATATAATTGTTTGTGTGGTTTTAGCTTAAGCAGACTGTGTTTGTCTATTGTTGTGACTTAGATGAAGATCAGAACACATTTTATAACCAATTTATGCAGAAATCCAGGCAGTTCCAAAGGGTTCACATACTTTTTCTTGCAACTGTATATACTTGACCTCTCACTGAATTATTTGATGAATTGTATACTGTACTTTGAATTAAGGTTCCAGTTTCAATAAAACCTGTACTATTTACACCTATGTTTTAGAGGCTCGCAATTTAGAACTAATACACTTTATTGTATTGGGTTACTCTTATTCTGACTATTTGCTGATGTAGTTCAGCCACCTGGTATTTCCCTCTCCAAATATAATGACCATCAGAGTGAGCATTCTTAACTTATAGGTTATTATGCCACTTATCCCCCATTCGGAATTTGACTGTATAAGAGAAGAGGTAGGCCTATGTCTAAAGAAATCTCATTTGCAATAGAACTGTACCAGATATTTCCATACAACTACTGGTTAGTGTTCAATAGCACCCTAGAAAATTCAGTAATGGTATATTTTTTAGGGATTTCTGTTTTTCTGATAAATGAGAGAAAAGTGATTGAGTCCTATGTTCCAATCACCAAAAAGTACAATTTCCGTCTAAACTAAAGCTAAGTTTACAGGACTATAATTCAGTATTTGTTTAGTTAAATATTTGTCTGACTATTTGGTGATGTAGGACAGCCACCTGGTGCATACCTCAGCAAATCTGAAGAGGAAAAGAGTTGTCATTCTCAAGTTATGGGCTTTCTTTTCCCCTTTCCCATATTCGGCCTGGTCTAATTTGGCTCTTTTTCAGGGATTGGGGTAGTTCTAAAGAACAACCCAAAAAGCATTTTTTCCCCTAAAATAAAATTTGACAACAATCAATTTCATTAATGGGAGACCCTAAAGATAAGAAAAATCATTGTTGTCATTTGTTCTACCTCGGGTAGGGGTATCTCAAAATCTGAGGGCCCTTCCTGCTGGACTATAGGCCATCCAGTTATTTTAGCCGGGCCGGCTCAGATGATTGGTCGTGCTTTTTACAGTACCGCGGCTTCCACAGATGAACTTTTTTTAATGTATTTATTGTCAAAGCATTTAATATATTCATTGCTATCGGGATGTTAAGAGCATTCCATGGAATATAACAAAAAGTGTTTCTGAAATAAATTACATACCCCTCCTTTAAGTGATTTATTGTGCACTTTTTTTAGGAAACAAAAGCTGTAATCGCAAACCTGACAACTGCTATGAAACAAATGTGTTAGCAAAACGATATTATCTGAGTTGAAAATGAAATAGATAGAAGGACCTGGTAGCATAAATGAGCTAATTGAAGTCGTGCCGAGCCGTACCATGCAGTGGAAACATGGGAAATGTTATGAAGGTGATAAAGATCCAAAGTGAGTGGCTAACAGGATTACAGCAGCCTCAGCACAAACAAGAGGAGAGATCCTTTTATAGGAGGATGTTTTACCAATCTGCTGAGGAATGCCACGCTGGGTATAGAAGATAATTCCTCTAATGCCTGCTGTCAGGGCTGTGTAACAGCAAGTGGAAATAACAAGGGAAAACTGACCATCAAAACACCTCTTGCATAACTTCAGACAAATCCTTTATTTGTGTCTCCCACACTGAGGACACTCCTTCCCTCTGGATTCTTGTGAGAACCCCTGCGTTATCTCCGGAATACTCTACTTCTGTTTATCACCACCGGAGTCTGGCCGAGGTTGACTCTGGTTTTAGTTTTTCAGCGAGTGCTCTCAGCAGGAATGCAGAGTATCTGGCTCACATACTTTAGGTTTGTCTTTTGTGAGCCTTCTGCGAAGAAGACTTTGGTTATGTGGACTTGGAAAGCCCTTTTGTTTTCCTTCTGTATCCCCCTCCCCCCTCACACCCACACATCAGGCCCCATTGAACTAAATCACCTGACACAGCAAACAAAAGCCTTGTGTTTGTGTGCCTGCTGGTGACCATGGTGAAGTTGTTACATTCGATAGATATCCTGTTGTGTGTCCTCGAACTATTCTCATGCAGCTCACACAAAACTTGCTGCACTCTCTCTGTCGTTTTCACAGTGCAGTACTGGACCCTGTTAGAAAGCTCTTTGAAAGACTGCCATGAAATTAGATGTTTCTCGTGGATATTCGTGGTTCCCAGAGGGTGAATAATTTCCTTTCCCATCAATCATCTCAAAAAAAGGCTGTCAATGTCCAGCCTGGGTGTCAAGTTGTTATCTATTTTTTTATTTTGGCAAGAGATCAGATGACTGGATCTTACATGAAGGCATCTAGTTTAGTGATACACCCACTAGCTGTTGGTGCTCTTTAGCTCTCTTTGGCTATTTAGCACCTTTCAGCTCTTTTCGGCCACATTGCACTTTTTTTGAAACATATTTGCACTATTGTCAGTTTTATTGAGAGTCTCTGATAAAGCCCCTGTACACTACCTACCCAGCACTAATTAGCAGAAAGACAAACGTACACACTAAATATGAAATACAATGAATCATGTAGCAGCCAATAAGCCAGATATATTCGTCAGGACTTGGTGGAGACCAAACAAAGCAAAAAGACAACTCGACTTACATTTAGATGATAGGCCATGAACACGAGTCCAAACTAATGTTGCTCTTAGTCAATAGCCAACGGTTTGCTTACATGTTCTGCATTCTTTAAAAGCTGAAAAAAGTCACCTCATTTGGTTAGCTGGTGTAGGGCCTAACATAATTATTAAGTATGTTAATGGTAACATTTCAAGGAATTGGTGCTGGGGATGATGAGTGAAGAAACTGAACAAAAGTAAGCCTTGTAAGCAATTCAAATAATATCCAAATCGATTCTAGAGAAAACTGGAAGCCAGTTAAAATTGGAGCAATATGGCAGCAGACTTCAGAGGAAGCTGTAGGTTATTAAAGACTCAAATATGCAGGTGAAAATTCCATCACCATTAATGTTATCTCTGTAGACAGATGCATATGAATGCTGTCATCTGTAGGCAATGGGATAAGATTGGCTCTGAAGAAAGTTTAGCCAAAAATATTCCCATGGCAATGGGCTACTTTTGAAAGAATAGTGTTGTAGAAGTTGTCTATCTATCAGACTGTGAACAATGAGCGATGCAGAGAAGAGCAATTATTTGAATAAATGGAGTCTTACTGTCGCAAGATCTCTTGCCTTTAAATTCTGACATGGTAATAACTGTAAACAGGAAGTTAGAAAGGGAAATACCTTGTGGTGACAGAGCATGCAGTCAATGGTGGATGGCCACACATGCTGTTTGTTAATCATTCTTTGGAACATTGCTTCACTTCGTTTGTTCCAAGTGTTTTCATTGTGTCTTCATGTTTTTTCAGAAAGGATTTGCCAGACGAGACTTCACAGATCCCACCATCTAGTCTGCAGCGAGTTACGCGACTAATACCGAGCTTCTGACCTGAGGATAAAGGTTGCTGAGAGAAAAAGACAAGGAACCACAGTTGGATTTAATGAGCGGATTATCTCACTGTGATGGACCCAGAGAAGGAGAAAAATGGACTGGAGCCAGCGGAGCGAAGGACTTACTGTTCGTCCTCTGGCAGGTGCTGTGTGTGTTTGACTTGGCTGAGCTCGCAGCAGATGTATCAGCCTGGGAAGATGGGAAGTTAATGTTGTCAACACTTACAGTGGACTTCAATCCCAAAACTACCAAACGCTCTGTGTGTGTTAGTTAGACTGATTATTTTTCAACTAATGCTGATAGCTGACATTATGCCCACATTACAGGGACAGAAGCTTCTTTAGTTCCCAGATAATAACTGGGATAACCTTTTAGTATACACATGCACTTAATTCAGAAATAGAAGAAGATGGGGCCATATATACATAGTCTAGCTGTATGTAGCAGCCATGTGTCTGCATTACGAGGCTGGGCAATAAAGAGAAGTCTAATACCGCAATATCTGTAAACAAATTCTTAATCTCTGCAATTCAAAATCGAACATTATTTCTATTTCTGGAACCCAATGTAAATGTAATATTGTTAACTGTTTGGCCCTACTGCTTAGTACAGTGGTCACCAACCTTTTTAAGCCCAAGATCCCCGACCTCGGCCTTGGTGAACGGCGAGATCTACCAATTGCAGAATTGAGTGAAAAAGACGGCCCAGACAGTACTTTCAATTTGAGGCCTTTTAATGCATGTAGGCTAATTGCATCAGAATTATGTCAAATCATTTGCTGCAACTTCCAATTTGATTAAACCAAGAACACAACATAACTAACATGAAAAAGGATAAATATATATATTTACATCATACCTATCATTTTAAGTTTCATTCATTTCTTCATTACAATCCTAAATATAAATGTATATAGCTTATTTTCCATTTGTTTGAGTGAATGAGTACATTATTTTGTAGACAGCAACAACAACAAAGAAGAAAATAACATCTTGCAGTGAGCAGATAACATAAAGTGCCATTTTAACTGTGAGGCTTATTCAATGAAGCTTCATGCAAGTGCAACATTTAACATTAAAACTAGTTATTTTAACACAATTATTACAAATTCAAAATTCAAACAACATTCTTTATCCGTGCATCTGGTGTGCGTAAACACCGGACGCGATGCAATTTTTGGGGATGGCGCGATTACATGTAAAGTCAATGCAAAGACGCGGACAGACGCGGTCGATGCGAACGCGTTCGTGAAGTAGTCAATCAGCAGTGAGGATCTCAGCCTGCCGTCACTGACGTTGAACCACAAAACCAAAACTTCAGCCGTTAGCTGTTAGCACTCAGAGAGCTCACAGCTCCTCCTATCTGAAACTGGACAAAGGTTATACATGTACAAACCACAGACTGTCTGTGTCATGGTGAATACAGTTTTATTTCTGTCTTTATGACGTTGTTGTGAGTTTGGACGGAGCAGCTACAACGTTAGCTTAGCCTGATCGATCCGATCTCCATTCAGAAAACACGCATTTTAAAAGGTTTTTTGCCTGCCGTCTGTCTGCAGACTTATCAAAGCATTAATTCATGTTTTTTACTAACCGGTATCAGTATGTAGTTATTCCGGCATAATTTTGAAACGTGTATTACAATTAAATCACGGTAAAATATGTTCATTTTGTTGTAGTTGGTATCTAATCTACCATACTGTAAGTGCAGTGAGTTCCAAAATATGCAGCATCACTTTCAGTCAGTCTATTATTTTCGGGAGCGAGAGGAAATGTCTCAAAGATACCTCAATCAAGTGCTAACAGGGTGGTGAATGATAGGCTTACATCTAAAAACTTTCTTTTAAAAACATTATTATTTTCGCGATCGACTGGTTGGTGACCACTGGCTTAAAATAATGTTGAATTTTCCAGGATTAAAACAAATCAAATTTAATCTGAATCAGTTCAGAATTAGGCAACGTACATTACATTTTTTGAGATCTCTAAATAGGTCTGTTCCAACATGGCGGACACGCAGACACACATCAGCATTAGGCTATCTTTGTTTTGTACCTTTGTTTTTGTAATATTTGTAATATTCAACAAGTTTACCCAACCAAGTTTATCATTGCCGTACATGCTAAACCAATCAAAAAAGCGCGAATTCATAAACTTTATCAGTGGTGTCTTGGTGGGTAGAAGGCTTTACAGATTGCCCTGAATATCAATTCCTGTTCTTTTTCCCCACGCAGGAAATGTCACAGAGGATTTCACTGATAAACTTATTAATTTAATATTTTAGTTAATGAGCACTTACATTCAAAACTAAAACATTCCTATCAACCTCTACTGTACTTTGTGTTTAGTGCTAATTAGCTAATGTTAGCATACTAACAAGCTAAGCTAAGAGGATGAACATGGTAAACTTTTTCTGCTAAATATGAATGTGTCAGTGTTGTCATTGTGAGAATGTTTGCTAGATAATGTTATCATTTAGCTCGGAGCACCAATGTACAAAATATAACTAGCTAGTGTGACCTTAAGTTTAGTCTTTTTAACAAGGAAGTGCATATTTACAGATTTTAAAGGTCTTCTATTATACTATTTTTAGGCATATATTATAGGTCTCAGATATATACAAAACATGTCTCTGAAGCGTTTTGCTCAAAATACCAAACAGATCACCCATTGTAGTATGCCTCATACCCCTCTATTTCAGCCCTGTTACAAAAGTGCTGATTCTTGGTCTGGCCATTTAAATGTAACCGAGCTGCTGCTGGCCATGCCCCTTTGGAGCTGCTGCTGGTCACGCCCCTTTGGAGCATTCATGAGCTCTCCTCTGTGAAGAGAGGTTTCTACTGGCAGAAACAGCTAAACGCTGCTGTGATTAAACGCCATATTATGTTCCAAACCACATCAAGCATTATTTCTTAAACAGTATGAAGCTCAAATTTTTTTTTCTCTCGCGGGTTTATCACATGGAGTGTACCTTTTTTATATCCGCCTTCTTTACGCATATTCTCTCCAGTACAGCGTTAGCAGCACTGAGTGTTAGCGATGCTTGCTAATGTAAACACAGAACATATTACTTTCAAAACACGTCGCACATTCACGTTTCTGATAGGTTGGGTCGGGGGACATTGCCAGGAATTCAACGTAAAGCCAGCCCACATTTTAGTAAAGTCGCCATGACCGCAGCAAATCTGGATCAGTTCCGTTGTTTTAGAGATGTGGGAAAGGAGGAAAAGATAGAGGGTTTTATTTTCTGACACTTTGTGAATCTCATTACACACTGGGGAAAAACTATTTATGTATAAAAGACATCAAAAAGTGCATTTTGCATAATAGGTGACCTTTAACCTCAAATATATGATGAAGCCATTATTGAGTTAATCAACTCAAGTACTGAGAGAAAAAAATACAAATTAGGCTACATCTGTCCAGAAAGGACAATAGGATCAGCTCCAGATTTCATTATCATTTGAAAATATGAGTAATTGATATTTTGTTCAATTGAGGTTTCACATTTGTTTGTCTGCCTATTTTGTACTTGTGCGTGCCTACACAATGCAGAGAAAGGAATGGAATACATTTAAATATTGACACACCATGGGAGTCCCTGCAGAAACACCAGCACTTCACAAATGAACTCAAACAAGGTCATTATCCTGTCTTCACAATACAGTATTTTCAACACACAATGAGGTAAATCACAACCTTGAAAACTTGACAGTGAAAATAGAATCAACAATTGAAGAAAATAGTGTGTCATTAAAATTTAAATAAACAGACACTGCACTTCTGTAGCATATGGAGGAAGGGAGGGGCCGCAGAATGAAAGGCCTGGATCAGTGGGAAGAACTGGAGAGGGGCTTCAAATAAAGACCACCCACTCCTTTGAAACAGTGAAAGTGTGAATGTAAGAGCATAAAAAAGAGAACTTACAATACAATACAATCTGACTTCTTTAAGCAAGTCTGCTGGCCATTAGAGAGAATGTGCTTTTAAAGCACTTCAGCAATCTTTAGTCTCAATGATCGAGTGGTTTGCTCACTACTTTACAAACAAATGCATTTAATCTGAAACATTATCATTTCTTATACCTGTGCATTAAACAATCTCACCTTACTCAGGAGTTCTACCTATTCGTACAAATCCACATTTTTAAATGCTTTAGTGAAAAATGCATGTGATAGTCAATTATCAAACATTCAACTGGATAAATGGGGCTTGGATGAAACTGTGAGTTGTATAGAGGATGTTTTAATATAGTTTTGTTGTGGTCAAATGATCATCTTGTGGGTAATGTAGAGCAGATGCACAGAATGAGTTCTATCAAAGAAAATAGCATCATTGGTAATGAAATATGGAATTGCTTTGAATGTGTTCCCCTTTTTCTGTCTCTTATAAATGTATTCCCTCATGTCAGCTAGCGCCCTGGTCAGATGCTATTGTTGCGCTCTACACCCACAGGGCTGCCCCCCCCCCCCCCCGATAATGTGTTGTTTACAGCTCTGCCCGCACCGAGTGTCCAAAGAGAATCACTTTATGCTGCCTCAATCTGAGCCTGTATGGAGCTATTAACATTATAATTATAATAAATATTGACTTTCATAACAAGCTAATAATTACAGCTACAGTGATGGACAAAACATTAGTACATGACCCCATTTATCTTAAGTGCAAGTAGGCTACTTTAAAACGGATTACTGTGACTGTTTTCATTTACACTCATTGTGTACCTTTATTACTAACCGGACATTATACTGAATTGATGTCAGATACAGTAACAACGTTTGAGATTTTACAAGCAAAACTAATAAAAAAAAAAAAGCATGCTTGTAGAATGAATTACTGAGTAACGTTATTGCACACAGTTTTCGTTTTTTCTATTACATTTCTGACCTATTTATTAGCTTATCTTCAGTTAAAGGTGTGGAGGCTGTAACATATGAGCTGTTCTGCAGTGAGTGGACTCTACGTTGCAAGATGACCAACAAGTGGTAAATACCAAAAGTGGAGTTAAGCTGAGGCAACAACAGCCCAGTTCTCCTTCACATTGTCTCATCATCCCCCCCCCCCCCTCCCCCCCCCCCTCCCTCCTCCTAACCTCATAAACCCAGCCTCACACTGAGCATTCCTGACCTCAGTCACACATACCAGCACAAACCCAAGACCTGATCATGGCCACTGAGGCTCGGACTAATGCCAGACTCCAGAGAATACTGTACCTCTGTGGGGGCATCAATCTTCAATGTGTCCTGAAGTATTCATGTGTTTTCCTCAACTCAATTATAAATTATTGTATTTAGTTGATTAGAAAAGATGCACAGGACTCGGTTATACATTATTACAGAGGAGGATTAGACCCAAGTGTGAAACATCTATTTGAGTTCTGAGGTTTGAGTAAAAACACAAATACATTTAAGATGTTTTCTTTTGAATTAATTCTGACTGTAACCGAGACCAAAGTCAGAATTGACATTCAACAAAGTTTTGATTAATTCCAGAAAAGATGTTTGGTAGTGGATTACCACAAAATGGACGGAGGCTGCTAAAAATGGACCTACACTGCCCCTCTGTGGCAGGGGTCTGAACATGGTGGTTTTTGGGATTCAAAGAGCAACTTCCAGGTTAAAGACACCTGTGAATAAATGTGTAGGAAAATGATGAATACACTAGATTTTCCAAAAATATATACAGAAATATACACTACAGTGACATCTGGCGTCGTTTTTGTAAGAAATGTTCACTTCCGCATAAAAAAGCCTTGGCACGTGACCTCCCGCGTGTGACGTAACATGGGGAAAACAAGGGGCAGAGCGGCCGGTGTAACATATTAATAAACATGGATCCCAATGCTAGTTTCGACACAGAAGATGTTGAACATGAATATTCGAATGCATATGACGGACCACAACCTTATAATTATGAGCCTGCTAGGCGTCCAAGAGACCAGGAGCAGCCAAGGATTAGAAGAAATAACGGCCATCGGAGAGAAATTGAGCTGTGGTGTGAGGAGAACCAGTGGAGAACTGGGCAGCTATCTTGGTGAGTGACCGGCGTTAGCTACAGAATGTTAGCTAACGTCCCATCACAACATTGTGAAGTCAGCTATCATATATCAGGCTATAACTAAAGTAGCATTGATAATATAGTAACGTTACTGGCAGGACTGTTGGTACTGATCCATAACAGAAACTAATGCGCAAGTATCAGCCGTATCTCGCGTTACCTAATGCAACTCCACACTACGGTGCTGTGTAGTGATGGCAGTTTGACACTGAAGCTTCGAACGGAGCTTCAACCCTGGACTTCCTATTCCATAGAAGCAGTGCTTCGAAGCTTACTTCAAATCACGTGACATGTGACGTCCGAAGCAGCAACTGCTTCAAATCACGTGACATGTGACGTCCGAACGGTTATGGCTAGAAAGGATCCGTCTAATGTAAATATGACGTCACGTTCTCGTTCTAACTCTCGTTGTAATCGGAGCGGGTCGGCTGTAATCGGAAAGGGTTGGGGTGGGCGGGACGCGGGAAGAGACGTCGTTCTAACTCTCGTTGTAATCAGAGCAGTGGTAACCACTCAAAGTCCTCAAGAGATAGGAAACGACAGCAGTGTGGGACCTTATTGCGGGAAATTACTGAGCACACATACCACCTACAGGATGAGACGTTCATGTGTACAGTGATATCAAGACTAAATGATCTTTTGGAGGACGTAAAGCAACACACCCCACATGACAGTAGTCTTCCTCTCACCTTCACGCCCCCCAAACACAAAAGGCAGAAGAGGACCATAACAGCTCTCAGTACCAGCCATCGTAGACACCCTTTTTCAGGCCGGGTGGGTCATAAAGCTGAGGTCATGAGATCCAACTACAGAGTGGACAGCTTGAACAAGATTTTAAAAGCTAAGTCCCCAGAGTCTAATGCGGGAGGAGCAGGCAGGGGTACGAAGAGGAGGATAGATGCTTTAGGTAAGAACAAAGTATATTTACTTTTGCCATCTCCTCTATATTCACAAAACACAGCCAATCATCCATTCCAATCCTATGTGACATGGCACAGTTCATTTCACTCCAATAGAAATTGGTATAAAAGAGACCATTAGTCTTCTCATTGTGCTTATTGCTGTGGATAGTTGTTAACTATTTTTGTTGTATTGTATCATAACAAAAGTTGTTTTCATCCAAGGCACCACCGCCAGGTGAATGTTGGAAGCTTGGAGATGAATGGAGCTGTAAAGAGGTGGTAAGTAAAACAACGTTTTTAATCCATTGCATGTGATTTATGTAGTTATAAAAAGTATATCATAAGCTGTCATTACAGTCTAAATATCTAACAGCAAAAGGAGGAGAGTCTGAGGAGATGAGGAGAACAGAGGAGAGGAGACAGCAAAAGGAGGAGAGTATGAGGATAGGAGAACAGGAGAGGAGAGGATACAGCAAAAGGAGGATAGTCTGAGGAGAAGATGAGGAGAGGAGAACAGAGGAAACAGGGAAAGCAGAGTAAGGAGCAGAGTTGAAAGAGAAGTTGAAAGCAGAGCAAACAGTAGCAGGAGAAGTAGAGCAAATGTAAAAGTAACTTTGAAAAGTATCAGCAAGAAGATCAGAGTTGCATAATGTTATTTTGTTTTATTCGTTACTGTTATATTAATGTTGTATGTTAATTTTTGTACATAGGATAATAAAGATGATCTTAACCTTGAACTCGATTCATGACCTCATTTCATTATTAAAACCTTAATATCAAATTACAGACTGGATTCAAATTAGGATCTCCAAATGTGTTGATGTAATGTTTGTGATAAACTGAAGGATAAAGTGTTCCTTTATGTGTTGAGAAAATTCCCCTCCCTCTTAAGCCAAGTAAGGTGTTTAAAAAGCCTCTTGGATCAGCTGGAAAATGCATCATCACAAAACTAAAAACAGCTGTTTCACTTTACTTTTGAAAGATACGACAGAGACAAAGCTACACATATATGATGATATTATAGAATATGATGCATTGCTGAAGATTAAACTACCCAACGGGATATAAAAGAGGTAAACACATCTACAGCACTAACATGCAACATACATTTTATTGCACCAGGAACTATCTTGGGACTTTTACTGCAACAACGTTGACTTGCCTGTGAATACAAAATAAACCATAGTGTTGCTGATCTACAGTGTTGTCATTCTTCTTTCAACAGCAAGACCGCTAACAAGTATTTAAATACTTAATATAGTTTAGTTTCTCGCCATCCCAAACGTAAACATTCAGCCACGTTACTGCGCTTCCGAGCCGCTCCGATTACAACCGAGCCGCTCCGATTACAACGAGAGTTAGAACGAGAACGTGACGTCATATTTACATTAGACGGATCCTTTCTAGCCATAACCCGTCCGAACCGGCAACTGCTTCATTTCCTGAATGAATCAACTCACTGGATCGCCGTCCAATCAGGTGATTCAATGCACTGCCTCGTCTCAATTGTGACAGGTGACAGGTTGAAACAGTTTCAAATTTGAGCGCTTCAACACTTTATAACCGCTCTAAACAATGCGCAATGTGTGGGTTGTTGTTGTAGTTTGCATTGTTACTGTTGAGTTGTTGTTGGCATTGCATTTGAATTGGATCATTATAGAGCAAGCCAGGAAGAAAAATAGGTCGTTCTGGCTCGTCAAACACTTCGAAATATGGAGAAGTTGTGAACAAAAAGAAAATTAGTAATATAAAAACACTTCGATGGTCTAAGGAATTGATAGCCCAGTGGATAGAGCCGGCGGCCAGGATGCGGTGATATCCTCCGCGCAGCTGGTTCAAAGCTCGGAAGAGTTAAACTTTTAATCATTGCTTTTCAACTTTAACACTTTAATAACTGATAAAAGGTCCTCTCCGCCCAAAAAAATGTCAAGCACTCTCTAGTCTCTTCTCAATAACCCAATACACACTATTATCAATCTTTAATTGCAAATAGAACATGATATTAAGTCTTAGTGTGTGTGTATCGAATATTTTTCAAGGCAAAGATGCCTTAAACCCACTGCAGCCTTGCACTTCGCCAGGAGAGGTCGCTGTAACTGAAGCTTCGAGAAATGAACCTATTTCCGACACAATTGTCCAAGTGGTTCGACGCTTCATTCAAAGCTTCATTTTGCCATCACTAGTGCTGTGTACCGGAGGAGAGACGCGAGATACGGCTGATACTTGACGATCTGGCGGAGAAAGGTTGTGGAGCCTCCGTTGATATGCCGTTGTAAATGGCTTGATGGAAAGCAGGTGTGTAGCCGGGGAGGGTGCACAGCTGATTGCAGCAGGTGAGTGGAGGTTGAGCCGGGAGCCAGGAGTGACAGCCACCACGCACACACAAACAACACAGAAAGGGGGAAACAAACAAACACAAAGGAGAGGGCTGGAGCAGTACAGCCACCACAGCGTATCTGTAATCTGGATCAGTCTGTATCAGATCCGTTGCAGCCCCGTTTTTAGAGATTTGGGTATGGAGGAAAATAGAGAGGGTTGTGTTTTCTGACACTTGGTGAGTTCCCTGGAACACCGGGGACACATTCATGTATAAAAGTGCATTTTGCATGATAGGTCCCCTTTAAATAAAGTCTTGGCAGGATCATGCAGACATACTATCAGACAATATTTTGTACGTATGATAAAATAATACATTTTAAAACTTTTTCAATACACAGAGAAGATTGAGATACGCAAGAGCAAACATGGCAGAAGGAACAACAGTTCACTGTGAATACATATGAACTCTGAGTGAACTCTGAACTGCTGTTTCTTAAGATACCAGTAGAGGAAGTCTAGTTGTGGAGCTGGAAAAGCTTAATATTGATAATAGTACCCGCTGCTATTTATATAGCATCTTTCAAAACAAAGTGCTTTAAAATGAATAAATACAAAAAACAACATATATAAAATATGATAGATAACAAGAAGAGAACTAATAGATATATCTGAATTAAACTTCCCCAGTTATTTACTTACATTTGGTTATTACCCCTTTACTGTTTCCTAATGTTTAACTATGCAATTGAAGCATCATCAACACTTACTTCTGGGGATTTGAGGGGAAATCTACAGATACGAATAGACAAAGTCAGCAAAATAAACATCTAAATGTGCATTGTGCATGTTTACTTTCCACTAGTCTAAAAAATGACTTACTACGGAAATAACAAAAGCCAAAAATGTTTGAAATTGACCAGTGCATTCAAAAATGGCTTCACTAATATGAGCTAGTCACACAAGAGAGAGCAGTGGTAAAACAATTTTTTTTTATTCATTCACAGAAATGGAATCCAATGAGATCATTGTTTTTAACAATAAATTATTCATTGGGTCACATTACAAACACCTTAGAACAGCAGATAAATAGTTTGATATCCCCCACAAAGTGCAAGATCAGTTTGGTAGCAAAAATCCCTGACAAAAGATCTCATGGCACCAGATAACAGCATCTGGCTCTGCTATAGGCTACCGACTGTTCCCATGGAAACCATCCATCGCATCATCTGACACGCAATAACCAAAAAGCATTAGTTTAAATAATGAACCTATATAGGAGGTTTTCTATAGAGCTGTGGAGAATGTTTTTTGTACAATAATAGTCTGGTCCTTAGTCTCCCTTTTTATTACAGATGTTGGTCCTGTTGCATTCACAGGGGCAACAGATATATAAAGGAAGTGTCCTAATGTCAAAGTCAAAGTTTTTTCTGAAACCGTAAATACCCAACTGATAAATGTCAGAAGATTTTATGAATCGTAAAATCTGTGTTTGCTAAGAAATAGCTACATGAGACTGCTAAACGTCATCACGAAGAACATTAGCCACCTTTTGCTAAGCGGTGTTGACATGATGCACTCAGTGTGATAGTCATTTATAGCATAATGTCATATTTTTACATCTGGCAATTGCATTTCAACTTAAAAAAGATGAAAGTGGTGTTTATGTTCGGAGATTATCCTGCTGGTCGGCCTACAACAATCCTCCCTGCACCTCGTTTTGAGCTTCACACTGCGGGTGCAGATCATTCTGTTTGTAGATGCTACGTCAAGGCGTTTTAAAAAGTCCTCGCGTCATTCATACTCGAGCCAGTGTTCACAGTCCAGTGATGGTCAGCTGACCACAGGTCCTGAGCTAATGGATGGACTCTATATTAAAGCACCAGCCATAAAGTATCTCTCCCTGTAACTCCCACACCTTTACAGCAGTGTGGTGGGAGGACTTTGCCCCAGTGTTAAGAGTCCCATTAGTTTCCTGCATAGACAACATTAGATAGATAAAGATTGACATCAAACTCTTCGGTTGAATTATCAGTATAAACTTTAGGCAACTCAGTAGGGAAAGGTTTGAGTTTTTATATATAAATAGGTACATTAAAACTTTAGGAGGTAAGTCAAGAACTCTGAAGAATCATTTTGGTAAGAAATGTCCAAGCTATTTAGAAATCATAACGAGCAGTTTGAATTCAGTCACATATTCAGGACACTTAAAGCCGTGTTTTCTTGGCAGTAGACCTTTCCCCCCTAAAGACACTGGACTTTGCCTCACTGATAACATTTACAATGTCATGACACGGTGCGAGGGCCCTGAAACAGGTGGATGGAGATGACCTCAGCTCTTTCTGTGCTACTTTCTGCCAAATGCGTAGCCTCTGGGCTGAAACACATTAACATTTCCAGCACAGGCTGACGTGGTAAAGCTACAGAAATCAGTGATGAATTTTGATTGGCTGACTTATGATGCACCATATGTTGTTTCCTTTTTCCAATATTGGTATACCCTCTCAGGTCCTGTTTAAATAGCAGATGTGGACCTCAGACCTGGATCAGGTGGAGTCTGGTCCTCTTTTCCGTTTCAGGACCTCTATACATACGTCCCATGTTTGTTAATCCATCTCCTGAAAGCCACTGCTGAGAGCATTCCAATTATGTTCCAGGGAATCCTGTGAAGAGAGAGAATCCCCCCCTCCCCCCCCCCCCTCTCTAAGTCCAGTACTTGACTTCCGCTGGTTGATGAGATGGAGTTGTTGTAAATAATGTCCAGAGATTGTCTTTATTAACACGCTGCATTTATCCAGGAGATGGGACTGCAGCCCTGGTGGTGAGGTGTTTAGCTCTCAGCGCGTCTTCCTGTAGTAAACAATAGCTGCTACCAATGCTACTGATGCTACTATGGCTACTGTCCTCCACTGAGAAAAACCTCGGATCACCCCCTCCTGCAAACATCAAACAGACAAAGAAAGATTAGTAGCTCCATACAGTTCTAAACCAACATGTAGAATGATTGTAGCACATCACTCACCCAGCCTCCCTGCTGCACCAGCCACGAGTAGAGCTGCTCTCTGATCACCTGCAAGACCCAGCCAATGATTGTACTGATGTTCTCTAGATGGTTGGTGGTCAGGGCCTTTAAAAGCAAAAACAGGAGAGCAGTCAGAACAACTTTGTAAGCTACTGACGCGGGTAAATATCCATACTTCATTTAGGCCCCGTCCACACGGAAACGAAAACGAACCGAGGTCGATATCAAAAAAGTCTTCCCTCCACACTGAATCGGCAGAAGAGACCGCACGAGACCGCTGTATTTTTTTTAAACTTTTATTGTCATTACACAGTAGGCCTACTTACTATTTAACAAAATGATTTCTCTGCATTTGACCCATCCTAGTGAGCAGTGGGCTGCCATTATGAACGGCGCCCAGGGAGCAGTGTGTAGGGAACGGTGCCTTGCTCAGGGACACCTCAGTAGCACTTGTACACTGTACACTGCACACTTGTCCACTGTAGTACATATGCCGGGCCTTTAAGTGGCGCTGTACTTCTGCCCCAAAATACACCAAAAGCAGCAAATAAGACCATTGACAATTATTATATTATTATTATTGTTGCTGATGGTTGTGGTAGAGGAGCTGTAAATGTTGCATTAAAATCTGTATCATGGTCAGTAGCGTCTGGAGCACGAACGCAACCCTGTGATCCGCCATTGTTGTTGGCGAAACGCATCAGCAATGACGCGGGTGACGCAGGGGTGAGTAGCAGAGGTGGGGAGAGGCGGGGCTATGACCGTTTAGGGCGTACACACGGTGCCGCAAGCGTTACACTACCAAACCACTTTGGGATGCGTAATCGTTTGAGGGCTCCGTTTCCGCGGTTCAAGGCCCGGGGGTCAAATCAGACCCGTGGTGGATTTAATTTCGGCCCACAGGATAATTTCTAATAACTATTAGATCTGGCCCGCCGGTATATTGCACGCACACCTTCACTCAATCCTGAGGATCTCCTCAGCTCAGAGCCTGAGCTCAAACATTGATGAACTTGCACCCAAGATGAAATGCCAAGCATCTGGCTTGAACTAGCATAACTGAGCAGCAGACTGAGTTTAAATGGATGTTTCCTTTTGCATTTTTTTTCTTGAGACAACAGGGCATGTTTGTTTTTTTCTTTGAGGGAAATAGTTTTTTTGAAGCTGTTGTTGGCCTGTGGAAAAATGCAATCATAAGAAATGACTCAGGAAAAGCTGCAGATAGTGCCATAAGAAATTAATGCAACGGATTATTTAATGTTTAATGTTGTTTTTATAGGCAATAATTTAAGCTTTGTAGCTCCAGGTTAAATATGGGAATATTAAAATGGGAGGCCTGTGGCGTAATTTAGTTTGTCTGAACTTCTTCATTATAATTATTGCACAAAATGGCATAAGAATGCCTTGCTGATTATCAGGGCCGATATTCCGCATTTGACCGATTCGGTATCGGCCTTTTTTTTTTATCAAATTGACAATAAAACTTTGGCTCTGATGTGGCCGTTTCTCTGGCTGCAGTCACCACTCTGTGTACACGAGCAATGTCCCGCCCACAGCGCTATCTGATAGGCTATTACTGAAGTGTCAATCAACACTGAAGATTTTTCGGGCGGGAGCCAGCCAGAGAGGCGGGACCTTCTCAGATTACAGGCAGGTGCGAAAGAACGCAGACACAGACTCTGAAGCAAGCAGCAGCAGTGAGCGGCAGAGCCATACATGTGTTTCGAAGGTAAGTCAGTTGAAAGCCGAAGTTGCAAAAACACCACGATCTTATGATCCAATAGAGAGGCGAAGTCCCGCCCATCTACTTCCGACCCATGGGACCCCGGAAGCGGAAAATTATACATTGACGTCAATGGAGAGAGAAAAGTCATCTTTCGATCCCGTTTGAATTGTGCCACGAATGACACATATGATGTTTGTCAAATTAAAAGAACATTTTGCAAGTCAAAAAAATAAAAATGTGTCGTAAAACTGTGAAGTTACAATTTTTTTTGTGTGAAACCGCTCAGTGAACTACAGGTCTCTGGTCTCGCACAATACGCGTCACCATCACAAAGATGGCTGTCACGTTAGTAAATTTCACCTGTTTCTTTCAGAATGAGGCGAAAAAGTATAAAACGAGGTGAAAATCACTACAAGTCTGGGCATGTTGAGAGCTGTACATACACGAAAGGGAGCGGTTCTGTAAGAGCCAGCATGCGGGACCGGCTTTACAAGGTTTCAGTGAGTAATATGAGTGCAATGTTTAAGGTTAATGTCAGCTAGCTAACAAGGTACACTAACGTGTTTTGTTTTAGAAACTAGTTTTCTCCTTAAGAACTTTGTGGTGTCTGTGTATGCTGTGGATAACATTAGTGTTCACAAGAACAAGATACACTCCCGTGTTTTGTTTTAGTTGCTCTTCAGATTGAAGCGGCCAGTTCTATATCGACTATATGTGTGATCTCCTTTTTACATCTCGTTGTGTCATTTGAGTTTATTTGCTGTGTGTAGATTCAAGGATTTTGGTTATCTTGTCCAGGGATGCAAACTTGTCACCTTTCGGCGAAATTCTCCGTTTTGAATCCAAAATAGGTCGTTTTTGTGATTCCTGTAGATCTGCAATAAAAATATTTTTTGGGTATGGGAGGGGGTCTGGGACCCGGATTAATGTGCGGCCGCGAGCTTTTTTTATATATATTATAATGAAGCGCGAGCTGTGTGCTCGAGTCTTCCTGCCTGTCGGCTCTGCTCATGATGTATAATAAGCCTCTGCTGCTCGGCGATGATGGTCTAGCTTCAGCAGCTACATTACCTACGGTGCGTTCGTTAATATTAACTGTGCGTCCGGAGTCCCTGTGGCACAGACTGGACCGCTGGTGAACAGCTGTTAGAACGGGCCGTTCAGGTGTTCACAATAGAGCTCCCTGTCGGAGCGGCAGAGCGTGATGTGCACTGAAAAGTTTTTTTTTCCCGTCGCAATATTATCGTTGAGCTAGCTAACTAGCATACATTGTCACTATCTGCTAACGTTAGCTTTAGCCTTCGTTTTCTAATCGTTTTTTTCATAGGCTATAAACAGAGGTGGTATAAGTATATCTTGTAATTGATTAAAATTAGAAGTACTCAGTTCTTGTACTTGAGTAAAAGTAGAAGTACCAGAGTGTAGGAATACTCTGTTACAGTAAAAGTCCTGCATTCCAAATGTTCCTCAAGTAAAAGTAGAAAAGTATTATCATCAAAATATAGTGAAAGTAGCGACAGTAAAAGTAGTCATTTTGCAGATTGGTCCATTTCAGAATAATATGATACGTTTTATAATGATTAATCATGAAAGTGTTCTCAAAGCTGGTAAAGGTGCAGCTAGTTTGAATGACTTTGTATACTGCAGGGTAGCTTTTGGATTTACTCCAGGTCGAACTAAAGTCTGATTTAACACTTGATTATATTTCACATCATTCATCCACATCTGTAAAGTAACTAAAGGTATTACATACATGTAGTGGAGTAAAAGTACACCATTTACCTCTGAACTGTAGTGGAGTAGAAGTACAAAGTAGCAAAACATTGAAATACTTAAGTAAAGTACAAGTATCTCAAAATTGTGCCCAAGTATAGTACTTGTTGAGTTTATGAACTTAGTTACTTTACACCAGTGGCTATAAAGATAGAAAGACTAAGCCTTGCACAGAGGCCTGAAAATACATTTTCAAAATGCTCAACAGTGCTGCCAAAATTATAAACTGACTGCTACACAATTAAAATAAATGCTTTTTATATATTTCTATTAGATGTGACTCTATGGCGTTTCTGTTAATATTAACACTGCTGCTTTAGTTGTTCTGACTGCTAAAATCCTCTGTTATTCCTCATTTTAAAGCCGATATTCTGTGGGGTCAGGGGGCTCGGATCCTTGTCACCTTTTTCATACCTGATGAGTTTGCATCCCTGTTGTCAATTTGTTTGGTTATCTAGGCACAGCTGTGTGTGACTCCCTCTGGTACACTGGTATGTGTTTTCCTAATGTAGAGAGCATTGATTAATTAATAAACTACACACTGACTCTAGATCCTGACCAAATCCTTATTTTTTGATCAAATGTTTTTCAAAAAAATGTATTGTATATTATATAACAGCTGCAAATCACAGACCGGAGTCTCTGCTACTGTGGACCACAAAGGAGGGGATCATCATCCCCATCCCCAAAGACCCTGCATGGCATGGAAATCTCCTCCTCCTGGAACAATTCTACACCCAGCATATGCTCCCTGTGTTGGCCAGTAGAGAGGAGGACATTTAAATAAACATACTCTTAACACCCTCGGACTCTGCGTTGTGTTTCGTATGTGTGATGGGGTGTTATGCAGAGGGGAGGAAAACAGGACACAGCAGATTGGGATTGTGGTGGAGATGCTGAGCAGTTATTTAATTGTTGCGTGTAATTATTATTATACTGTGTGCTTCTTAGTTATTCCATCTTTTGCTGTAACATGGATCTGTATGTAACTCTATATTTAATTGTTATCTACCACACTTCCTTCTACATCATACACCATCATTATACATGATGGTGTATATAGGATATGTATTTATTTGTATACATATCTAAATTGTATAATTTTATTTTTCGTATTTGGGATTTCTCTTTTGTCCACTCAAATACACTTGGCCCTTTCTCTTTTCCATGTGGAAAATGGCAGCTGCATATTCTGCTTTTCTCATCTGCTCCCTGTCTGCTCATCTACGATGAGAAAATTATATAATTAATTACTAATAATCATTTAAACCTGTTATTACCAATATTTCACAAATTCTTCATGTAAACTTAAGAGCACAGCTGTATGTTGAGTATGTCAGCTTTGCTTGGTTCATCTTACTGGGGGGGGGGGGGGGCTGCTACATGGATGTCGGTGCAGTCCACAATAATTTTGCAGCTGAAGGCAGAATGAATTTATTATTGACTCAGAATGAAGCACAACTTCATGTCATACAATACATTGACTTTATTTGTAATTGTGTAAAAAAAATATGAGCATTGATTAGCAAGCAGGACCTGGCAGGAACAGAGAATGGTGATGGATGGAGCTGGGAAGAGAGAAGAATAAAGAAAACAGATCAACTTTATTATCGGATATTAAAAATTCAATTTCAAAACAAGTTGCCGCTCCTACAGTTTTCTAGTGTGTAAAGATGATTTCACATGAGCAATGCAAAATATCACACTCAATACATGTGTGTCTCTGAGGGGTGCATTGTGCCTTTGATGTATATAAATAATATACCAGAACCAAATACTATTACGTACAGTGGAAATCAGGTTACCAGAGCAGGTCAGACCAGTGTGCATGTTCCTCAGGGTCTCAGCAGTTACAGGTGAGGTAAAGAAAATAAAAGAGAAAAAGGTCAGTAACAACACTTTAAAGTAACAACACTGAATAATTATCTCTTTTAATAATTTTCTCTCAGTAATCACTCAACTACTGTCTTTCCAACAAACAGATTGACTCACTCTCACTATCATCACAATGAAACACGTCCAGAAGAATGTCATGCAAAGCTGCCTGCCTTCCTTCCTTCGACTCTCCCTGAACTGCCTGATCTTTTAATGGTCAATGTTAACCATTTGTGCAGATAGCATTAAGTAGAAAAGATCGCTGATACTAATGTGGCGTTAGCCTACCTCCCGCCCCCTTAGCACCTGGTGGAGGAAGGGGCGATAGGCTACTCTTCAAATGTTTCACAAAATACTTACCATCATGACTACTCTTACTGTTTAACATTTTGGTTTACTTCATGTTAAGGCTAATACAAATGACAAGGCTAAGTAATGTAATATAATGCTAACTAACATGCTCGCTACTAGCTAGGTAGCTAACTTGACTATGTTCCATGCAAAACATGTATATTACCTGATATGTTTGGTCCAACGACTCCTGGTCCTTTCATCAGACGGGAAGCGATAGAACGAGCAAGTGGTATGATCTCTTTTGTGATTACAACCTCGTACAAAGCACACAGGCATCTTGTAAAAGTGAATTTATTGGAGCAATCTCTTATATTTATTGGAGGGAATAAATCAGTCTTCTTCTTCCTCTTTGCTTTGCGAGTCACAACCAGTCTTGGAGCATTATCGCCTATGACATCACTTACGCGACCCAGAATGCATTTGGGATTTGTAGTCTTTCTAGTTGCGTATTATTCATAGTCTTATATTTCAGCATTTTTACGACAAACTGTGACTTTTTTTGCATGGAAATGATTGTTTAAGATTGACAAACATCATATGTGTCATTCGTGGCACAATTCAAACGGGATCAAAAGATAACTTTTCTCTCTCCATTGACTTCAATGTATAATTTTCCGCTTCCGGGGTCCCATGGAGGCTCCCGGAAGGGGAGGGACTTCGCCTCTCTATTCTATCAGTTTCCTAGTTACACAGGCACGCGGGAAGTCAGTCAGAGTTGGGGGTGCGTGCAGCGTCTCGCAGCGGAGACTTTGGTGCGGAATGGGCTGCGAGCATGGCTGCGAGTGGAGCCTCGCAGTTTTTCAGGTTGATATGTGAAGCTCATTAGCTAGCCAACATGTATCTAGCAAATGTTTAGCAAAATATTAGAAGTGAGACTACTAGACTAACGTTAGGTCTACTGTAATAGCATCACTTTTAATATTTTGCAAAACATTAGTTAGCACTAGTGTTTTGCAGTTGCTAGCAGCTTATTGGGATTTTATGCTAGATATACAGGCATTGTTTTGATATAATAAATTAATCATTATTGTTAGTTAAGCATGTCAGCCTGCAGCCCAACTTTTAACTCTCTGTCTCTCTAACTCAGGGGTGTCAAACTCATTTTCACGAAGGGCCACTCTGGGAAATTGGAATCACATTAAGGGCCGGACATATCTTTTTTATTCAATAAACAACATAAAAACATATCTTTCAATGTATTGATGTATGTACTACTAGCCTTCCCATATATATTTAAACACATTGCTTGGCAATCATAGCATTTAGTAAAGCAAAAATAATGCTTTCTGGCTAGCATACAGCCAACTCAGAACCTGTTGCACAGGCCTGAATATGAAAACATTGTTGTGTTGAATAATAAACAAACACAAATCAACCTGATATAACAGGACAAATATTGAACGTTGTCCCACATTTCAACAGATATCACAAGCCTTGATACTACAATTAAATGGTTGTTTGGAACATTGTCTAAAAGTAAAACACATCTGAACATGTCCCTTGCAGTCTGTCCCAGATTGGCATAAAATCAGCTGTACATAAAACCCCCAACATTTACATACTAACCTCACTGTCAAGCAAAACACACATTTAACCTAATTCACAGACCAGTACCATATGTACATTTATACATATATAATATATATAGCCTTTTCACATTAGTTGGTCAACATAAAGCCCAAACTAAGTCGACAAAAAACAAAATTTCTTAGCATCATAGCATTTAGTCAAGCAAAACAATGCGTTCTGAATACATTTGAACTGGTAGGCAGCCAACTCAGAGCAACCGCTTTCACAGGCCTGAATAGGACTATTTAAAAAAAGGTTCTTTGGGACATTAGATAAAAAGGTATGGCCTGATGTAAAAGCTAAATAATGAATAGTGAATGTTCTTGCCCACATTCTACAACTCTCAAAAGGCTTGTTTTAAAGTCCTGAATATGGTTGTGTGGGACATTAAATAGTAAGCAAAAAAGTAACAGTAACAGATCTTTGATCATATTGTTAACACGTCCCATATAAACTGTCGCTTTCTGGTTTGCAACCAGGTGCACATAAATGTCAACAAATGTACAAATAAACTTTTCAGAGAAGGAAAACTCACATGCAGCTAATTTCCCAGATTTGACACATCAATATTGGCATGCTATTTTAAGCCACCAGACACCTGACATCTTTTCTTTGATGCAAGTTCATCTATTCTTGGCTGAAAGTCCTGGGGCCTCATTTATAAAGGGATATACACTAAAAAAAATGGCGTACACTAATTTCTACGCAATGTTTGCGATTTATAAAATACTAACTTGACGGGAAAATGTGCGGTCCTCCACGCAAAGTCTAACCCATGCGTACGCACTAAGCACAAAAACGGGAGAGACGAGAAACTGCAGCACCGTTGGCAGAAAAAAGAATGGAGAGAAATATGTGGAAATAATACCATAAATAAAATGCTACCTCATTTATCATATATGAAGAATTCATTTTCACAAATTGATTAAAGCCAATCTTAAAATGATTAAACAAAACCCTGTTTGAGACCCCTCAGTGCAGCCAAAAACATAACTTGGAGAAATAAATAAATACGGATATGTTATTTAAAACCACCTCGAATATGTTGTGTTAATGTTATGAAATGTTTTCTCATAAATGATGCGGTAAGCAGGAGGACAGAATTACGTCTAAACTGACGCCGTTTTGCATCTCTATAGGTTGTAGATACGATCGGTTTTAAATACAACACAACACATTAGTTGTGTTTCCTTTAACTGGTGGATATAGAGTTGCTGCGGAGGGGGGGGGGGGGGGGGGGGGTTGAGATGCACAGGCTGCAGTGGAGACGCTGCACACAGCTGATCGACAGCTGGGACACAAACCACCAAATACAAAAACATAATTCAGATCCAGTCGTCATGACTCCACTCCGGAGGGATTCCCCGATCATTTCTTACAGTTCATCAAGGGGGGGGGTCTCCTGTCCCTGGTACAAACACACTGCCTGAGGAAGACTATGTGTATTTTTTTTTCATTATCCTTTTTCGGACTACTTATTTATTTATTTTGGTGACGATCCGACCTCCATGCTGCTACTCTGGTTCAAACTGCATCCACCAAACAATATGATTTATCTCGACCTCCCCAAAATAACCAAAATCTGACACGGTGTGAGATGTCTTTTTTAGCTGTTCTGTCGTCATTTCCTGCTATCTTCTTCATAAAGTCAGTCAAAATGAATGAATGGGCGTTTCTTTGACTATTTATAGACAAATATGGGCGTTACGTGAAGCCTGCAAAAGCTGCACCGCATTTCGAGTCGGTTGTGATTTATAAAAAGGGAAACCGGCGTAGGAAGTGCCGTACGCACTTTCCTCGCCGGTACGCAATGTTTGGTGAATCGGAAAATGTCGGAAAATTTCTGTACCTATTTTTGGATTTCTACTACGTAAGCAACCTTCCCACGTGAATCCTAGCGTTATAAATGAGGCCCCTGAGCTTTAGCCACTTTCAGAATCAAGCCAAGGTTTTTGTCTGTGAGTCGGGGTAATGGTAAATGGTAAATGGACTGTACTTATATAGCGCTTTATCCAGTCTTTAAGACCCCTCAAAGCGCTTTACATACTACATGTCATTCACCCATTCACACCCATTCATACAGAGCAGTGTACCTTACTCTAGGACCTAACATTCACACACATTCACACACCGTTGGCCATGCCATCAGGAGCAACTCAGGGTTAAGTATCTTGCCCAAGGATACATCGACATGTTGACTGCATGGGCTGGGATCGAACCCACAACCTTCTGGTTGAAAGACGACCACACTCCCTCACAGCCACAGTCGCCCCTGTGAGAAGACTTGTTGATCTTCATCAGAGAGAACATCTGCTCACAAATATGTGCTCCTGAACATGCTCAGGACACGGGCACACTGAAGGCGGAGCTGTGGCATTGTGCTTGGGATGAATGTAGCAAACTCACCTGCCCCAACAGAGTCAAACTTGGCCTTTAGTGGCCCATTGCATTGTAGTTATATTAGTTCTAACTGTAAGTTATCTGGGGCTTTCCACATCAACAGAAAATGGATTTGTAAAAAGGTCATACCTGAATTTCTAGGTCTCAAAGTCGGAAAATCGCCTTTCGATTACTAATAATCGGTATCGGACTTGAAAAAGCCATATCGGTCGATCCCTAATCAAGATCTGTTCTGTTTAAATTGATTAAAGTCTATTATCAATACAGGTTAAGAAACTAGTGTTGCTTGCATCCTATTTTAAAGGCATTTCTTTTTATACAATACTAAAATGCAACAAAAAAAGAAAAGGGTTTGATTCTATTAATTTTGGTCTTTTTTATTGCACTTTGGCAGCAGATTCCTGTGTAGCTTCAGATCTGAGTTGTCTTATTAGTAAGCCTAATTTATACTTTTGTAGCAACACTATTTTTATATAATGGCAAAGAAAGGGTTCAGAGTCTTTTCTTTTTTTCCTGTGTCATATGTGGCAGCACTGTTCAATGTTTCTTGAAAACATTACCCACTGTAGTATGTGACGTGTGAATACATTCCAACTCTGTATCAACAACACTGTTGTGTACCTTCAGTTAAATACTTGTATGTGTGTAGATTAGAAAGAGGTAAGATAAAGGATCTGCAGTATTTTATGAAGTATTAAACCAATTCACCCGGTAGTAGGCTGTCAGTAATGGCTACGCCTCTCTATTTGGACTGGTAGATCTCGGCAGACTGGCAACTTTAAAAGTAGCTCTCGGTTAAAAAAAAAGGTTGGGCACCCCTGGGTTAAGTGGTCCTTGGTATGGAAAAGTTTGAGAAACACTGCCATAGGTGTAAGTTGACAAAACCACTCAAAATTCAATTAAAGTGCTTATCAGCAATTGTATATGTTCAAATCCCTACTGTGGAGGATATCATAAGGCTTTGAGGCAATCAGACGTAAAACACAATATTTCTGATTGATGAAAGTCATAGTAGTGTTACCTTGTGTATGAGTCTGTAGGCCAGATGGAAGAGAGCCACCACTCGCCCCCAGTTGATGCCGTCAGCAAAGATGTTCCGGGCCACCTTCATGAAGATGTCCTGAGCACAGTTGGCCTGTACCTGGTTGATCAGTCTGACAGGAGGAAAAGGACACACTCAAACGTTTTCATTACTCTCAGTAAGTGACATTTCTCTGAAACAAGTCTAACATTAAAACTACTGTAGCAAACAGTAATAATTGTCGTTATGGCAATATTTGGCAATAAAATCCAATACAAACAAGGTGCATTTGAATATATGTTTGCAAAAATAGTAATGTTTCAGGAAAGCTCTAGCGCAACATCACCAGTTATATTTCACAACAAATAACAAATTAAACTAAATTAAAAGTGTAATCCAACAAATCCAACAAAAGCATTACATTTTATTTGTGTTGAATGTAGGTCTGATTAATAAAGCAGCAAACAGACCGATCAACATTTCAGTGTTAATGTGTCCATTCTTCAGTCAAGGTATGTGTTTTATTTCAAACTTATGGTTTACATAATGCAAAGTCCAACCAGTCACAAGAGATTGATAGCAGACAAACAGCTGATGGCAAAGAGTTATTCTAGAGCAGGGGTGGGGAACCTTTTTCCTCTCAAGAGCCATTTCAATTTTTTCAACATCCTCCGAGGGCCGTACAAATTATTGACCTCTGCTTAAAAGTACTAGGGTGGGTGGGGGGGACACACCTAACCTCCTCTAGTGGGATCCGGGGGCATGCTCCCCCATGAAGATTTTTTTTTTTTAAATGTTGAAGTTAAAAGCATCAATCTGGTGCACTTTGAGAGCAACATTAGGAGATCTATGGATACCTCTCTCAACACCCATATGAAACAGACCTGTAAGCATATTTACTTTTTCTTTATGGATATTTTACAAATCACTCCCCTATCAAACTGTATTCTTGTTTATGTCTTGTCATATAGTATTATACCCGTTTACTTTATTCTCTTGTTTTTTTATAACTATAATGATCATATAAAGATGTGCCTTTACCTCACTAGTTGGAGAAAAAGCTTCTTATATTCACTGGCATAGCTAGCTAACCAGATGCTAATAACAACAAAGTTATTGACTGTAATGATCAGTATGACAGATGAACAGATCACCACTGGGATAACAATTAAAGACACAGCCACGAAAAAACTGCAGCATGTGTACGGCTCCTTATGGGTACTGCTTGGAAGTACTGGAGCGACGTTCTGGTGCTCTCCTTCAGAACTGCACCCCAGTCAGACGAGACATGTACCATGTAATGACACGTTAGGCTCGTGTTGTGTTCAAGGACCCTGACCTTGGCCAGGAAAAAGAGGCACTCGCTTTGTTTAATTTTTTTGTGGTCTAGATTTCTTAATTTTTTTTCTTTTTTGCGTGTGTTTATAAATTACCTCGAGGGCCGTACCAAATGGTCTTGCGGGCCGTATACGGCCCGGGGGCCGCAGGTTCCCCACCCCTGTTCTAGAGCATGGGTCGGCAATAGGCGGCCCGCGGGCCATTGGTGGCCCGCCAGCAATAATATTTGGCCCGGAAAATTATTTTGAGAATAAAAATAAAAGATTATTATTTTTATTTTTTTAAATATCGGACCGACATTCGCACATATAGGCTATAATGTCCGAATAGAGAATCTACCTATACCTGAAGAATGCTTATTGTACTTTTATCTAGCTTGAGAGTAAATGACACACAGCACAGGCACAATCTGGCAGCGGGGTGCACTGCCGCTGATAGTGGATCAATAAGTAGATTGACAGCGCGTGGTGCTGAAATAGCCAATATGCCGTTTGTGGTTTGAAAAAAATAACACCAGCTCACTAAATCATTCAAACGTAATGTTTACTTATATGTGAACAATAACAAAGTTCAGTCAAAACACACAACAAAATCGGAGAAGCCGCTTGATCATGGAGGGCGAGGGGTGGTGGTACATATGCTGCCACCCCAGTTGGCAGCTTTGTTTTGAAAGAAAAGTTTTTGCCTGCCTGTCAGCCTTCCATCTTTGCAAAAAGTTATCTTGTGCCCTCATTGGTCATCTGCGCATTCGTGTGTGTTGGAGGAGGGGTTCTGTATATGGAAGTGGCAGATTTTTTCCGGTTGTGTATTTTCAAATTCTTGCGCATTCGATCTAGTTTCTCCAAAATGACATACCCCACCTTTAAATAAGCCTTGGATTATGTTCCGGCCCGCCATCTAGTGGTTCAGAAAAAAATTGGCCCAAGGCCAAACTTAATTGCCGACCCCTGTTCTAGAGTGACATACAGTACAGGTAGGGATGTTGTGACCTCAAAGATCAGCATCAGGGTTGTCAGAGGACATGTTTAACTGATTGTTCTTGTTCTCTATATGAAGTTAGCTGGAAGTGATGGCATGAAGCCCCGGTTTAATGATAAGTGAGCACTTTGCTAGATTGTTAAAATGCTACATTGATTTTCAGCAACCGGATTTAAAAGTAGAATATATCCTTTTTTTAAAGTGCTGTTTGGTGGATCAAATGTATGGGAATTTGAATAATGGAAAATGTGGATATGGATAAAGTAACTGATAAATATCACAAAAATATTGAAGACTTTTAAATAGGGCTGTCTGTCGATTAATATATTTAATCGCGATTAATTTATTTAATCGCAAATTAATCGCACATTTTACATCTGTTCTAAATGTACCTTAGAGGAAGATGTTTCAAGTTTTTAATACTCTTATCAACATATGAGTGGACAAATAAGCTTTATGCAAATGTTTGTTTATTATCATTGGAACTATGACAAATATTCTCCTGAATATTCTCAACACAACAGCCTGGAACCTCTCTCTCTCTTACACCCTGTCTACTTCTTTGCACTGAGCCAGTTGCTCAAACAGACAAGCCTGTTTACAGTTGTCGGCGAAATGCCGCTCCTCTTTCTTCACATTCAGTGAAGTTCCCACTGTGGGTCAAAATAATGCGCTGTGTTGGATGCGATCCGAATGATCTAACGCAGTCCCTCGTCCTCCAAAATGTTAAGCTGTAGCCACCCATTTAGCTATCGCTGTTAAAAGCTTGCTGCTCGTAGAAGTGTCCAGGCGTCTCCCCGGCAAACTTTCAAGCGTGGTCTGTCGCTAGCGAGCGGCAGGAGTGGGGCTGTCAGCATCAGCTGTGTGCTTGGCTTGCCGTTTAAAACACCTTTTTTTGTATCCATATCTCTTGCTAGAATCTCC
Organism: Notothenia rossii; assembly: GCF_949606895.1. Taxonomy (NCBI): domain Eukaryota; kingdom Metazoa; phylum Chordata; class Actinopteri; order Perciformes; family Nototheniidae; genus Notothenia; species Notothenia rossii. Next base: position 43,390,307 of record NC_136904.1, read on the forward strand.
CACCATCCAACTAACAACAACAACGTCAAGCAGGAAACTCACAAAAAAAAGGTTCATGGCCACACCTAAAACCTCTGACTTGGGTTCTCGCTTCATCCCCAAAAACCTGCAACAACGTTTTATGGAGGCAGTGAAAATGATTAATTGGGGGGGGACACTTTCATTAGTGAAAACAGAGATCTGTTTATATCTCAAATTAATGATTCAATGTCTTCCTTCTCAAGGAGAGGGTGCCTTCGGGATAGGAAGGAACATCATCTTCCCTGGCTGAATCTACGATGCAGGAATCTCATGAAATCTAGAGACCAACTATTAAAGCAGAGCTTGAAATCCGCACTATCCACTGAGAGACAGAAATTCACTCATGCTGGTAACAAGGTAACAAACGATAGGACAGGCTAAAGCGAACTTCTTCATCAAAATAATTGAAGGTGCGAAAGGTAATGGTAAAAAAGTTTGGCAAATCTTAAATAAACTATTAGGTAAACATACCAAACTACCGCTATCAAATGTTTAGAATTAAAAATCAATGATGCCCTGATAAAACACCCTGCCGTGTTGGCCAACTCTCTTAATGAGTATTTCATAAATAGTGTTCTGGACATTACAAAGCTCTTCCCGCCATCTGAGGTCTCACCCAGCCAAGCTATGGATACACACCCCGTTTTTGACCTGGAGGAAATTACAGAGGTTGAGGTAAAAAATATAATCTTAGGGTCAAGAGGTTCTAAGGCTCGGGATGCAGATGATTTAGATACCAACTTTATAAAAACACATCGACGGTCTAATAGAACCAATTACTATGCTAGTGAATCAATCTATCAGCACGAGGGAAGTTCCATCGTCCTGGAAGGTGGCCACGGTGACATTGATCTTTAAATCTGGGGATAAGGCAATGATGTCCAATTATAGACCAATCAGCATCCTCCCCTGTGTCTCTTAGGCCCCGGCCACACGAGGACGAAAACGGTCGTTTGCGTTACTGTTTAGTGTCATATAGACCATTCGGCCACACGAGGACGACCGAATATGACAGTAAACAACTGCGGAAACGATAACGGGTCCCAAGGTGGATAGAACGGCATACTCAAAGCTCTGGGGGGTCCAACGGCTCCGTGTGTGCGCCCTATACGATCATTTCTGATAATGATGACGCAATAGCCCCGCCTCTCCCCACCTCTGCTGCTCACCCCCGCGTCAAAGTAAACTGCACAATGAATTCAGATTATTTATCTTTCTCTCGATATGGACATAAACGCGAGTGAAGTCTAATCTGACAGGACGGAGACACGCAGCTCTGCTCACCTGCAGCTCCTCCCGCTGTGATGCAGCGGTGAACGGAACAAAACACACACTTCAAGTCAGATCATCACCCTTAGCTATTTTAATTACCTCTCAAACTACCTAAACTAGTTATAAATATGTTTATTTTTACTGTCGGGACATTCATTACTGGATCAGCTGCTGCATGAGACAGACACTGACGCTGTCCGAAGAGAGGGAGGAAAAAGAGAGGCTCCATGTATTATATAATTTTATTATATAGAGTCGTTATTCATTTGTTTTAAAGCTCAATAAATAACAAAGAAGACCTTTGACCGGCACTTTTATAGTTTTGTCCGGAAGATTTAAACTTTAACACACGTTGACTGGCGAAAAACTCTGCCCGGTTCCCTCGGCCCCCACCGCGGAGATTAAACAGAAGGGCAACCATGACAACCATGCTTCGTCGCTGCTTTGGTGGAGGAAGTTACAGTGCCACGTACAGGCTCCTGCATATGTACTGCAGCTTCTCCAGCGCTTGGAGCTAAACGGAGCTGTCTGTGTGGACAGACAGTATCCGGTGAACATTGCGTGTGGACGGAAGCTTTTTTGCGATTGCGTTTGCGTTAATCCTATGCGTTTAGCCGTATGCGTCCTCGTGTGGCTGGGGCCTTAGGTAGCTGAGAAATGGGTGTCAAAACGAATCACCAAACATCTAGACCAGGGTTCGGCAACCCGCGGCCCTTTAAGCCCTCTGCTCTGACTCCCTGAGTTTAGACAAAAATAAGAAGGAAATAAAATAAAAGTATTTGTAGGACTATTTATATTTTGTTGCATGGTTGAAAATGTTTCGTATCTTGTACAGTATTTTGAGGTGATACTGTAACACATAAATAAAAAACAAAACGGTTTTAATTAGGTCAACTAAAATATGCGTCACATCCTGCTACGGTCCCGCGCGAGCGCCTTTTCTTGGAGGCGAATAACCTGACCCTCTGCTCGATGAGCGAACTATGGATAAATCAAAGAAAAGTACCGGAGGAACACAGGATTTAATTCTGTGCGGACAGAGTTATATGCTTTCACAGCAAACGATGCTGGTTTACCGGTATGTTTGATATGTGGAGAGAAGTTGTCAAAGGTGCTGCAGCCGTTACTAGACCCTCCAGAAAAACGCGGGCAAAAATCCTTTATTATGCGGGCTAAATTCCTTGATTATGCAGGCTAAAATCCTTGATTATGCGATCAAACATGCGGGGTTTTTATGTGATTTTATGCGGTGAAATTGCGGGAAGTTGCGAAATATGCGGAAAGTTGCTAAATATGCGGGGGAAAAGAATAACAATTTTTTAAAATATTGGGCTGTCTTATTTATTTTCTCTCACACACAAACTGCCACTAACGTTAAACCCCTTTACTATTCAATTAAACACATTCAATGTTTATTTATTGTAAAAGCAATTGGGCTTTTCTAATCTCACACACACCTCTCACACACACCCCCCCCCCCCCCCCACACACACACACACTTCTCCGCCTCATTCCGTTTTCATTTACTCGTTCGTTATCTGACCAGCTTCAATCTTGTAGGCTACTCACTTCGTTTCTTGTAGCCCTCGAAAGGGTTTTGGAGGTTAATGCCTCGCTGAACGTGAGTTGTTTGGCTTTCTTGTCCGCAGCAGCAGAAAGCATTTTCGAATGTTTGAATGAATCAAAGTGGGTCGTCCCCGTCGATTTTTTCTTATGCTCCAACACACAGTTGCACGTGGTGCAGAATAGTTTCCCCCCACTTTTTGCCCGGTCTTTAGTAGAAATGTTCGTCGGTAAATGAGATGGATTAGATTTTTTTCATCTTGGTGTTTTCTCTATCGTGAGCTCCACACGTTCACTCTATACAGTGTTGTTTACATTCTGTGATGCGCGAGCTGATGACGTCACGTCAAGACGAGTCAACTTTTTTTCTTCTCAACTTTGTGTGGAAAAATGCGGGGATTATGCGGCCTTTTGATAAATATGCGGCCTTTTAAAAATCTGCGCCATTTTGCTGATTATGCGGTAAATTCTGCGATCGCAGAATCGCGTTTTTCTGGAGGGTCTACTTTACGTGTCGAGGAACAACACGGGAGAGGAAGACAGCTGACGATCTTCAGTCATAATTCAATGGGGTATGTAATTTATTTCAGAAAATAGTTTGTTATATTCCATGGAATGCTCTCAACGTCCCGATAGCAATGAATATATTAAATGCTTTGACAATAAATACATAAACAAATTAATCTGTGGAAGCCGTAGCGCTGTAAAAAGCACGACCAATCATTTTAGCCGGCCGGGCTAAAATGATTGGATGGCCTACCTGCCTGTCAGCCTTCCATCTGTGCACAAACTTATCTCGTGCCCTCATTGGTCATGTGCGCGTTCGTGTGTGTTGGAGGAGGGACTATGTAAGAAAGTCTGAAGGAAGAGACATATTTGTTCCGGTTGTGTATTTTCAAATTCTAGCGCACTCGAGCTGGTTTCTCCATTCTTACCTACCCTACCTTTAACTCTTTTTAGGGTGCAGCTATATGTTTTATTTATTTCAAAGTGGGCCCATTTTAATAATATTTTTTTTCCCTTCAAATGTGCAGATGACTCCTCAAGTGCTGTGTATAATTTATTTTAAAGTAGGCCTGTGTATTATTTCTAATTCTCCTTATAGGAGTTCTTGGTTTCTTATTAGAAGTTAACAGTTTTATATAATGTAATAAATAGCCTAATAAATGCAAAAGAAATGTAGTTTTTGTCTGATATAACAATAAAAACAACTTTATTAGCTATCAAGCTATGAAATATGTTTTGCGGCTCCAGACAAAAACATTTTGGGAAAAAGGAGCAAAATGGCTCTTTTGGTCAAAAAGGTTGCAGACCGCTGATCTAGACAAAGGTTTCGCTCCACTCCACCCAATGCAGTTTGGTTTCCGTGCTCACCACTCCACTGAGACAGCTAACTGTGTCTTTGTGGAAAAGGTTAAATGTATGTTAGACACGAGCCCATATGTAGGTTCTGTCTTCCTTGACCTCAGGAATGCTTTTGACACTGTTGACCACCAAGTGCTCCTTACAAAGCTGACTCATTTCAATTTTTCGGCAGTTTCGATACATTGGTTTAAGTATTACTTATCGAACAGAAAACAGTGTGTTTTGGTCAACGGTGCCAAATCCCCCTACCTTGTGAACCCTGTTGGGGTTCCACAAGGTTCCATTCTTGGACCATTACTGTTTTCTCTGTACATTAATGACTTTTCCTAACCTGTTAAGCCCCATCCCAGCCGGCGGGGGGAAAAACACATCTGCAGGAAACAGCGTCTGAGGGCTTCTTAATATTTAAAAACCTATTAATGTGTCATACCCACTTAACGGGAAGAAACTCAGCTATCAGACAATATTAACAATTTTTAGCAAAACGAAACATAAGGGAAATAACAAAGGCTCTGAATTAGCCCTGAGCGAAAAAATGCTAACACACTTAGCACAGAAATCATGTTAAAATGCCCTTATTACTTATCGTATCATTACTGACCGATCCGAACTCGCGACATGAGAAGCTAACAAAGACATCACACCACGTAGCATTAGGTAGCCAACACGGCAATATGTCTTACCTTAGTTGTTTTCTGATCAAAAGTTGTCTTAAAATGGCATTAAAACGATAAAAAAAATGCAGTTGAAGGTTAATCCATAGGTTAATCCAATGTGTCTGTGTCACTTTGAAATTATTTCTGATAATCCATCAGCAATAAAACTAGTTTTAAGATTTCAGAGAATTAAATAGGTTTTGCTTTGGGCAAACTGCGTGCGCATAGCTCTCATTTCTCAATGGTAACGTGTGTGTGTATGTGGAAATTCCCCTTCGATTCTATTGGCTCTAGCGGTACAAAATCGACCAATGGGTTCCAGAGAAACGGCAGTGTTTCCGCTACCATTGTCTATTTATAAATATATATAGCACCAAATTGCAACTGAAGTAATCTATCGACGGTCACTTTTCACATTGAACATGTGCTCTTTTATTAAATAAAATAAACGCCTATGTTATTTATCCAATGCATGTGCATGTTTCAGTGTCCACTGCTTTGCGTATTCACATTCTCCCTCCGCTCTGTTTCTGAAGGGCGGGGCTCCGCTCCACTCCCAGGTGGACGCGAACGTAGCGTGCGCATTCTAAAAATAGCTCACAGATGGTGAGCAGGTACCGCGGTTTTAAACTACAGTATTTAATTTGATAGAAAACAACAATGAAACGCCAGCAGAAGAATAGTCTAATGAGTTGGGTGAAAAAAAAGTCAGGAGATTTCAGTTGGTTTATTCAGTAAATTAGCTCAGGATAATTGGAGGTTCTGTCTACACTTGTTGATGTGAGGCTAATGCAGGATTTGCTAGCTTGATGCTACCGGCATTTAGCGGCAGTGACTCGTCATGTATCGTCAGCAATGTATGAGAAGCAGACTGCTTGTTTAATGTTAGACTCACACCAATAGCTCAATATGATGATCATAACACGATTGCTTTCATATCAGAGATCAGATGAGGTGGAGCTGCCTCCAGCAATAGAGGATGAGGCAGAGAGAAGAAGCAGCAGCACAGGGTTGCAGCAGGTATGTTATATGCTGTAGTCAGGTGATTTAAATGTATCAATGAAAGGAAGAAGTGTAGGCTAAGAAGGGAAGAAGGGAATACAGTTTGAATAAAAGTAATACAGTACAGTGTAACACTGTACTTTATTACTTTTTAATGTACAAAGAAAAGAAAAAATGTCGGGCCATCATTGGGGGGGTACCCGAGCAGCACCCTGCCAAGGCAGTAAACCTAGGGGAAACACTGAACGGCAAATACGCCTATTTCCACCCAAATGACCCCAGAAGTGGGCTTTTTTTGTTAAACCTCTCTAAAAAGGTGAAATGTCACTTGTTTTACATCAATCTTGATACAGGGTACTTATTATATGTTATAGTTTAGATTCCTAAAGCTTTTAGTCTCCGATCCCATCATTCAAGGGTGGTTTTCACTATAAGTAATGGTTTATTTTTGGACGGACACTACAATTTAAAAATGTTTACTATGTTCAATCTGAATTTACTTTAAAATAAAAAATATCTATATTGATTCTGACTTTTCTACATCCAACTCACAGGTTTAACATTGCTTTGAGAAAAAAGATGTACCCCTTTTAGAAGGGAAGTTATTTTCATTTGTTCTGGGAATGTCATTTGCGAGCCTGAGACCTTAAAACAGGCTTGCGGCTTAACAGGCTAATGTATGTCCTGAGTTGAATGTACAAATGTATGCCGATGATGCGGTCATCTTTGTACACGGGAAGAACACTGAAATTATCTCATCTCTTAAAAGCTTTGGACAAGGTTCAACACTGGCTGAACAACATTTGCTTACAGTGAAATGTAAATATAACAGTATGCATGTTGTTCAGTCAACGACCAGTCAACATCGAAGGATCCAACATGTTTTTAAACAGAGCAGAAATAGAACTAGTCTCCCAGTTCAAGTATCTTGGAGTCATATTGGACTCGAACTTGACTTTTAAGAAACATATTAAGAAAGTAACCAATACCGCATTCAATTCAACTTGCAAAATGTTAAACAAATTAGACCTTTCTTAACTGTCAATGCTACAAAGTCATACCTCCACTGTATGATTCTCTCCCACATTGAATACTGAATGACAAACTGGTCGTTTGCTTGTGCCACAAACCTGAAACCAATAGAACAGCTGTACAAGAGAGCTATCCAGGTGTTTGACAGAAATACATATTCATACCACAACTGTACCATCCTTGAAAAACACAATTTCTTGAGTTTTGACAATTTTAAGTCTTTTCAAAGTATGTGTTTTTTTTATAAATGTTTACATGGACTGGCCCCCCCTCCCTTAGGGGAATTCATCCACAGAAAACACACTGGACGCTGCACTAGGTCAGAAACCAGAGGAGACTGTGAAGTCCACCGCAGACGGACAACTTTTGGACAAAATGTCCTCTCCATTAAAGGCAGCTCATTGTGGAATAGCCTCCCAACTGAGATACGGGATTGTCCCACTCTCAATAGCTTCAAAGGTCAACTCAAAGAATGATTGAGAAACAAACAGACGTGTAATCACCGCTAAATGCACTTTAATACAGGGGTATCTCCTCCTGCACTTTATCATAGCTGCTATATTGTACTGCCATGTGGTAAATGCTTGTATGCTGCTCATGCTCTTTCTGCATATCATGTATTTATTTTTGCTATGTATATGCATGTCATGTTCTTATATGTTGTATGTGACAGGACTACGGATGGAAATGATCTCAAAGCTAAAATCAGGCTCATTTACATTTGTAAGCATTATTTTGTTTTAAAGTGTTCATCAATGTGCACTGTCCCGGTATGTGATCTGGACTTGGTATCAGCACTGTAGATACTCTTTAGTTAGTCCTCATTACATTGAACCACTGAGACCACCCGGCACCAGGGCTCTGTGGAGTGATGTGCTCCTCCAGTGGTGTGTTCCTGCTGCACAGCTTACCGTTGGAGCTCAGCGTTCCTGTTCATCTCGTCAGCGATCTTCAGCAGCTGCTGCACCACTTCTTTGACATGAGGGTCCTGTTGTTCGTTGGGTCTTCCTCCGAGATGTTCCGAGGAGACGTGGCGACTTGGCTCCTCCGCGTTTATACGTTCAATCACATACCTAGGACAGAGAAAACGGCTTTACCAAGGAAACACCACACAAGACGCATGCTTGGACTTTGTGAGCTTGCTTTAGAAACAAGGCTATATACATATAGCGTATATATCGATATACATCGACAAGAAACGCATTTGTGTGAAAATGTGAACCTATCCTAAAAAACACTAGCATAGTGTGAGAGACTGGAGGCTTAGAGGACATCCAAGTAATAATAATAACAAATTATATTTATATAACGCCTTTCAAGGGACCCAAGGTTGCTGTACATGGTGGACAAAAAAAACAAACAGACAATCAAAGGGCAAACAAAAAATAAATGGGGACCAAGAAAGGGCTAGGGCCCGAAGGCCAGGGTGAACAGATGTGTTTTTAATGATTTGAGTAAGTAAAGGTTCAAATTGGAAAAAGGTGGGAAAAATACATGTAACCAGTAAAATAAACTTGGGGAACAGAGTAGTGATGTGTCGGTCGCGAAAGAGCCGGCTCAAAGTTTTTTGTTGTTAAGTAATACAAGACGGAATGATGTGATGATCTTCGCGCTACCGGTTCTTCGTGCATGCATGCAATGACATGTAATATCCAAGGATTAGAGACGGTTGGATTCTGCTGTTTTGAGCATTGCAATATATTTATATTCACTATGTTATTTATGTATGATTATCTTTAGGCTCAGCAAAGATTTGATGTCAGCTGTTGCTGTCTTTTTTTGTTGTTGTTAATACTGAAATAGAGCCCTGCTGTTTTGTTAGGGCTTTTTCTTTAAATACAATTTTAAAATGTCAATACAGTAGCTGTCCTTTTTTTAAATGTCTATGCTAAAGTTTTTATAGGTGTTATCTGCTTTGTGTATCGTGGTTCTACAAGCAAGTCAGTGCATTCATTGGGTGGTATCAGAGAGTTATAAGGGTCTGTAAATGCAATGAAAACATTTGGCCACAGCAAATCATTTATATTAAACATGTAATTTGTAATACTTCAGTACAAAAGATGTATTGAATAATTTAAGTGATATATGTGTACACATATAAATCATTAGTCAAAACAGGGTTACATTTGATTGAATTATAAAAGGTGTATGTGGTAAAAAAGACGAGACGTTTGGGAGCCGAAAGAGCCGGCTCTTCTTGGTGAGCCGAGCCAAATGATCCGGCTCACTGAAAAGAGCCAGAATTCCCATCACTAGAACAGAGGTGATTACTGTAGGTCAGCCTCTTATTGTGTTTTTTTTTTACAAAAAACGCAAGAACTAGTAATGAGCAGAAGATCAGCCAGTCCCCATGACAATACACTGGGGATCTGTTTATCCTGAAAAACCTGATGGGAGCATCCCTTATCAGAATAAGTTGAAAGGCAATAATCAGTAGCAGTTGTTACTTCTTCAAATCGGAAAACTTTAGCCTTTACTCAGTGAAGAAAAAACGCATTGTGTGCGTCTGTTCTTGCTTACTTGATGATTTCTGTATTTTCAAACCAGGTTATATTTTTAATTGCTCTACTCAACAGAGGTTATTCACTTGTCTTTTGTTTTTTTTCAACTGACTAAGATATCAAAAATCTTTTTTCACCGTATCATGACAAGATCACACATGCTCTCATATCATCTCAGTTTAATAGTATTACAATAGTTAAACTGAGATGATAGTATTGTATTCAATGTTTATTCTTCCATTAACCATTTAAAACACTTAGTATCTTTTGAAAAGTGCTGTATAAATTCAGTTTGTGTATTATTATTATTATTATTCAGATTGAGACTTACGCTCTGAGTACCACTGCGCCTTGCTCCAGGATGGGATCATCAATGACATCTGTACAAAGGAGAAGATCATTATAAAGCATTCACACTGCAGCATTTTTATTTATAGAACATTTGAGGTGTTTCCTTTTCATAATCCAAAAAAAGGAAGCTCTTGCCATAACAGCTTATTAACTATTTATGTTGAAAAGTGTCCTGTTTTGATCAAATATGTTGATTTATGTTTTCTGTAAATGTGTGGTCTTACTTTGTACTAGGCTTGGGCGGTATGACGGTATTACGGTATTTCGAAATACCGTCGGTATGATTTTCAATACCGTGACGTCACAGACTGTGCGCCAAATCACAGATGCGTTTCATTCTATTACACTGACACGGAGTTTTGACAGGGACGACATTGGTTGTAATGCACAGCACGCGCCAGCAGAGGGCAGGGGAGGGCAGTCCGTCTTTCCCGCTCTCAGAGCTCAGCACAGAGCTGAGCTGAGCAAGATGGCAGCAGCATTTCCCGGCCCCGAACTCGGACAACTAGTAAAAAAGAAAAATGCCTCTGCGCCTGTTTGGGACTATTTTGGGTTTACTCGTCGCCAGTGACTTCATCCAGCACAACGAGAGACAGAGGCACTTCTTTGGGAATGTTTAAGACGGGGTGAGTGAGTGTTGACATTTTTTAATCCTATGCAACTGGTTGATGGTTTTGTAGTCGAGGTCGGACGGTTTTAAAAACGAAAGCATTCACGCGAGTAATCCAATGAATCAAATGGAAATAAGGTTTTTAACACATGCACGGAATAATATTGCCAAACTAGTTAGTGAATATAGCAAACTTTATTCAATAAGTCAAGTATTTACTCCCGGAAAATGTTTATGTATGATGATATATTGTTAACTTAGCTCACTATGGAAACAACGTCGGACATCTACAAACGCGTCCTGTATCCGATCTCAAAATGTGCCATTTGCACAATGTGTCATGTATGCAGCCCTTGTTTTGCACTTGCGCGCACGTCGCGGCACTTTGCGAGCGTCTACCGGCTCGGGCTGCATTTTACACCGAACATATAATATACCATTCGAAACATCTATTTGCCGCCGAACGCCACCTCACTCAAGTCGACCCAAGTCATACCGTCAGTGGCGGCTGGTGGAAATTTTTTTGGGTGGGGCTGTTGATATGGTGAGTAAAACAATCTTTTTTGGGAGAAATTACCCCTTAAATTGGGACTGATACCGTCATATACCGTATACCACGGTATGATGTCAGCAAGGTATGACGGTATGAAAAAAATGATACCGCCCATGCCTACTTTGTACCACCACTTAATAGAGTTTAGACTTCTATAGTTTGACCCATTTCAGTTTCATTATGTACAAGTCATACCTACATATTAAGTTATCAAAGAACATTTAAAACAATTTAAGAGCAGAATATAGACAATTTAAGAGCATTAGGAAGAGGCATTCTACTGTAATGCAGTTTATTTAATACTTATACACCTGTATTAACATGTACATCTTTTTACAAAAGTATGGGAATTAAATTACAGAACAATATTATAATAAACAATCAATTGTTGTTAAGTTGAACTTCCAGGCATGTCACAGTCCCTTCTACCCCATATTTAAGCTTTCAATATTTACGTTGCGCCTTCATGTGTTTCCTCTCATTTTTTCGTGTAAGATAATATGTTTAAATTGTACATGAAATGAACTCTAAAACTACACTTGGGGGGAGCTCACAGCCCCAGCAGACCTTCACCCTGACTCACAGCGTCCTGACTCAGGCCACAATCCTCCTGTTTTATTACCTTGTTTGTCACCATCTGCACTGTAATGACCAGATTAAGCAGACATATTGACTTTATGGTACTTTATGATGCATCCAATGACTCGGCATATTTCACAAACTCCCATGGAAAGACTGGCCCAAGCTATATTTAATATCAGCATAATAAATACATAAACTAGCAGTATTTAATTAGCTCTGATCGGATTCGGAGAAGTATTCAGATCTTGTACTTTAGTAAAAGTATAAATACCACAGTCTATGAATACTCTGATAGAAATACAAGTCCTGCAATCAAAATGTTACTAACAGTACCATTTTGAGGTGGTTGTTCTTTACTTGAGTATTTCAAATTCTTGCTACTTTGCACTTCTACTCCAATACAATTCAGAGGTAAATCATGTACTTTTACTCCACTACATGTATTTAATACCTTTAGTTACTTTACAGATGTGGATGAATGATGTGAAATATAATCAAGTGTTAAATCAGACTTTAGTTCCACCTGGAGTAAATTCACAAGCTACCCTGCAGTATACAAAGTCATTCAGACTAGCTGCACCTTTACCAGCTTTGAAAACACTTTTATGATCAATCATTATAAAACATATCACATATTTCGGAAATGGACCAATCTACACAATGACTACTTTTACTTTTGGTACTTTAACTATATTTTGACCATAATACTTTTGTATTTTTACTTAAGTAACATTTTGAATGCAGGACTTTTACTTGTAACAGAGTATTCCTACATTCTGGTAGTTACTTTAATACAAGATCTGAGTACTTCATCCACCTCTGTGAACCTATGGTATTCTTACACGACATTGCTAGCTTAAAATTAATGTCTGGAAAACTTCCTGAGCAACGGAAGTGTCAAATTGTGTCCCTGCTTCAGAGAGGGGTTTCCTCCCGTGGTGTCTCCCCCTCGTCGGGGTTAATGGGTGGTCAATCGGTGAGGTGAGGTCGCATTGAGCGCCGCAACAGACGACAGGTTGGAGGCTGTTTCGGATAAGGTAGGCTAACGCTAGGAGGAAACATGTCGACGGGGACACCTTTATCGACGTTAAAACGCAAATGTCATAATGGTATATTGCCAAGAGTTGTCAGTTTAATACAACATTTCGTTAGCTTGTGTCCACCCGCCATGGCTTCACATACCTTCCCCACCCACGGCGCCCTGAGGCTCCTGGTCTTCTTTCCCCTCTTCCCGGCTGTCAGCCATGACTTCTTTCTCTTTTTATCAGCCCGAAAGGAGCTGGGAGCGATGAATGAGCAGTTAGTTGTTTGGTTCCAACATGTAACGCTCAGCTTGGCCGAACAAAATCACAAAAAGTCCGTCAAGTCCCTTCCGTGAAAACTTTTCTCCCCCAACAGAAGAACAAGGAAGTGAGACGGAAGCGCGCAGTGGCCGCCGGGTAGCGCGCCTCGTCTTTCCCATGGCATTTCCCATGGTGTTTTCCCGATGAGCAAATGAACATCCAATATTACACAAATTAAAACATAAATCGTTTAATATGACTAAATTCATAATAATAATAATTGTGCAATTAGCGGAGTGTACATCTTGTCCCGTGCGGTAACATGGGAATGTGATAAAATGTGAAAATACTGAATTTCTGGGTATTATTGGATTTCTTGTAATAACCACATTCACAGCTGTAAGATAATTCCAAGGGTATTAAAAGTATTCAGCTCCTCTACTTGAGTAAAAGTACTAATACCACAATGTAAACATACTCAATTACAAGTAAAAGTCCTGAATTCAGAGTTTTACTCAAGAACAAAAGTATTATCAGCTAAATGTACTCAAGTATCAAAAGTAAAAGTACTCATTGTGCAGAATGTCTCTTATAAAAGTGTATTATAATTATTATAGAATATGATATTATTTTGTTTTTGTCGTTTGAAAAGCCATATGTATAAAAGTTTTTTTAAGTTGTAATTTCTTCAGTATGCAGCACATTTTGGAAAGTATTGAGTAAATTAGAAGTAAATATATCCTTTCAACAGGTACAATTACATACAAGTGTCAAATAAAAGTTGTGGAGTAAAGTACACTATTTCCCCCTGAAATGTAGTGGAGCAGAAGCACAAAGTAGCAGACAATCGAAATACTCTAGTAAAGTACAAATACCCCAAAATTCTTCTTAAAGGTCCCATGTCATGGCCATTTCTACTGATCATAATTCAATTGTTGAGGTAGGGCTGAACGATTAATCGATTTTAAATCGAAATCGCGATTTGAAATGATGCGATTATTAAATCGCAAAGCCTGCGATTTAAAAAAAAAAAAAAATATTCTTGTGTGTCAGTCATCCACACCAATCAGAAGTGCTGTGCTCCACATGTACCAGTCATTGTTAACCACTCAGAAGTGGCCCATGATAGTAGGTGATAGACAGATTGATCCAATCACCTGCCAAGTATTTTTGAAAGTGCCTGCCCTTTCCAAATGGCTTCCAATGGAGCTTTCCTAGATGGTTTGGTGAAACATGTTTTACATCTATTACAGGGTGAATCTTAAACTGAAGCTTGACTTTAAAGCAACCCAACGGAAGTTTCATGTAAGTTTAGTTCTTTCACTCGTAGCTCGGGCTGCAGGGGTGCTAAAGATGGGAGCATGTTGATACGACCTTCCTAGCCGGAGTTATAGCCGCATTTTACAATAAACTTACGTTGGATCGCTTAAAAAAAAATATCGCAATCGCTATATTTGTCAGAAAAATCGCAATTAGATTTTTTCCCAAAATCGTGCAGCCCTACGTTTAACTTAGTGGAATATGTTGAATATGTTTTACCAACATGTTGGCTATGTTAAGGAGTTTTCAGAAGATTGTGACAGTGAAGTGAACATATTTGATTTTAATTTATTTTGGTCTTATTTATTTTTATTTATCATATTAATATATGTTTAGTATGGTTTTGGAAGTGCGCTCCAACATATTTGTTGATCTTGTTTATTGGTCAAATATTATTTGTTTTAAAGTTCGTCAAAATAATCGTGATATCAATTATTGACCAAAATAATCGTGATTATGATTTTGGGCATAATCGCACAGCCCTATGTTGAGGTATACTAAAAAATAGGTTTATACTCAGGGCTGCACATAACTGGTGCGCAGGTGCGCATGCGCACCTCCGCCAAAAAAAGAGCACCGGGTCATTTGAAAAAAGGCGCATTTGCGTACCAACATTGAGAGAGGGAGAGAGAGAGAGAAGGAAGAAGAGAAAAGAGAGAAGAGAGAAGAGAGAAGAGAGGAGAGAGAGAAGAGAGAGAGAGAGAAGAGAGAGAGAGAGAGAAAGATATAGTTGCATATTAACTGAGGGCCGGCACGTAGCACTGGCGTTATAACTTTTCGCCTATGGGCGCAAGATCTGGGGAGGCGCTGCGCTGGCAGTTCTGGGAGGGCAAACATTTTTTTTGACCGTTGGGGCTCATCCTAATTTTCGGCCTTGATGTAACAATATTCATAATTAAGTAAATGTAACACCCTTTTCACCCCGGTTACACGTTTCATTTGCCCTGTACGATGGGCGCTGTAAGTGATGAAAATGGGGGATGTTGGCTTATCTGGCGCCCGCAGCTCACAGCCAAAATGCGAGTGAGCGAGGGAGGGTGCACCGGTACCGGCGCTGTTGTTATTAGAATCTGGTGCTAGCTGCTCTAACGGATATAAGAAGAAGATGTTTCTACAATAATGTGGAGGGAGAGTCCTCTCCAGTCAGACTCAGATGCTGATGACTACAGCTCAGTGAGGTAAGGACTCTGAGTGTTTAGATAGCTAACTTTAGTCTAAGTTCAAACGGTTTGGTCACAATTATGTAAACATATTTCCAAGGCACTCCTTTATAATTATTGGGATAAACAGGTTTGAAATCATTCCAATGTATACTATAGGACAGTAACCAAAAATATCCTTTAAAACTGGAGAGATACAAAAAAAATGCATAAATAAATAAATAAATGTTAATGTAAAATAAGATATGAATGAACAACACAAATACAATAAGTTACATTAATTTGTTATTGGCTATGGTAGGTTATTGGTTATGTTCACTGCATGTGTGTTCTGTGTTCACCTCTGCATGTGTGCTCAGTGCCGGCCCGTGTGTCTTGCAAATAAAGTCAAGACCCCCTCAAAAGTTACGGTTTATTTCATTTTAAGGATGAGCACCAAGCAACATCTCCAGGTGCTCCTTTGAGAACCAGGGCAAAAAAGTTATGTGCACCCCTGTTTATACTGTGCAATTTTCCAAACTCACATTGGTTTCTCATACAGCATCTCTGTAAAGTAGCCTATGTGTATTCACCGGTATTCACTCTCTGTCCTAAACGGCTTGTTGGAGGCCTGTCCGCTCCTCGCAGCAACGAGTCTCTCGGCGATACAGCGAGAACAAGCAAAACTCATCCTCCTGAGCACAAACAAGCACTCACAGCCGAAGTAAAAACAATAAGTGTGGCTTGATATTGAGTAAGAAAAAGGTTTATTATAACGCTGTGAGCATGGGTCTGCGGAGAGCATGGGTTTGCGGAGAGCATTTCTCCGCAATCCCAACTTAGTAGCCCGAAAAACGTTTACCCATTTAAACAGTAGTGGTATATACCTTGTTTGTTTTAAACATCATAAATACACAAACAACAATGAATACTTACAGGTTGTGTAACCGAATCTCCCGCTGGTCCAAACAAAGTAGGAACAGCATCGTTCTTCAATGCCCTACGCCAGAGTCCTGCACGGGTCTGATTTTCAAGACCCGCTCCCGCCCCGCATCCACGACGTGCAATACCAAACCCGCCCCGCCACCCGCACATATTGCCAATTAGTTCCGCAACCCGACCCGACCCACCGGCACAAGATCTGCAACCCGACCCGAACCCGCATATACGTATATGAGCAGTGAAAACGTGCAATTATTAACACACGCAGTTGCATATTTGTCTCAAAAAACGTGGGATGTTGGTTATTTTCTCCATCGAGGATGACACCAAAAGCCTTGCAGACGTTGGATTTCGCTCTTGAGGAAGTGTTTCTTGAAAATGTTGTATTCTCTGCTAGAGAGCTTCACCTCAGCCATTTCGAATGTGGCACGCTCAGCAGCAGATTGATGCGCTGCAGAGGTTATGATTATGCGCGGTCCCGCGGAGGAGAGGTCTGAGGATTTAAACATTAAACTAAATTATTATTATTTTAATATTTATTATGCAACACCTGCGACCCGACCCGCATGATCTTTGCTTTACCCAGAACCGAACCCGGAAAAAACGTTCGAAGAAATACCACCCGCGAATCACTTTTTTTGCGGGTCACCCGACCGGGTACCCGACCCGATGCAGGACTCTGCCTGTACATATCCGGCATGAATCGCTGAAAGGTTTGGGAAGCTTTGTTTCGTGAAAGGCTGGCAGAGGGTGTGGCCTATGGGCAGTGGCGGCTGGTGGAAATTATTTTAGGTGAGGCTATTGTAATGGTGAATAAACCACACGGGGAACATTTTTTGAAATTACCCCTTAAATTAAATTGGCTACACTATTTCATCGTTGCTGTTGTATGATTGGTGTTTAGCTACGGTATTTAGCGTCTACAGCACCTCCGCTTTTAGGTTGGACGTAGATCCAAACGTCGCCCGGAGGTCCCCCGGTGTTGTTGCGGGAGCTGCTGCACTAGCTAACGCTCCACTAGCTAACGCTGCACTAGCAAAACAAACGCTTATTTCTTTTGCAAATGGTGCGGCGGGCTTCAAACACGTTCCCCTCCACTGGTTTCAACCAAGCACTAAATTAGATGTTTTCCAACCAAATACGGTTGAACTGACACTTCCCCATATTAATTTGTAAGTAGATTCGAAGATACATGAATTTCTGACTGCTGCAAGTTGAAGCTTGGTTGCTAGGTTACTAGCTGGGTGTTCTCCAATAAGGGGCCGGGGGAAACAAAGTTAGTGATTACTGGTTCCATGTTGATTTAATTCAATACAAATTGTTGGGGGGAAATGAAAGGCTATTACCGTACTGGTTACTTTGCAGCCCGGACATTTCCCCCAAAACACATTTAGACGCTATCGCAACACAGAAGTACCTTTCAAATCCGATCATTTTTAAGACCTTCTAAATCATATTTAAGACCTTTCTTATTTTGTTGGTCATATTTAAGACCTTTTTAAGGCCTTACATTCAGATAATCAAATGTAAGACTTTTTAAGACCCCTCGGGAACCCTGAGGAGACTAAATATGAACATTATATGCAGACACAGACGTGGTTCAGAAACACAGAAATATTAGAAAACAGACCATTAAGGCAAAACATCTAGTTTGATGGATGCTGTCAAAACTCAACTACAAAGTGTGTGTGTGTGTGTGTGTGTGTGTGTGTGTGTGTGTGTGTGTGTGTGTGTGTGTGTGTGTGTGTGTGTGTGTGTGTGTGTGTGTGTGTGTGTGTGTGTGTGTGTGTGTGTGTGTGTGTGTGTGTGTGTGTGTGTGTGTGTGTGTGTGTGTGTGTGTGTGTGTGTGTGTGTGTGTGTGTGTGTGTGTGTGTGTGTATTTATCACGGGTACATAGTATCTGTCCCCGGCTGTTTGAAGAGCAAGCATGGGAAACAAAAGACAGTGTTTGCATACAGCTAGTCACACACACAGTTACAATCACACTCCCTGTAATTGACATAATTAATAGATAGTTTAGCTTCTCACCATCATTTGCTGTGGCCCACTGATGTTAACGATCGTAACTGAAAGGCTGCCTGTCAAACGTAAACATTCAGCCACGTGACTCGCAAACTCTCGCGAGACTTTTACACAAGACTGATCCTTTCTAGCCATAACCCTGCACCGGGCGCTGACATTGGCGCCCGGTGATCATCAGATTTGACGACGCTGATTGGCTGAAATTATGTTTCGGAGCCATAGCTTACAGATAGCAACAGTCAGCTGCTAGTGGCTGCTGATGCACTGGTTGAGGGCTCCTCTCTTAGCGCCCAGACGAGAGAGGGTAATGATACACGGGCAAGGCCAGGCAGGAAACATGTGACTTATCAGTCACTTTAGACATCGTAACACCATTTTAAACGGGATGTTATTGTAGATTATACATTTTACTGATACCAATTATATAATATTTACCTTGTTAAATAAAAATAAAAATTAAAAAAATATAAAAAAATATATATATTTTGAAAAAATATATATATATATATTTTAATTTGTAATGTGGGAAGAGGTGAGGCGGCGTCCCTAGCGCCCCTATGGACCGGCCGCCACTGCCTCTGGATATCCCCACGTCAGAGTACCCAGGAAGAAAACGTTGGAAAATGAGAAATCTCCAACGAGGCGTTTTGGGGAGGTCTTTTCTGTGTTAGAGTTTTACTCGCTACAAGGTGTACTTTGAGGGTTTTTGACTCCGCAGACCGTTTACATGCATAAAAACCTTTTATATTGTATATTTGAGAAATGCTCACTGTACTTACAGAAAATGACTCAGGGCGCATCTGAGATTTGAGGGGGTGCAGGGGTAAAGTGTTATTTTTATAAATGGAGAGTGGACCTGACACCCTCTGGGGGTCCGGGGACATGACCCCCGGGAAGATTTGTTTTTAAATATTGAAGTTAGATGCATCAATCTGGTGCACTTTGAGAGCAAAATGAAGAGATATATGGATACCTCTCAACATCCATATGAAACAACTGTAAACAGATTTACTTTTTCTTTATGGATATAAAAGAAAGTAAAGCCTGACTCCTACTGGCGGCTGGTCAAATGACTCCTCGTCCCTGAGTACACTCGCCATCTTTCAGCAGGAAAGGAGAGAGGGAATCCTTGTCCGGCGACAACCGCTGTCTTTTCGCACTATTATAAAGCCACGCTAACATTTTCGAAATGCTAAGTCTATCGCTGCGGCGCGTCATAGATGCGTCAGGAGATGCGTCATGAGATGCGTCATGAGATGCGTCATGAGATGCGTCATGAGATGCGTCATGAGATGCGTCATAGATGCGTCATGAGATGCGTCATGAGATGCGTCATGAGATGCGTCATAAGATGCGTCATGAGATACCGCCGGCGACTGAGTACTCAGTAAGAAGTGCCGGTACCACATGGGTAAAAATCAGAAGTGCCGGTGCTGCGTACCGGTGAGTACCGGCCCAATTCAAGCACCGATACAATACTTGAGTAAATGTGCACATTCCACCACTGGATCATTCTAAATATATTATTGTATTCATGGTTTCTGGCATGTCTTATCTGTATCTGTTCATCTATCTATGGATGTGTCACCTGGAAAGATGCCATTTTAACATGTGGATGTTTTTTGCTATGATGCAAAGAGTTGGACTTATTTCATACGGTATATGGGCAGGATCAATGCTTTACTACTAATAGATGTATGAAGCCTATATTCTGAGCGAAGAAAAACCCAGCCTGAGTTTGTACAATCATCCTCCCTTTAACCTGTGGAGGCACGTCCTCACAGAGCCATTTTCTCCCCTTTTGAGTGTTTGTTTCACTTTCTATATACAGTACATTCTTAAAAACCCAGTTAGCACATTCTAAACTCACATGAATACAGTTTTATTGTGAACATGGTTAAAAAGTTTAATATCTCAATCCTTCCTGAATTAATCCTCCACAGAAAGGTGCATGTATCGCTTACAGCTAGTTAACTTCCATTCTAGTCAGCTGAAACCATAAAGTGTGCCCCCTCTGCTGTGAGTCATTGGACTGACTCACATTGTGATTACGTGGTACATATCACGTTGATACAATCACATTAATGTCTGGTCTTAAAACTGTACACAAACTATGGTGTAACTGGAAATTTGATCATGATCATAATTATAATTGTCAGTTTTTGCACCTTGAACACAATAGTGTAATGTTCCTAGTTAGGGCGAATGCTGTTTACAGCATTCCACTATAGTTCTTCGATTCTTTAATCTTCTTCTTCTTCTTCTTATTATTATTTCACCAAATAGTTTGGCTCTCAATAACTTCAGCATACTTTCAGCTGCAGGAATCATTCAAATATCAAACTATTCAGCCTTTTCAGCACATGATGGGAAACTTTCAACTTTTTCAAAATATGTTGTACTTTTTGGAATATTCAGCTTTTTAACAAGAACTTGTCAAAAAGTCCACCTAGCTCCCATTAGAAAAAAAATCCGGATCTTTCTTCAGACTAGAGAGGAGTAAACTTTAAACAAACTGCTCTCATCTCCTTACACACAAAACCTAAAAAACAACATATATCAGTTCATTGGGAGTCCCTGATGCTGACGGTCTGGTAATTTTTTTATAGGAGCCATAGTTTTTGAACAAGGTGAAAAAATGGTCAGATATAATCCTCAATGCATTCTTAATGGGACAAGGTGCTGCAGTTGGTAACCATGGTGTTGCTGGGCAGATCGGGGCCACACACCTGAGTGACATCTAATAAGAGCAGACACGCCCACAAACAGACTGGAGGTTTGTATTATTAGTTTTTCAACAAAAGTTAGAAATGCAAGAGGTTTGTCTCTCATTCAGAACAAATTGAAAGGCTATCCTTTCACAGCACATCTCCATGGAAACCTTTGATATCTGGGCTTACACACACAGGTGTTTGTAAACATTCATTCACTACTACTACATCTGATATGTAACTCCTTCTGCCTATTTTAAGCTGCAGAAACTATTCAACTATTAACCTATTCAGCTATTTCAGAACATTGAGGCTATACATTTTGTTATTTATACCTTTTTCAAACCTTTTCTTTTAAATATTAGGCTTCTTCACTATTTTTCCTACTCTTCCAGTTTAACATTTCACTTTCAAATTTCCAACAAAGTCATTGCAATGCTTTTGAGCTGGAACAATTTTGATTTAAATCATTTAATTTTTCTGCATTTCTCCGCTAAGTTCGGCAACACACTTACTAAAGCTAAAAGCAGCTACAGAGACCATTCAGCTAATCACATATTCAGCTTTTTCTGCATTTTCTGCCAAATTTAGCCACAAATGTTCACAGTTTACAGCATTCACACACATTTTCTGCAGGAAATGCATTTTCCAGTTCACTCTCCTATTTGCTGTGCCTTCCGCCAACTCCCGAGGGAAATCATATGGAGGAAATCAATCTTTTTTCACACCAGTTTTCTAGTTTAGTCTGTTATTTGCGTTGCATGTGGTGTACAGCGAAGAGAACACAGCTGCTGCTGGACACACCTCTGATAAGGAACCAAAACAGGGAATTTGTGGGCTGGAAAACATGCTCTGTAGAGCTGAGGGGAAATCAGTTTTTGCTTCATCATGGTGTCATCAATGAAGCCACAGCTTTCCCATTACACATTGATCCATTATTAATACCTACATATTGATTATTGCAGCTGTTAATATATTCACATCTTAAAAAGCCCCCTGGTGACTTTCTGTGACTCTTTTCTGATACTCTTGCTGTTCACTTAGCTAAACTCCCTGAAGATCCACAGAGAGGAGGGATGATGTGACCCTTAACAGTGCGCACAAATTGCTCAAATATGTCAATAAAAAGCCACAATTAACAACTTCATACCAAAATAAATGTTTTTTGTAAAGAGTAAAGTGCAACTGTATCATCTATGATTTGTGAGTACAGTGGATGTTCAGTGTTACAGGGTTATTGACTCTGTATGATGCTTTACCTCTTCCTCAGTCATTTTAGCGTTAAGACAATTATCAAATTTGTCCGATCTAGATTTCAAGTTTCATGTGTTCACATTAGATTTAGCAGACACTATGTTATTTTGCCATTACAGTTCTATCCATTAAAACATAATAAAAGATGGAGATTGCTGGTGCTTATATCATGTTAGCTTCTACCGGTTAGAATTACTTATTTGTTCATCATTAAGGAGATTTGTATGACTCATTATCCATGAGGTCTCCTCCCCAAAAAATAAAGGAACACTGTGATTAAAACTGGTAAAACCAACCCGGTATCACGGCAAGACGTGAACATGTGACGATTTACCATGCTGGGAGACGTGAAGATGTCACGATTTCGTCCCTTCAAACGTGAAAGTTACACGGTATTGTTAACCCATGTTAACCAGTGGAGAAATAACCGGAAATGCCAAGCAAATGCTACCCCGACGTAATGATTTATTTTGTAATAGACACACTCGATTACGCCAATTTTCTTGTTTCCCCAGCTGCTCGACACCTCTTTTAGCAGAAACAAAGGCTACATTAATGTATTAAATCGATGTTAATCCATGCGTGTGGATCATAGGTGTGGATGTGGAATTAACGGACGTGACGTTGTGCGATTGAGTTGCCAGGAAACAGCTATCCAATTGGTAGATAGACTGTATTTACACCATAACGGTGCAGAGCTGATAGAAAGGGACACCTGGTGGTTGAAGAACGTTATTGAATTTTATTATTTTATTATTAGATATTAATAGGATCCCTATAAAGTATATTCATTACTCGTTATTCTCTAATAATAGTTAATTAAAGACTGTATATAATGACTAGTTTGCACACCCCTTTCAAGATTTCAAGATGTTCTAAGCTAAGGTTTATTGACAGATTATAGTATACACAACTACGGTATAGTTATGAAATGAATGAAAAACTTGGGTCGCAGGTTCCTCAACAGTGCATTACAAGACATCTATCAATATGTGTGTATTGTCATTCTGCACATTTCTTATACTATCTACATACATCTTATAAGAGTATAACATGTATAATATCAGTTTAATAATAAACAAATAATAAACAAATAAATGCTTAAACATAGTTAACATTGCAGGAAAGCAATATATTAGACGTTAAGTACTTTGTCAGGCTTAATATTTATCTGTACATACAAATGTCACTGTGTGTGCTGTGTGCTCTGCATGTGTGACCATTAAAGAGGGTTTCATCCCTCCATATTCTTCTTCTATACCCCCAAAGCTTTTTTCTTATTCAAAAGAAGACCTTAACCTAAAGTACTCTTTAATGTTTAAATCAAGCCTTATTAGTTTGTCTGTTTTGCACATCCTCCTTTTAATATCTAATAATAAAATAATTCAATTAAATACCGTGCTTTAACCACCAGAGGCCTGTATTACGAAGCTGGATTTTCGCTTAGCCGGTTAACTTCAGGGAAAGCTCGGGCTTTCCGGTCCTACGAAGCTGGTTCTCTTTTTAGCAGGCTAGATCTCCATGGTAACTTATGCTGAGCGGCTAACCTGCTCCGGAGCAGGTTAGGTTGCAGGCTAAGAGATCAACTCAGTGAAAGCAATGCCTGCTGACCAATCAGAGCTCAGTGTGCGGAGTTTAAAGCGATTAAGTCATATTACAGGAGAAAGGAAATACAGAAAAGCTGCCGTTGCAGGAAAGACGACGGGCAAAAATCACATGTGTGAACGTGAACATTAATAGAATATCACCTCCCATCTTCAGAGCAATCTGACTATTATAACATTAGCGTTAAGAAAGCTTACTTAAATATCTGCCACAACATAAGTAACCGGATCAAAGTAACATTAAGTACAGTCCGCTGCATATCACATCATAATGTATCATATATTTCCTTATCTGAGTCAGCTGAGCCGTATCTGGCCGTGCAACACTCACAGTGTCACATAGCCTACTGTATGCACAAGTATTATTTTAAGCAACACATTAAGTTGACGAAACACTCGAGACAAATGTAATTAAAGTCAGATCCACTCGTGTCTTAGACGGGGCAGTGATATCATAAACCTGTTAATGTACGCATTAAAACACTTTTTCTTTTACCATCTGTATTCACCTTGCAGGTGCAACTATGTGGCTTTTATCCTGGATAAAGTGTTTAAGTCATGGATGTTTAAAGTTTAACTTCTTCATATTTGTCTAATATTATAGTTGACTTTTCATTCAGGAAGTATGACGCTGCGCTGTCAGTACGCTTCTCCATGTTTGTGATTGGTCGAATGCTCCAAATACCACCCCTTTCATGTGAACGCGCACCTAACTAGATAGGGCACGGCTGGCTTGAGCGATCCACTTGATAACCAGCGTCGTAGTACAGTTTAGCGGCAGCGCGTATGTTTTGGATTAGGCTAACCGGCTAACTCAAACATATCCAGGTTAAGAAAATCCAGCTTCGTAGTACAGGCCTCTGGTGTCCCTTCCTATCAGCTCTGCACCGTTGTGGTGTAAATATAGCCTATCTACCAATTGGATCAAATATAAAAGTCAACCGAATTGGTGTTGATACTGAAAGGAAACGTATTGTGTGAAAAGAAAAGTAAGATGTTGTTTAATTGCTTATATATTTATGATCCACGTCACGTTTTCAGTTTTGGGGGCAGTTCTTCCTGTTTGTCTAGAAGTCTTCTCAGCAGGGCTCTATAAATAGAGAACTATGGCAGATATGTCATATTTAATGCAGCCGAACCGTGTATTAGAATGCCGTTATATGATGACTTTCAAAGAGAAAAGCAAGCACACTCGGAATAAAGTATTATTTTATTTTTTTAAAACGACGTTTTCAGATTTCACATCACATAAACACTAAATCCCAACATGCATTGCGGCTAAACCATCCAATCATCGAGCTGGGGATCTTGCCTACGTCAGTTTCCGGTTTCGTTTATCACCGAAGTATTTTGTTATACACACATTCCTTCACATTTACAGTTTAATTTGCATTAAAGTATTTCGTGAGGCCTTCTAACGTGTTTTTAAATATAACTACGGTTGTAGTTGAAGAGTTTGTAAATTAACATGAACCGAAGCTGTCAATCGCACAACGTCACGTCCGTTAATTCCACACCCACACTCATGGATTAACATTGATTTAATACATGAATGTAGCCTTTGTTTCTGCAAAAAGAGGTGTCGACCAGCTGGGGCAACAAGAACATCGGCTTACTCGAGTGTGACTATTCATCATCATCAGCTTTATTTAAAAAGACTCTTGGTCCATTATTAAAAGACATACAACACTCAAAAATAAAAATTAAAAAAGGCAGTTATACCAATGTTTCCACAGAGGTGACTGGTATCGTACAGCACTGAGACACGGATTTGACAGTATCATAATGACAGAGTTATGAGAAGCATTCAATGGACAGATGAATTTGTACATCAGATTTCTCAAAAGAGCATGGAACGTGTTGACTCGTGCATTACAGAACATTTCAAATGCACTGCACCACCTTGGTTTTCTAAGCAGTATATGCAGACAGTCATTATATGCAACCTGGAGCTTCAGGAGGCTCGCCTTCTTATACTTGACCCACAAGGGGGCAGTATAGAGAGGAGTGCAATAAGCTCTAAAGAGGTTCACCTTAACCTTATTTGAACACCAAGAGAATTTTCTAGCCAAAATATTAGCTTGTGTATATAAGACACGCCGCTGTCTATACATCATCATCAGCCATTTCATCTGTAATGATGTGTCCCAGATACTTTGTTTTACAGCAAACAGACAGCATCTGTCCTGACAGACAGAATGTTGGAAAACAAAGGTTCTTATCCCCTTTTGCTCTGCAGATCATTACAGCGCTCTTCATAGCATTGTACAGGACTGTCTCAGAAAATTAGAATATTGTGATAAAATTCTTTATTTTCTGTAATGCAATTAAAAAAACAAAAATGTCATACATTCTGGATTCATTACAAATCAACTGAAATATTGCAAGCCTTTTATTATTTTAATATTGCTGATTATGGCATACAGCTTAAGAAAACTCAAAAATCCTATCTCAAAAAATTAGAATAGTTCCTTAGACCAAGTAAAAAAAAAAGATTTATAACAGCAAAACACAATCAAACATTTGAAAATGTCCATTAATGCACTCAGTACTTGGTTGGGAATCCTTTTGCACGGATTACTGCATCAATGCGGCGTGGCATGGAGGCAATCAGCCTGTGGCATTGCTGAGGTGTTATGGATGCCCAGGATGCTTCAATAGCGGCCTTTAGCTCATTAGCATTGTTGGGTCTGGTGTCTTTCAGCTTCTTCTTCACAATACCCCACATATTCTCTATGGGGTTCAGGTCAGGGGAATTTGCAGGCCAATCGAGGACAGTAATACCATGGTCAGTACACCAGTTACTGGTGGTTTTGGCACTGTGGGCAGGTGCCAGATCATGCTGGAAAATGAATTCCTCATCTCCATAGAGCTTTTCAGCAGACGGAAGCATGTAGTGCTCTAAAATCTCTTGGTACACAGCTGCATTTACTCTGGGCTTGATGAAACACAGTGGACCAACACCAGCAGCTGACATGGCTCCCCAAACCATCGCTGACTGTGGGAACTTCACACTGGATTTCAAGCAACTTGGATTTTGCTCCTCTCCAGCCTTTCTCCAGACTCTGGCGCCTTGACTTCCAAATGAAATACAAAACTTGCTTTCGTCTGAAAAGAGGACTTTGGACCACTGTGCAACTGTCCAGTGCTTCTTTTCCTTAGCCCAAGTCAGACGCCTCTTCCGTTGTCTTGAGTTCAGAAGTGGCTTGACCATGGGAATACGGCTATTGTAGCCCATTTCCCGGACACGTCTGTGAACAGTGACTTTTGATACCTGGACTCCAGCTTCAGTCCACTGTCTTTGAAGCTCCCCCAAATTCTGGAAGCGACTCTTCTTCACAATGCTGTTAAGGCTGCGGTCATCTCTCTTGGTTGTGCAGCGTTTCCTGCCACATTTCCCCCTTCCAACAGACTTTTTGTGGATGTGCTTTGAAACTGCACTCTGTGAACAGCTTGCTCTTTGAGAAATTTCTTTTTGTGTCTTACCCTCCTGATGGAGGGTGTCAATGACGGTCCTCTGGACAGCAGTCAGATCAGCAGTCTTCCCCATACTTGTGATTTAGTTTACTGAACCAAGCTGAGTGTTTTTCAAGGCTCAGGAAACCCTTGCAGGTGTTTCGAGTTAATTAGACGATTCAAGTGATTCGTTGAACACCCTACTAGTATACTTTTTCATGATATTCTAATATTTAGAGATAGGATATTTGAGTTTTCTTAAGCTGTATGCCATAATCAGCAATATTAAAATAATAAAAGGCTTGCAATATTTCAGTTGATTTGTAATGAATCCAGAATGTATGACATTTTTGTTTTTTTAATTGCATTACAGAAAATAAAGAACTTTATCACAATATTCTAATTTTCTGAGACAGTCCTGTATTTAACGTCAAATTTGAGTCCGTAATCAGAACAAACATTTAACAACTGTTGAAAACCAGCACTGCTAGGAGAAACAATTGCCAGATCATCAGCATACATAAGATGGTTTACAATCACATTACCAATCACACACCCTGTTTTACAGACACTTAAATCATCTGATAGATCATTCATATAGATATTAAAAAGGCATGGTGAGAGGAGGCTGGCTGACTCCATTACTAACACCAAAGGGCGCCGAGGCTGCATTCCCCCATTTTATCCGCATGCTCTGGTTGGCATACCAATAAGCCAGGATCCTTATTATACTGTTGGGCACACCCCTTTGTCTCAGTTTTAAAAACAGTTTATGATGGTTAACTCGGTCAAAAGCCTGACAGCCCGTCTACACTACAGGCATCAAAAAATCTTGAAGCTGGGCGTGTCTGAAGCTTGGCGATTTTTTGCGAGCAACGCGACCAACAACCAATCACATGAATCTCCCGCCCCCGACATACAAAGTAATATCAATGTTAAAACGAAGTAAACTGGATATAAACTCTCCAAACAGGCGAAAAACCTACCAGTTTCACCCACTGTCTCTGCGACCTCCCTCCATGCCTGGTTCCTCCGGTTTGTATCCCGGTAAATAGTTCTGGTCCTAAAGAACCGGGTGATTTGCTACCGTAATATCTTGTTTGGAATATGAGGAAATGAACTGCGGCCTGGCTCTCCCAGCTTGCACGCGGTTTGATTGGCTAGCGCTTGCACTGGCGGGATTTGCATAAACGGGATTTGATTGGCTGATCCCAAGCATCGAGCCTCAAAAGTTGAACATTGTTGAACATTGTTCAACTTTTGATGCCGATAGATGCTCGTGATGCTTGCAAAGCCATGCCATGCTCCCCACAATGCAGTTCGGCGAAGATTACAAATCTTCTACGTCACCTCATTCAAGTGAATGGGCGAAGCGTTGAAAGCATTTTTCGATGCCTGTAGTGTAGACGGGCCGTTAGAGGCATCAATAAAACCAATCAGAACAGTGGAATTCTGTTTTCTATATGTTTCTACCATTTCCTTCAAAGCATAGATGCATAGCTCAGTACCATGCTTAGCCTTGAAGCCAAACTGGTTATCTGAGGTACATAAATAAGAACATAGTCTATCTAAAAAAATTCTTTCCAGGACTTTGGATAACACACTGGCTAGAGCAATTGGTCTATAGTTATCCAAGCTCCCTACCTTGCCCGCTTTGTCCTTAATGACAGGGACCAAAGTAACAGTCAACATGGAGTCTGGCAACACACCATGAGTCATGAGGCCGGTAAAACAAATGGCCAGAAGAACTGCAACCTTCGGGCTTGCCAGTTTAAGGTGCTCTGCAGTGATTCGGTCAGAGCCGCATGCTTTGTTATCAGCTAGCTGTGCAATTCCTCGATAAACCTCTTTAGCTGTGATTCCCACTGTGTCACTTTTCACAACATTATCAACTTTGTCGGGGTCACTTTTAACAAAGTTAAGTATAGTAGAGTAATGTTGCCTCCACAACTCAGCTATGTTATCGGCTCCAGATACTCCCTCTATGGTACATGTTAACGATGTACTGGGCCTGTTCAGAGCCCTCACCTCCTTCCAGAAGCCAGTCACATCATTATGAAGGAGCTTTTCAGCCATAGAATCCGCTCTCAATGTTTCTGTATGTTTGTTGACATAACAAACTGCATATTTATATCTAGCATTTGTAAGCTTTTTGAGATCCAGGACAGGACCCTCTCTGGGCCTTCCTGCCCGGACCCAAGCCCCAAAAGCATTCTTAGCTTCAGCATGTTGATCAGCCACATGTTTATTCCACCCTGGCTTGACGTTGTGTCTCTTCCTAGAGTAGGTATAGCATGGTCTACTGGCCTCCCATACAGCTCCCACAATACAATCATACATGTTACAGAGGTCTTGACGGTGAGAACTTTCATTACAACCCACATCAACACACAGAGTTGCCACTTTGGGTAGATATACATCACTCAATAGGACATCAGTTCTCCCATAGTACAATAGCCTATCCTCATTTGTGAGCTTGGACCAATCCACTTTAGTGGTACAGGCATTTTTAACCTCCTGAGACATCTCAGGGACAGGGAGACTATCATAATCTAGTGACATTATAAAAGGGATGTGATCGGACATTGATGCCTCATACACAATCTCAATTGATCTTACAATGTCATGGGCATTAGCAGTGCTTATGCAATGGTCAAGCCATGAAGTTGTATGCCAGGCCTCGCTTTCATATGAATAGCTATCTGTAGGCAGAAATATTTGGCTTGATAATATAAAATTGTTATCTTCACAGAACTGTAGCATATGCTTAGCAAACATGGACCTTTTGTCTGATATGTCAGCATTCATATCACCCACTACATAAACACCGGTGGAATGATTA
Source organism: Notothenia rossii (assembly GCF_949606895.1). Lineage (NCBI taxonomy): Eukaryota > Metazoa > Chordata > Actinopteri > Perciformes > Nototheniidae > Notothenia > Notothenia rossii. The sequence goes on from NC_136904.1 coordinate 43,420,388, forward strand.
TCAACAATAAAATAATGTATAAAAGCAAGTCTGTTCAGGTATTCATCTTCATTATGCTGTGACTCATATGGAGTATATACATTGAGAATGCTAAACTCCTTGTTATTCATTTTGATCTGTACAGCAATACACCAGTCAACTTCAAGCCTGATGACATTAATGACAGCGTCCAGCTTTTTGTGCCACAGGATAGCCACGCCCCCTGCTATCCTTCCTCTCACTATTCCCAGAGATAGGTCCGTAGTGGATTCCCCAGCCCCGTGAAAATTGTCATTAAGAGAGTTCAACTTTCCCAAGTCCTGCTTCGGTAAGAAAGTTTCTTGCAAGCATAAAATGTCACATTTTTGTAGCAAGTTGTCCACCACTACACGTCGGATCCTATCAGCAGCGCTGTTGCCCAGGCGCAGCCCGCGACAGTTACATGATCCAACCCGCATAACGTTTAGCTAAGCAGCTCAGCCGTAGCCCCATTCAGTACCCTCGCATCAGCAAAAGGTCTAGCTCTTCCAGCCCCTATCACCTCCGCTTTACGTGGTTCATAGTATCGCCTCACAACTGAGCCTTCAGGCCAGAGTTCTGGGTTAAACATCTCCGCAACTTCATTGCACTCAGCACACACTTTAAACAAGCTATATCTGTTGCTCGCTGTGTCAATACGGTGACAGTTAACATCACGGCCGAGTTGTTCAGTTAGATATTCGGACAGTGTCTCAGCATCAAGGTCTGGCGAGAATTTGGTAGCAAAAACACTAACCAACTTCGGACGGATCACTTTTATATTCCCTTGTGCAGCAGTGCCAACAATAGGCTTAGGCATCCTCCGTTCAGGTTTCCCAACAAGCTGTTTAGATAAGGCAGACTGGCCCTCGGCCCTATTCCTCCGACCTCGGCCCTGTTTCACAACTTGACTCCATACCTGCGAATTTACCGCAGTTCCTCCAGGGTTCACACAGGCACTCTCGGTCCCTGACGCAGCGACCGGGTCAACACAGTTGGGATGTACATCAGTAGAAGAGCCGGGGGGGCTCGCATCTTTCACCGACACCGCACCATCCTGGCCATCACCCTGAGCGCTCCCACAGGCAGTTTCAGCGTCACTTGGTAAAGCCAGTAAACTTGGTAAAGCCAGTGACCATGGCAGCAACTCTGCTGTCCATGGTCACAGCCACAGCACGCAGGTCCTCACCGATATCTGCCTGAACTTCCACTACGTGTCTTAATGCGCAAACCTTGCTGGGCAGTCGCTCCATCTTGCTCAGCAGGTTGGACACATCCAGGTTGTTAAACGTAACAGGCTCATCCAGGTAGTGGGAGACAAAACGGGGGATGTTTTCACCGCATTCCTTTAGCACTTTTAGGCAGCTTTTGATATTATTTGCATCCTTCTGGTTGCCTTTAAAGGCCACACACCGCTGCTTGGTTTCAGGACAGAGTTCAAACAACGTCTTTTTAAAAGTCTCGATCCATTCGGAATCGAAGGTGTAAATCATTATTATATTAATATTGACAATAACAACCGACCGTCGGGGTAGCATTTGCTTGGCATTTCCGGTTATTTCTCCACTGGTTAACATGGGTTAACAATACTGTGTAACTTTCACGTTTGAAGGGACGAAATCGTGACATCTTCACGTCTCCCAGCATGGTAAATCGTCACATGTTCACGTCTTGCCGTGATATCGGGTTGGGTAAAACACAGAATAAAGCAGTTTCATGTTACAAATCAGTGTTTCTCCCAAGCAGTTCAGCTGTTGTAATGTTTGCTCAGCTTGTTTCTCTGATCACTCAAGATTAAGACATCAAATCACTCAAATTCTTCATTGGTTCAATTCAAATATATTTTTTGAAACCGACAAAGATCTATGAAGTATATAATAAAACGGTGCAGTTAACTGGATATATCCACACAATTGACTAGGGATGGGTACCGAGAACCGGTACTAAGTCAATACCGGTACCTGATTGGACGGTATCGGTATACCGTTAAGCCGCTGGACCTGTTCTTATTATATTATATTATTATATTAAGTTCTGTTCTTATTATACATCCATGCGCTGGACAAACGGTGCTGCTATCGGTATTCATGGGTACCAAGTACGTCATTTCCGGAATGCCCGCCGCCACGTGACCGACTGACAGTTTGTTTACACTCGTCATGGCACCAAACACAGCGCATTTAAATGGGAAAGAGAGAGAGAGAGAGATATTTGTTAAAGACGGCGATTATTGGATGCGATCCCTATTCGTTACCCCCAACTGTATTTTGTTTATTGAATTCGGCTAAGTGTCTTCCCCAACTAACTTTTCCCGACATAGGCTATATATTTATCTTGTTCACAATCCATCTCCATTCACCGGAGAGAGCCTGAAGGCTTTTAAGAGCACAGATGCCTATCAATACAACGTTGCCGGGTGGGTGAACGACACCAAGATATGGCATGTGGAGAAGACACACCTACATGTGATCACAGCAAAGGTAAGTAATTTAACAACAATCATAAACCGTGTTATTATAGTTGTATTTATGTCTAAAGTTATGATGTCAGCTTGCTAGCCAGTTGCTAGCAAATGGTATTTCTAGCTAACATCATAACTCCAGCTAGCTATATTGTTTTAAAGCAACATACTCTTCTTTCAATGACAAATTAATTCTTATTTTTTTCTACATAAGCAAGAGGTCCATGTTTATTTCACGATTCTCTGTCACTTGCACTATTGCTATATTTCGCGTTGCTCTATCTTTACTTGTTTTTTTATGTCTTAAGAATATTGTATGTTGTAGCCTATGGAGCAGCCTGGGACTTCAGATATTAAATGCCAATCTGCGCTGTAGCTATTGTATTTGACAATAAACCTTTGAATCTTACATTTGTACAAGCTCAGGAGAGTTTAGCTTGTATATGACAAAAATGTATGTACTGCATTTTTCACTTAACAGGTCAATCATTTCCAGGCTTTGAACAGCAAACCAACATCTCCATGGATTGTGGTGCAGGAGGACGGGACAGTGGTGATGGCGCATTGTACATGCATGGCAGGGTTAGGAGAGGTTTGTTCCCACGCAGCAGCACTTATGTTTACAGTTTTGGCTGCTGTTGAGAAGAGAGAAAACCAGACATGCACAGAGAAGCCATGCACATGGCCTAGCACTAAAATGGTGAAGTACGATGAGGTGTCTAACATCTTCGCCATTAAAGAACAAGTTCAAACCGAAGACCTGTTTCAGCACATGAGACCATCTGCTGATGATTTCAAGTTATTCTGTGAACAACTCCACCAAAGTGAAGAACAAGAGACAAAGCCCAAGAAAAGTGCTATCCTGTCGGTCATTGAAGGCCATTCCCACAGATACACGCCAAAGACTGTACAACTGGATCTGCCAACACCCCTTACCAGTCTGTATCAAAGCAGCAGACTTGTACTGGATTTGCCAGCACTGCTAGAGGAGGGTGCCAAAGTCTTTGAGGAGCTGAATCTCACACCAGAGCAGGTAAGAAATAGAAATGGCTTACGGTAAAATAAAAGCATGTCACAATGCTAAATCCTAAACATCACTATATTCATTAAGAATAACTTCACTGCTTTCTGATAGTTACAGCTCTTTTGATAGTTCAATTTTTTTTGAGTGTTTGTTAGTTGAGGAGAAGACCAGGAAACAGAGTAGGTAGAGAGTCTGGTTTGAGCAGAGAGCAGGGAGAGTTACTGCGTCATCCTTCCATGAGGCAGCCAAGACAGAGAGCTCTTCGTCTTTGATTAAAAGAGTTTGCTATCCTCGCTCCTCTCAGTTTTCCACTGAAGCGACCAGGTATATATTAGGGATGCACCGAATATTCGGCCACCGAACATTATCGGCCGAAAATGGTTAAAAAGGCCCTTTCGGCTTTCGGCCAAAAGGGAAAAAATATCACCGAATGTCAGAGAACAGGGTTACGTTGATCATACTCCGCATATTTGTCCGGGTGTTTTGATTTCAAGTGGTGAAGTAATCCCGAAGTGGTGAAAGTCTTTGCAGTTACACCCCCTCGAGAAATGTCAGCTGAATAAGTTTTACAAATCGCAATGCGCGCCTCTTTCTCCAAGCGGCAGACATGTTGGCTGTGAGCCAGCCGCGAGCATGGTCGCGCGGCGTGCTTGTCGCCGCGTTTTGATTACGTCATCACAACAACACGTTTGGTTACCAAACTTATAGGTGCATTTGTTGTTGTTGAAGGCCTGGCTGTTACAGCCTTTATTTACACTATTTTGTTGTAGGCCTACTGGCCTAGATGTTTATGCAGTTTTAAAGCACCTTGGCTTTGTTCTGAATGCACTTTGTTGTAGTTATCCTACAGAGAAAAGAAAATGCACTTGACTTGGAATGAATGTACTGTTTGCATTCAAAAGTTCTGAATAAAAATTGTATGGACCCATAATAGTGATTATTATTTAAGTTAAGTTTTTCCATAATCATGTCTTTTTCCATAATCAGGTAGCTGAACAACATTGGTAAAAAATGTATACATTATATATATTTCTCAGTGTTTCCCCTATATACAAATAGTGGCGGCGCAGCGCCGCTGCTGAAATATAAGCGCCGCTGCTAGGGGGCGCCAGCCAGGTACCCAAAAAAAATTGTTTGTTTGTTATGTAGATTTGTAGTATTTGTTTTACTGGCATAGGCGACACAGGCGGTCGCCTAGGGCGCCAGATCTGGGGGGCGCTGCGCTGGTAGCTCTGGGAGGGAAAAAACATTTTTGACTGTTGGCGCTCAACCAAATGTTCGGCCTTGATGTAACAACATTCATAATTAAGTAAATGTAACACCCTTTTAACCCCGGTTACACGTTTAATTTGCCCTGTTGCCCTGCGATGTAAGTGATGAAAGTGGGGGATGTTGGCTTATCAGGCGCCCGCAGCTCACAGCCAAAGTGCGAGCGTGGTAGCGAGAGAGCGAGCAAGGGAGAGGGCGCACCGGTAACGGCGCTGTTGTTATTAGAATCTGGTGCTAGCTGCGCTAACGGATATAAGAAGTAGATGTTTCTACAACCAGGGTGGAGGAGAGCTCTCCTGTCAGACTGAGAGGCTCAGTGAGGTTAAGGACTCTGAGTATTTAGATAGTTAATTTTAGTCTAAGTTATCTCAGTGGGTCTCAAACGTTTTGACCACAAATTATGTAAACACATATTTCCAAGGCACTCCTTTATAATTATTAGGATAAATAAAAACAGGTTTGAAATCATTCCAATGTATACTTGACCAAAAATATCGTTTAAAGTTGGAGAGATACAAAAATATGCATAAATAAATAAATGTTAACTAGGTAAAATAAGATAGGAATGAACAACACAAATAAAATAAGCTACATTTATTTGTTATTGGCTATAGTAGGTTATTGGTTGTGTTCATATACTTATTTGATTATTAAAATGTAAACCGATCTTTTTCATATGGGCGTTTTAGAGTTGTACCCCCTAGATCAGGTCTCTAGTAATTGTGTGCTCAAAGTGCACCAGATTGAAGCATTTTACTGTAAAATGTTCAAAAATAAATCCTAGAGGATGTGACGTCCACCTCTCAATTCAAACATGTTCATACAATATTGAATACATTTGAAGACATTTTGACGTCTATTACCTATGTCAATAAGTTTCTGTTTTGCAGTTTATTTGTCTTTTGTAGAGATCTTTCATTTATTCTTTACTCACAAAATATCGCCTAAAATCTCACCTAGGGCAGCAAATTGTCTAGAATCGACCTGGTACTAGGCCTCAAGAGCCTTTCTTGTGCTGACACATAGAAACAAATTGGCGGGGCACACTTCGCACGCGAACACACAAAAAAATTCCACGCGCTCAGCGCTCACATTATGCTGGGCCCACGTGCCTTAGCACCGCTACTATGACTCCATCCTAGGGGAAACACTGTTTCTATTAATCATTTTCGGCCTTTCGGCATTCGGTTTTCTGCCAACTGTTTCCTATTTTCGGTATCGGTTTCGGCCAAGAATTTCCCATTCGGTGCACCCCTAGTATATATACATTTTGGCAGCAAGACTAAATCATACATTCTTTCCACGACTTCATCATGAATAAATACAATAATTGAGTAACTAGATATTATGAGGGTAAAACAAGATATTAACATTCTAATAACAGTATTTTAGGGACTTTTTAAAGTGATGAGTTTTTTTCTCCAAAATAACATGTTATTTTCCTCAGATGGGGTTTACAAAACGAGGACCATGCCAACAAGTCTTACCTGGTGGCTATGCAAGATCACCATAAAGACATTAATGTTGCAGCATCAGAGCTCCCATGGATTGGTGCATCCCCAGATGGTGTCGTGACCTGTGCTTGCCATGAGCCTGGCATTTTAGAAATGAAGTGTGCTTTCAGCGCTAAAGACCGCAGTCTACTTGAATGCACCAAAGACTCGCGGTTCTGCCTGACTGTCCCTGAGGGAGGTGTGATGAGCCTAAAGCTGAATCACAGCTATATGTATCAAGTGCAGGCACAAATGCGTGTCGCAGAGGGGATGTTCTGTGATTTTGTTGTGTGGACACCTCAATAACTTTTTAAACAGCGCATCATGTTTGATGGCGCATTTTTTGATGTTGCCCATTCAAAGGTGGTAAACTTCATTAGAACGGGGATACTACCAGAGTTGTTGGGTAAATGGTTTACTGTGCCACGCTTCTCCCCCACTGCAACCTCTGACAAAACATCTGAGGGACATTAAGAAGCTGAAAATAAATAAGCTCTTCTTGTCAGACACTGGTCTTTTTCTTTTGTCTTCATGGTCAGGTTTTTGTTTACCCATTAAGCTTACATATTCATACACTGTATATTGTGCAATAAATAACTGTATCTAATACTTGCAGATGCATTGTAGTATAAGTAGGAGTATTTTAAAAACCTCAAGGAAGAAATACTTGGAAAAAGTGATGTTTATTAGTTAAAAACTGGACATTTTAATGTATTAATTGTAAAGATAATAGAGAGAAGATCCAACATACATAGAAAAGGGAATACACAATAAGCATTTTTGTTTCATTTAGCTGATGCTTTTATCAAAAGCGACTTACAAATAGTATCTATCTATTCTGTGGGTACCACAGATGGGCAGACATTACAAAGAGCACAGCAAACTGTTACCATCTTGTCAAGGGAAATAGGTTGTCCTTGAGTGGCTGCATGGCAAAGAGACAGCGGGATGGTGCTCTGAAGGATGGTGTATGTGTTCCTGACCAGGCCAATGACTCTTTCCACATGGATCCTGACGGCAGCGATTCCCCTTGTGGATTCAAGTTCCAGTGGATGCAGCTGCTGCTTGCCTTTGGTGAATGCTGGTATTTTCAACTGTGCATTATACAGTCCATGTGTCTTTCACATTGAAGCCTCTATCAGCAAGAACAACATGTCCTGGAGATAATTTCTCAAGATATGAGCAGTTTTATGTAATGTACTTGTCGCTTGTGGGCTGGGGGGGACACCCCCCCCAGCCCTTTGACACAAAGGATGTAACACCCTGTGGTATTATAGAAATTAGATATTTTACAGTGTTGTGGTGCTTGTAATAGGACGTATGTTTGTGCACGTGCCCTTAAATTCTTTGGCTTCTCCACAAAAATGTCAAAACAATCAATGATGGAAGTGCAGTTGCTAAAATTATCCCTGAAACACATGGGCAGACTAACCTGAATTTGATCTGTTGAGGGCCAACAATGTTGAACATTATGACAACACTGCTCTTAGACATATGAAAAAGATAAACAAAAAAATATAAAGGTAAGTTAAGCCTCATTCTCATCAGTGTTAATAAAAAGCTATGAAAGGGAGTCAGTCTTGGACCGGCTTTCACAAACCCAGCCAAAAACAATCATCATTTTAGCATAGCTTGGTAGGCCTGTTAGTTCCTGTATCATCTCATCATTTCCTTTGAAGGCTTCTTCATTGAAAGACAGCACATTAACTTTGTCCTTAAGACAATTAACCTCAGCTCTTAATCGTGCACACTCGTTTGTCAATGCCTTGACTGTAGCTTGGCAGGTTGCATTTGAGCATGGTTCCACAATACCTGAGCTAAGAATGGCTGGAGAGTAACTGTGGTCATCTTTCACACATTCTACCTGTTCAACTAAGATGATGTCAAGCTCAGTGGCATCACTGGTGCTGAAAGGTGCCACATTCTCATGGTCACTATCAGGAACCTAAGTCTCAGTCCGTTTCCTTTTCATCTGCTGAGTATGCTCAAATCTGCTGGTGGCATAGATGCTTCTCTGCCGCGATGTGTTACGTCTACTTCCTTAGTTTAGCTTTAAACCATTCTGGTTGGTTGGGAACCCTCATCCCGTGTGATGTATCCGGTTTGAGACCCCATCTGATTGGCCACTGTAAATGCCACTCGTCATCTTTCTCAACAACAGCACTCTTATTATTGTTGTGAGACTCCCGCAGGCATGGCGGACAGAGCGAAGCGATCCAAGGTCTGGGTGCACTTTAAGGGTCATTCCTAGCATTCGGTACCATTTCAGCTAGGGTATTCAAAAATAAAAAACATAATTTTCCAAGGTTTTTTTTTATTTAATCTCAATGATGGCTTGTTAAAGTATAAGAAAAATATTTTGGTCAAGTCCATATTATGCTTAAATCTTTTTTTTTTACCATCCCCAGTTACTGTGTGTGCACCCTGTTACTGTGAAAAATAGTAACAGGGTGGACGGTAATAGGGTGGACATTTTATGCTAAACTTGGCTATTGCTACATGTGTGATGATAATCAAGCTAGCACTTGGTCACAACAGAAACATATATTTGATAGATATATTCACCATATTTTCTAAATGTAAAACAAATGATCAGTTCCACTAAAAATGAGCATAGCAGGGTGGACATTTTATGCTTTACCGCAATAGTTAAGTTCTTTAAAACATTAGAAAAACGTTGAAGGAAGAACGCATTCACTCTGCTTCTTGAAGATGATTTCCCACTCAAAATGTATCCTCCTTCTTCTTGAGTCATACAAATAGTGGAATAGTAAAGGGGCGTGTCCAGAGGGATTCAAATCAGAGTAACAGGGGGGACATTCAAACAGGGGACACACACTTTATTTTCAATACAAATGAATTAATAACAACAATTTCAATTTGGTGAGGAATATTAGCAAAAGAGTCATACAACACTCACAAAAATGTAGAATTTGTTTGTATTTCTTTGATTTATTTTTGTATATCTGTTACAGAAGTTGAGCAAACATGATTGGGGACAAAGCAATTTGGCCTACTTGTGCTAAAATCAGAGTAATTATTTAGAATGTTTAATATCCTGGCTAAATAACATTGTTGTTTTATGGTAGAGGGTATACACATTTAAAACCAAGTATTTAAAAAATAAGCATTAGACCTTTTAAATACAAAATATATGATATAATGTCGTGGGGACCTAAATGGCACCGAATGCTAGGAATGACTTGGTGATAGTGCAAGGTGCAATCTATGTACTCAATTAGTTGCTTGTAAAGGGGGTAACACAAGCAACTTAATGAAGCATTTGCAAACGAGACACTCATTGAATCTAAAACGGTGCTAGAGACATGGGCGCGGGAAGGGGGGTGCTGAGGGCGCTGCAGCACCCCCTAGCGACAGGCAGGGGGTGCGGAGCTCCCCTGTCTTAATTATTATTTGACGGTTATTGCTGCTCCCGCTGTGCATAATCTGTGTAATATGTAGCCAATAAATTCCACATTATTGGTAAAATAATATTTTGGCCTGCCCCAAATGTTTTTTCTGCAGCCCCGGACAATTCTACCTCAATAATATAATACATTAACCGTGCTTTACGTGAACCTCATCAAGACACTCGAGAGGACGGCAGGAATGTAATTTCCCGTGTTCAGTGATAGCAACAGAGGCAAGACACCAGACCAATCAGAGAGTTGCATGGAAATAAAAGTGTGCTTGTGTCATTCAAGCTCGGCTCTGTGTGTGTGTGTGTGTGTGTGTGTGTGTGTGTGTGTGTGTGTGTGTGTGTGTGTGTGTGTGTGTGTGTGTGTGTGTGTGTGTGTGTGTGTGTGTGTGTGTGTGTGTGTGTGTGTGTGTGTGTGTGTGTGTGTGTGTGTGTGTGTGTGTGTGTCGTAAGGGGGTGAAAGGTTAGGACGATTCTAAGGGCCCGTGACTGACAGGGGCCCCAAACATTTTTAGAACATTAAGAACAAATGTTTAAGGAACCTTTCATCAATCATCAACAATTAACATTAATATAACGTTAAATTCATAATGTACTCACTAAACTTACGATTCATTTCACTTTTTTTCTGCCAAAAGTTAATTATCCAAAGCCTCTGTACACCCCTCTCTATTTACATGTAATGGTTTGGTCCTGCCTCCAAATGCTGTGCGGCACCGCACTTTCTGGCAGAGAGTGAGAGCATGTGAGGAGGGATGCTAGTACTCACGTGTGTGCCATGTCTCAACCACTCACAAAGTCAGACTTTCAAGAAAGAAAAGAAAGGAGAGAAAGACAAGAGAGAGGGACTAAAGGGTTAAGTATTATTTGAATTATTAGAAGTATTAAAGTAACGTGTTATGGCAGGAAAGTTCAATCTGGTATATTCATTTTAATGTCACCTTATATAGAATGTGTGTAGAATGTGTGTTAAACTTGTGATTTCTGCATTGAGTGACTTCTGCCTAGCAGATACCAAGAAGAGGCCCCTAGGCAGTGGCGGCCGGCCCATAGGGGCGCTAGGGGCGCCGCCCTCCCTCTTCCCACATGTTTGATTGTCATTAAAAAAAAAAATATATATATATATATTTCCCAAAAATATATATTTTTTATTTTTATTTTTGTTTTTAAAGAACAAGGTAAATATTATATAGTTGGTATCAGTAAAATGTATAATCTACAATAAAATGTCGTTTAAAATTGTTTTACGATGTCTAAAGTTACTGATAAGTCACATGTTTCCTGCCTGGCTGCAGCGTGTATCATTACCCTCTCTCGTCCGGGCGGTATAAAGGAGCCCTCAGCCAGAGCATCTGCAGCCAACAAGCTGACTGTTGCTATCTGTAAACTATGCCGCCGAAACATAATTTTAGCCAATCAGCGTCGTCAGATCTGATGCTCAAAGGGCGCCCTTTCAGCGCCCTGGCCTGTGTGTCTGTGAGTTGTTTAGACTCGTATCCAAGGTGACGCTACAGTAGGGAATGGCTGCGTCAGGTAGACTCCTATGGAATGCCATTTAAGCCAAAATTAAATAAATAAATAAATACATCAATAATTAAATAAATACATATATATATAAATATGCCTATGAAATAAATTATGAAATAAATAAATGAGGCAATAAATATGTATACATGTACATTTAAATACACATTTATTTATTTCATGGGACTTTTATTTCATAATGAGAAATTTATTTCAAGAGACTTTTATTTCATAATAACACATTTATTTATTTCAAGAGACTTGTATATCATAATGACACATTTATTTATTTCAAGAGAATCGTATTTCATAATGACATATTTATTTATTTCAGATGACTTGTATTTCATAATGACGCATTTATTTATTTCAGGTGACTTGTATTTCATGAAGAGACATTTCATGATGAGACATTTCCATTCCTTATATGCAAATGAACGGGGCGTGGTTAGCTCACAGATCCAGAGACCCAGACCAAAGCAACAGCACCACAACACTGACTACTCGAGAAGAGGAAGAAAATGGAGGAGAAGGACTTAAAACATTTTTTATAAACTATATAATAACTACTAAATGAAAATAAGGCGGGGCAGACAACATGGAAGACGTCGGTGGGCTCCAAGATGCTATGCTATCCTTAGCAGATCAAATTGATCAACACGGTTTACCAACAGATACTGTGTTGACTTGGCCCATATTGAAGACTTTATCGAAGTACTCGGGCGGATAAGCGCTCTTCGAGATATCGACACGGATGACGAAGTTGTAGATACTTTGACACTGATTGAGCACCGTGTTCGTGCGGAAGATGTCCAAGAAGTTGGTTCAAGCACAGGTGCAGGACGCCCGCCTCTGGATATTCCATGCGATATGCTCGCTACCTATGTGCTGTCCGGTCTATCAACCCGAGAAATCGCGGATCTGTTTGGTGTGTCATCCCGTACAATTCAGAGGAGATCGGTCGAAGAAGGCCTAAGGTGAATTACTTGAGCTAACCTAAAATCAAATTATTGCTCTATCTAGCTAACGTCATACAAATAACGAGCCCATAGAAATAGAATACGAGTATACTACTATACTCATATTCTATTTATATGGTCAGCCCGCTACAACTGTCACTATGGCAACGGTACACATACAAATGGCCGCCGCTCTGACCATCCTGCATTATCTTAAAATATAATACATCCATTATCCTGCTACGTTGATTTGAATGGGAATGTCCGTTCTACTCCTATTTTATTTCTATGGACGACACTGGTGGGCAAAAACGTGTATAATACAGTTAACAAAATTAAAACATGATTGACAAACAATTATTTAGTATTGTGTAGCAATATGATACGAAGAGATGTTTGAAATGAAGTATATATGTTAGACTGGTGGATGTTCGTCAACGTTAGCCAAAACGTTTATGTTGACGTTGCACACAAGTTAGGTCAGTTATTATTAACAGCTGCTCTGTCAGATATGACTATTGTTACACCGAAATCTGTTTGTATCGTGAAATTGCGGTTTTTGTTTATTCATCAAAAATGACTAAAGTCAGAGATGTTTCCTGATACACGTGAAGTTGCAGCCACTGTATAAATTAATGTTAAGATAACTGGAGTTGTGTTCATGCTAACTGTTACACCTAACTAACGTTGCTGTCGCTTATGTAATAAATATATAATTGAAGTGACATTACACATATATATGTTTTATGTTTTTCTACTGTAGAAAATCAGACCTATACTCTTCAATTAACGATGACGATGTAGATGCCTTGGTGATGGAGATTCAGCGCACTAATCCGAATGCTGGATATAAAATGATGCTGGGACATCTACGGTCCAGAGGCATACACATTCAAAGTAAAAATTAACAGTTTTTGTTTAACCTCAATGTTCAACCCAATTCCAAATCACGTGGGTTTAGCCAGTCGCCAATTTGAATAAACAAATAAATCTCCTTTTTCAATCAGGGCATCGAGTAAGGGCGTCAATGCAGAGAGTGGATCCAGGAGCAATCTTGATGCGACGGTTAACCTTCCAGACTACAAGGCGTCTTCAGTACAATGTTCCTGCACCAAATAGTCTATGGCATATAGACGGTAATCACAAGCTGATCAGGTCAGTTTTTCCTGCTGCTTTTTGAGCTGTGTCCATCATAATCTAGTAGGCCACTGCTCTTGAACTCCTGTACTCAAGTGCTGCAGTCCTGCAGTTCTTTGTTCCAAGCCTGTACCACACCACCTGAAATCACTAAATAGTAACATCATGTGAGAAAACAGAGGTGAAGGTGTGATTGCTGAAATAAGTATGCCTATCTACAGACATTGCACCCTTGGAAGTATTGAGTGTGAGACCAATTTGAAGGCTGAGGAAAAAGTAACATTAAAAGATATACTGTACTGACGACGCCTTGTAGTCTGGAGGGTTAACCTTCGCATCAAGATTGCTCCTGGATCCACTCTCTGCATTGACGCCCTTACTCGATGCCCTGATTGAAAAAGGAGATTTATTTGTTTATTCAAATTGGCGACTGGCTAAACCCACGTCATTTGGAATTGGGTTGAACATTGAGGTTAAACAAAAACTGTTAATTTTTACTTTGAATGTGTATGCCTCTGGACCGTAGATGTCCCAGCATCATTTTATATCCAGCATTCGGATTAGTGCGCTGAATCTCCATCACCAAGGCATCTACATCGTCATCGTTAATTGAAGAGTATAGGTCTGATTTTCTACAGTAGAAAAACATAAAACATATATATGTGTAATGTCACTTCAATTATATATTTATTACATAAGCGACAGCTACGTTAGTTAGGTGTAACAGTTAGCATGAACACAACTCCAGTTATCTTAACATTAATTTATACAGTGGCTGCAACTTCACGTGTATCAGGAAACATCTCTGACTTTAGTCATTTTTGATGAATAAACAAAAACCGCAATTTCACGATACAAACAGATTTCGCTGTAACAATAGTCATATCTGACAGAGCAGCTGTTAATAATAACTGACCTAACTTGTGTGCAACGTCAACATAAACGTTTTGGCTAACGTTGACGAACATCCACCAGTCTAACATATATACTCCATTTCAAACATCTCTTCGTATCATATTGCTACACAATACTAAATAATTGTTTGTCAATCATGTTTTAATTTTGTTAATTGTATTATACACGTTTTTGCCCACCAGTGTCGTCCATAGAAATAAAATAGGAGTAGAACGGACATTCCCATTCAAATCAACGTAGCAGGATAATGGATGTATTATATTTTAAGATAATGCAGGATGGTCAGAGCGGCGGCCATTTGTATGTGTACCGTTGCCATAGTGACAGTTGTAGCGGGCTGACCATATAAATAGAATATGAGTATAGTAGTATACTCGTATTCTATTTCTATGGGCTCGTTATTTGTATAAATTGAAGGATTATTTGAATTATTTGAAGGATTAAAGTAACGGGGTATGACAGGAAAGTAAAATCTGGTATATTCATTTTGGTGTCACCTTATATATGTTCATGTGTGTTAAATTTGAAGGGACAAAGTATCTTTTCCTCTCCCAATATATTGAGGTGAATTCTGTGTGTTTAGAGAAGGATGGGAGCAGGGGACTCCTTATTTGGGAAAGACCAAGGCGCTGGAATGTCCCCCTCGTAAAAGAAGGGGGTGTTTACACAGGCTTGAAGCAGATGTGTGTGTGTGTTTTCATTGCAGTAAATAGATCTGCTACAGGATTACTGGTCAACTATACCTCTGTTCTTATTCTTTCATGTGTGGGTACTAAATGGCTACAAACATTGTGGAGAAATTAGCTTAAACATCTTTTATTACTCTATATGAAATGGAAGCAGTTTTATGACAGGGACGAGAGAGCTGGAGGAGGGTAGCACATTCAGAAGAGGTTCAGCAGGTCAATTGTCAGGGGAATCGACTTGTTTTCAATAGAGGTGTGTGGTTAGTTACTTTGTGTTAATAATAGCAGTATGTGTAAAGGAAGCTGGAAATATACAATGTGAAACCTTTTATTTGAAGTAAAGATGTGAACAATAGCTCAAACAAATGGAAGGGCCATAGGTAAGCCTGTGAGAAGTTTGACTATTTGAAAAGCATCTCTAATACTGCTTAAGAGCATAGGTAATGTGTTCCTCGTTGTTATTGATATGAAAGTAATTAACATGTATTACGTATATTTAGCCAACTATAACAACTATATCTTAAAACATACTTTTAACTTGTGTGTGGCAGTCAGGAGGCGGGAAGATGGACTCAGGGACACAGGGCCATAAAGGAGATGTGTGTGTGCTGGCTAAAAGCTGCTGTGTCGCACTGATTGGGTGCGACAGGCCATGTGTTGATCTCTGCCAATAAGATGACCTCTGGGGGAATGCACGTACACACCTCCTCCTGTGTTTTAGTATGAAAGCCTGTGTTTTCCTTTGGTTCGCGCTCTTGTTTTTCACCAGCCGTTCCTGAGACCTGTCTGAAAAGGGGGTAGAACCTGAGCCCGGAGTACTCTGCAGAGTGCTTCGTGATTCCTTTGTATTTGTATCGTTACTGTATATCATTAAAAGCAGGATTATTGTTTAACTTGTATTCTGGTGTTTCTTAATCCCTCTCTTCTCCCGAATTCACCTAGCTTGTTAAACGACACGCGGAGACGAGGTTGGTTTGCAACATCCTCCAAATCTCCAACAAATGGTGAACCCGACGTTTCTGAGTGGGGTGTTTTCGGGGAAGAGACCACCAGTGGCAAGAGGACGGAATAGTCCAGGGCTAAACATCTCGGCCTCTTCTGACAACTACAAACAGAGCTCTGTACAATAGGCTACCAGGTGAGCAAACACGATTTAATTCGAAACCTGTGATTTGACCATATTCCAAATTTTAGGGTTGTCAGACGAAGTTTACAGTGTTTTTTTATAGTAACAATGCACATGCGTGTTTTAGTTGTTAAAACCGAATATTGAGTTTCGGCAGGCCAGAAGGGTATTAAAGTCCCTGGCTTGGAAGTGGAGGTATAAGAGTCCCCACAGTTAAAATCGGATATCAAGTTCCGACAGGCCAGAAGGGTATTAAAGTCCCTGGCTTGGAAGTGGTGGTATTGAGTCCCCACAGTTAGACTGTCTAAGAGTAGTCAGTTGGTTGTATTAAGTCTCCATATAAGACTGACCCAAAATAACGAATCCACAGCTCGACGGGGCTGGAGATGAGTTATTTTGTTATAAGTGATCCAAAGGAGAGTAACGCAAACTTCAGAAAGTCATTCTGAAGTGACCGGGCCTCACTATATCCTTTGGTGTGTTGTGAATATTTACTGGTAACAAGGACAGTAAGTCAGATCAATAGATATGAAGTCTGTGAATATTTACTGGTAACAAGGACAGTAAGTCAGATGAATAGATACGAAGTCATAATGAAGGGAAAATTTTAACGAGAGGAGCGTGAGTTAAGAGCTTACGAGGACAGTGGGTTCAAGCAAAAAAATTGAATAAAAGGATAGCAGAAGTGTTAATTGTTGAAAGAAGCCCCCCCTTTTCCAAAGGAGAGGCTGAGAGCTACAGCGGGGGAGAGAGAAGGGGGTGTCAGTATTTGTCTGTGAGAGTTCCCCCACCCTTTTTCCTCTCGAGAGCAGCAGCAGCAGCCCGGAGTGTGTCTGCTTGCTTTTTTCTCTAGTGATCTGAAGTTGGAGTGAAATACATAGAAAATTAACAGATCAAGGTGTGATTTAAGTGGTAGATATATTGAAATAAATAAGAAACAATGGTTTGCTGCTATTTAAATATAGTCTTTGAGAACTGATTGATACCGTTGCATTGCGTTGTGAATTTCATGGTATTTGTCATTAACTAAGGATTGTACTTAATTATATTCCAAGGGGAAAATTATATTAAATACAGGAACAAAAGAGTAGAAAGTAAAGAGAAGATTTTTGTGAGTTCGTCAGAGGGAATCTGTTAATGTTTAAGCATGACAGAGGTCCTGCAAGAGGTTTTGCTCCAGGCATCTCACACGGTTACACAAAGGGGTGATTTATGAGAAACTTGTGGTCAGGAGAAATGAGATGTTTTGGAGAGTAGACAGAGAGAGAGAGAAAAGTAAGGTTGTTGCTAAAATATAAAGAGTAAAAGTTATATAAAGTTAACTACTATTCGGGAGAATGTCATATTGTTGAATGAGTAACCTAAAATAAGTGAAGATGGTGAAATAGTTTGATTAAGGATACAACCGGTAACTACTGATTAAATACACAGTGATGGTGTACATGAACATTGAGAGTAGATTAAGTTGTTTTGTTCTTCATGCTTTTCATCAGAAGTCATTTGAATTGTTATTATTTTTAAGTCGTGTTGTTTTGTGTTATATTTCTAGACTATAATGTACCCACATGCATGTGGTTTCTTTGTCCCAGTTCATTTTAAAGTCAGCCGCCTCATGGCTAAATCTATTTGACCCCATGAGGTCAAGAGTCATTCTGTTAGACCACCATCTTGTGAAAGACAAATCATTGTTCTTTTGTCACATTTTGAATTAGAAAAGAGTTCATTTTGCTAGATCAATTTATCTATAAATGTTGTAGTGGGAGTTTTGTGTTTGCTAACATTTTTAGGAACGACAACACTAGGAGATGAGTAAACTCAAGAATCCGTGGAGTGTAAATACATTAAGAAAAACACATTTTTATACTCTAACTTTTTGCACATCATAGACAAGGTATTTAGACAATATAAATAAATATTCACCAAAAGTAATAAGTAAAATGGAAAGTAGACATGGGCCTACACTTGAGTCAAAGTATATTACTGTGATCTGATCAGTGTGCTCTGCAGGTTTACTATTGTTCTACGTAACAGTGGGATTTAAAATATTGGAGAAAGTATGGAGATGTTCTTTCGTAGTGTGTGAAATATGTAATGCTTGAAACAGGTATTTCAATTTATGGAAGAAAATGGTTTCCTGAAAGACTCAGGTTGGGTAGATATGTAACAATGGATGAAACAATTTATAGAGGGAGTTTTTGTAATATCATTAGTAGACATTAATGGTGTTGTTTAGATGGCATTTAGCAACTAAGACATATAGTATGATTAGAAAGAGACAGAGTGGAAAGGGTTGGATTGATTCAATCTCAGTGTGCTAGATTTCTTATGGATAATGCGTCCCGGGACCTGGACTCCCCCTCTGAGTTAGAAAGGCTACGACCCCGTCCCTCCAAGCAGACAAAAGACCCAACCCAAAAGGAGGCTCCTCCTTCTCCATCAAACAGACAGAGAACCGGAGCTGAACCGTCTCCACCTGAGGCATCCAGAACCAAACCGCTTGCTGACATACAGAAATACTCTCATCAGTCCCTCAGACAGGGCATGAAGCTGAGCCACGAGATTTGGCACAGGAGCAGAGTGGGGGACATGAGAGCAGAATCCGCCCTCCATGAAGCAGCAGAGAGACTGTAAAGGGGAGATGAAATGCAAAGCAGTGCAAAGAACAGTGGCATGATGTGGGCTGCAGATGTGACTGGGCCAAAGGCTGCCTAAAAGAGTTACAGCGGATGGATTCAAGAGCTGATGGACTGAAGAGAAGACAGAATCAGAGGAGTTGGCATAGTCGATTAGAAGTGAGGAGGTCGGGGTCACGGCTTGAGACAACCAGGGGAGGAGAAAAGGAAAACGGGAATGAGTGAGTTTACACATAAACACACTTATTCACAAAACGCGCATAGAAGACACCACATTTAAAGAACTTGAATTGACTTGATAAATAAGTAAAGATAAAAAGAGGTATTAACCATGAATTAATCGATTGGTAAATTCAAAATAGCAGTAAAGAGGAAACTATTAATGTAAAATGAGAAAATCATCCTAAAAACACACTGAGGGTTAAAGGGGGAGACATGAGGGAAATATGCACTACACTTTAAGCAGGGGGTGTTTTGGAGTAGCACAGTGTAGAACCATATTCTTCAATCTTTCCATCATATTAATAAATTATTCTTCAAGAGATTTTTATTCATGTGTGAATAAAGCAGTGATTTCATTTGTTACAATATTGATTTCACCATTGTGGCATAGTTATTACCATAGGAGGGCTTTAGGATGGAAACTGTTTTTAATCCTTGATAGAGTAAAGGGTGATGGTTGCATGTTCGGACACCCAGTGTTCCACACACTGCTAAAGAGTTTAACATTGTTTTTAAGTAGACCGGAATTGAAGATAAATGAGTATAATGAGCTATGAAATGCAGAGCTACACAGATCCTAGTAATGTTTTGACTTAAGATAATAGTTATGTACACAAGTTTCTGAATTAGATTTCTTAGACATTTTAATACTACTTAGTTGTAAATAAATTGCAGTAGTAGTAGTACTATTATGAAGTGAGTTTTGTACCAAGTTGCAGGAAATGTGGGAAGCAGCCGTCCCGATGACAAGTTAGAGATATCTGACTTAAGGTGGTAATCGTGAATTGATAAATGATGGCGCTCCATATATGACTGATTTTTGTAGACAAAGGATACTGGCCTATGCTGAAATATCAAAGTCTCTGCAGGGCACGACACATGGCCAATGAAACTGAGACCAAATGACCTTTGACCCTGACTGACAGTGTGACTTGAGAAAAGCACTATCAATGACTGACTCTGGGGCTGACCAAACTTCACTTTACAACCTGACAGTGTGGGTGTGAATGAATTTCTGCATGTGATCAGTGTAACTGCATGATTCTAAAACAATAACTAACCGAGCATGTTTTTAGACTAATACATTATTTTGGAGCTCCATGGGAAACACAGGTTTCCTACGATTTCACACATTTGGAAAAATGCACATGTGACCCGTTTCTAATTCCCACAGGAGTTGGCGGTTTGCAAATGTAAAACTCAAACTAAAATCTAAAGATTCTGTTTCTTTTAGGACTGCCAGCTGGGAATGAACACTTATTTTCCCTGGAGTGTTTACTGTGAAAGATGATGGATGTACTTTTGTGAATGATGTTTGGTATTTTCTTATAACCACTGGTTACCTGAAGGTTTTCTTCCCATACAGGATTTTATTACACATGTTTACATGTGTAAAAAGGGGGAGTGTGGGATATTTTCATTTAGGGACTGGAAGAAACCTGCCGCCCCAACTCAGATGTTCAATCTGACCATTGATTGACAGTTTTAGATTTAACCTGCTCCCTATCTGGGGATAAGATAATGTTTGATTAATGTTGACATGTTTCTAATATTGATTGAGTTATAACAGGTAACACAGATGCAGAATCAGTGGCCAAGGGGCTACTGAGAGAGGTAATTCCAGAATGAGAATACCAGAGAAGGTGAACTGTGATAATGAAAACAATTTGGTAATATTTCAACAGGTATTAAAGTAACTGAGGTTTGAAATGTAGAAAGAACATATTACAGCTAAGTTAAAACATAGTAATGTAATGAGATAGAATTTAATTTAGACAACATCTTGTAACTAGCCTGGTAAAGAAGTAAAAGCCATAGACTGTTTAGATCATTATGGGGATGTACATTTAATTTAAAGTCATAATAGAAAGACATTTGATGACAGTATGTTGGATTTCTGTATTCATTTTTCAGCTTGATAATATCCAAGCAGTGACAGGTAGAAGCAGTCTCGCCTGGAAATTATTCACTTTGTCAGTATCATGATTTTAGTTGTTTTTAATCCATAACATTAGTGTGTTTCTTTACCAGAAACATTAGCAGTTCATATTATATTTAGATTTTAAATGGGATCTCAAGGATTTCATTTATAATAACACAGATGCTTGTCAGGAATTCAGAGCTATTGAGATATTTAGTTCAACTGAAGATGTTGGGGTTTATTTTGTTGACACAGGCCAAGTATTAGAATTCTGAAGCGGCCTACCAGTGGTGGGTCAAACACCTGAGGGCCCAGAAGCACTGAGCGTAGACTGGAGGGGTGGGTATCAGATTTCTCCACACAGGTTGCTGACGCCAAAAGGGGGACCCGAGGAGCAGGAGGCCGACACAGCGGAGTTCGTCTGGCTGAAGGTCGTCAGGCCTACGTGACTCAACCCCAGGTTCTCCGGCCTCTACAGAGTGACCCAGAGGACATCTCATGCCGTCCGCCGAGGAGCAAAGGGGGACATCTGGTACTACTGGAGCCAGTGTGCGGCGAGGAACACTCCGGCTAGGACCTTGGAGGACATCAGGATGGACCTGGCTATCGTCAACGCGGACATCCCTACAGCAGACGACTTGGAAGGAGGCGTCAGCGGGCTGGGGGACTTCTCGAGGCAGCAGAGGAGTCTACTTCTCTCTGATCAGATTCATCAGTTCCACCTTTGAAGGAAAGGCCGCATCTCCCCCTCCCTATCAGCTGCCCTTGTTGGCGTATTCCGCTGAGGGGGGGGGCCCTGATGATTCAACAACACGCAAGGATGCTGCCGTCTGGCACTCAGGCTCTCACTCTGATAGTTTCTTCACTGTCATTGGAGGTTGTTTTCTGTTCTCAAAGGTTTAATGAAGGGGGACAGACACAGTATCAAAGAATGACAGTAGTTTTGTTTCAAATGTCTTATGTGTGTTGGTCTCGTTAATGCGAGACCAAAAGGGGGAAATTGAAGGATTATTTGAATTATTTGAAGGATTAAAGTAACGGGGTATGACAGGAAAGTAAAATCTGGTATATTCATTTTGGTGTCACCTTATATATGTTCATGTGTGTTAAATTTGAAGGGACAAAGTATCTTTTCCTCTCCCAATATATTGAGGTGAATTCTGTGTGTTTAGAGAAGGATGGGAGCAGGGGACTCCTTATTTGGGAAAGACCAAGGCGCTGGAATGTCCCCCTCGTAAAAGAAGGGGGTGTTTACACAGGCTTGAAGCAGATATGTGTGTGTGTTTTCATTGCAGTAAATAGATCTGCTACAGGATTACTGGTCAACTATACCTCTGTTCTTATTCTTTCATGTGTGGGTACTAAATGGCTACAAACATTGTGGAGAAATTAGCTTAAACATCTTTTATTACTCTATATGAAATGGAAGCAGTTTTATGACAGGGACGAGAGAGCTGGAGGAGGGTAGCACATTCAGAAGAGGTTCAGCAGGTCAATTGTCAGGGGAATCGACTTGTTTTCAATAGAGGTGTGTGGTTAGTTACTTTGTGTTAATAATAGCAGTATGTGTAAAGGAAGCTGGAAATATACAATGTGAAACCTTTTATTTGAAGTAAAGATGTGAACAATAGCTCAAACAAATGGAAGGGCCATAGGTAAGCCTGTGAGAAGTTTGACTATTTGAAAAGCATCTCTAATACTGCTTAAGAGCATAGGTAATGTGTTCCTCGTTGTTATTGATATGAAAGTAATTAACATGTATTACGTATATTTAGCCAACTATAACAACTATATCTTAAAACATACTTTTAACTTGTGTGTGGCAGTCAGGAGGCGGGAAGATGGACTCAGGGACACAGGGCCATAAAGGAGATGTGTGTGTGCTGGCTAAAAGCTGCTGTGTCGCACTGATTGGGTGCGACAGGCCATGTGTTGATCTCTGCCAATAAGATGACCTCTGGGGGAATGCACGTACACACCTCCTCCTGTGTTTTAGTATGAAAGCCTGTGTTTTCCTTTGGTTCGCGCTCTTGTTTTTCACCAGCCGTTCCTGAGACCTGTCTGAAAAGGGGGTAGAACCTGAGCCCGGAGTACTCTGCAGAGTGCTTCGTGATTCCTTTGTATTTGTATCGTTACTGTATATCATTAAAAGCAGGATTATTGTTTAACTTGTATTCTGGTGTTTCTTAATCCCTCTCTTCTCCCGAATTCACCTAGCTTGTTAAACGACACGCGGAGACGAGGTTGGTTTGCAACATCCTCCAAATCTCCAACAGACGTTAGCTAGATAGAGCAATAATTTGATTTTAGGTTAGCTCAAGTAATTCACCTTAGGCCTTCTTCGACCGATCTCCTCTGAATTGTACGGGATGACACACCAAACAGATCCGCGATTTCTCGGGTTGATAGACCGGACAGCACATAGGTAGCGAGCATATCGCATGGAATATCCAGAGGCGGGCGTCCTGCACCTGTGCTTGAACCAACTTCTTGGACATCTTCCGCACGAACACGGTGCTCAATCAGTGTC
The DNA here is from genome assembly GCF_949606895.1 of Notothenia rossii. Lineage (NCBI taxonomy): Eukaryota > Metazoa > Chordata > Actinopteri > Perciformes > Nototheniidae > Notothenia > Notothenia rossii. The sequence continues at coordinate 43,443,703 of NC_136904.1, forward strand.
AAAGTATCTACAACTTCGTCATCCGTGTCGATATCTCGAAGAGCGCTTATCCGCCCGAGTACTTCGATAAAGTCTTCAATATGGGCCAAGTCAACACAGTATCTGTTGGTAAACCGTGTTGATCAATTTGATCTGCTAAGGATAGCATAGCATCTTGGAGCCCACCGACGTCTTCCATGTTGTCTGCCCCGCCTTATTTTCATTTAGTAGTTATTATATAGTTTATAAAAAATGTTTTAAGTCCTTCTCCTCCATTTTCTTCCTCTTCTCGAGTAGTCAGTGTTGTGGTGCTGTTGCTTTGGTCTGGGTCTCTGGATCTGTGAGCTAACCACGCCCCGTTCATTTGCATATAAGGAATGGAAATGTCTCATCATGAAATGTCTCATCATGAAATACAAGTCACCTGAAATAAATAAATGCGTCATTATGAAATACAAGTCATCTGAAATAAATAAATATCTCATTATGAAATACGATTCTCTTGAAATAAATAAATGTGTCATTATGAAATACAAGTCTCTTGAAATAAATAAATGTGTCATTATGAAATAAAAGTCTCTTGAAATAAATGTCTCATTATGAAATAAAAGTCCCATGAAATAAATAAATGTGTATTTAAATGTACATGTATACATATTTATTGCCTCATTTATTTATTTCATAATTTATTTCATAGGCATATTTATATATATATGTATTTATTTAATTATTGATGTATTTATTTATTTATTTAATTTTGGCTTAAATGGCATTCCATAGACTCCGGTGCTAGTGGATCGCCGGAGCTGTAGATTAACATTTGCATGCTTATTGTAGTTGTAAGGGCAATGCCTGTGGCACCATGGAGCATATGTGTGGGCTGGACCTGTATTTTACAGGAAAGGAGTGATCAGAGGGTCGAGTTGTCGATTCTTGTTCAGTTTTCATCTTCCTCACCCTCTCAGACTTTGAGTTGCGCGCGCTGCTAAAGAGACGCGCTACCATGGAAACCAAACAATGGTGTAGCTGTATTAAAGTCAGAGTGGAAACAGTCGTGAGTAAATCTGATTTTGTCAGAATTCGGGAGAAATGCGGGAGTCTCCCGCGAAAATCGGGAGGGTTGGCAAGTATGAGTCACACACACACACACACACACACACACACACACACACACACACACACACACACACACACACACACACACACACACACACACACACACACACACACACACACACACACGTTTTTGTCACCATTTCCATAGCCCCACCAAAAATATTTTCCACCAGCCGCCACTGCCCCTAGGGTCTCTCTGTTATTATCTGTTACTATTGATAATTATCAATAGTCCTTGCAATCAACGGGGGAATTCCCGGATACATTTCCAGATATAAGGCAGTTAAAGTCTTGTAGAATTAATGTTTATCTCCTACATATCCTTCAGGCCTTGAGACTTGGGTCACCCAGCAGTAAACAAGATAAACGTCCTTTTGAGCTTATCAATAAAATGTATTCATTCCTAGTAAGCTGACTTTGGGGTGAAGGGAAGTTCAGGGAAGCCATTAAGCCACAAGAACAATTAACTTATGGTGGTTGACTGATGCGGGGACTGTCATGGGACGATGGCGTTTGGATATTTACAAATATGGCTTTCATAAAGAAAAACAGGTGACTGTTGTGTGATAAGATACATGATACGATGTTTGTGTGTGTTGAAGATGTTTAGGGGGAATGAGTATGTGTCCTGTCAAAGAGTCCTCTGTCATGACTCCAAATAATTGATTGGGGGATCTGCCTAAGGGCAGAGGGACAGAAACACACACACACACGCACAGAAGCAACATGGAATCAACAACTGCGGACTTACTACCTGGAGTCCCGCCCAGAAGGGAAACCAACCAATGGAATACTGCCAACTCACTGGCTAGCTCGCTCAGAAGTGAACTCTGTGTATAAAAGTTGTGATCATTTTGAAGATCGGCGCTCTTGTTTTTGACTTGCCGTTCCTGAGACGTGTCTCACACGGTGGTAGAACCTGAGCCCGGAGTACTCTGCAGAGTGCTTCGTGATTAGGTGAAGTATTTGTATGTTTCTACCATTAAAGCAGATTATTGTTTAACCCTTATCCTGGCTGCTTTGAATTTCTCCTTATTTTGAGAACCCGCTCATATAGGAACGGCGCGGAGCAGAGATTCTGCTCCAACAAGGGCGACAGTATGTCACCCAGTTTTTCAAAAAAAAAGGTGGGTGGTCCATGGTGGAAATTAGTCTGTTAGCTAAGCTTAGTCCATTGTAAATAATAATTGTAATGTTTTGCTGACATTAAGTAGTCTACTGTTAATATCTTCACAGAAAATGCTGAGGTTTTTCATTTCACTGCTCTTTTAGCTCACATTTAATAAATGCAGGTACATTTTTAACAGCTATTCATACTAAATCAGTTGTCCCTCCCCCTGGTGCCAGGACCAACAGATCCATCTCTAGGCTCAGCAGCCCTGTCCCCCCATAATGCTTTGCAGTCTTGCCATGCTGTCCATTGAAAGCCATTTGGCTAGAAAGCTGGACTTCAAGGACTTTATCAGTGACTGTGCCTGTAAGAAGGCTAGGCGCTGGACTCTTGGTGAAGGCTGAGCAAGGGCTCGCAATAACTGTTGAAGGGCAAGGCTATGGTAACGATATTGGATCACACAGAAGACGCATGATGAGAAAAAGACTGAGAACAGGTAATAGGCTCTAATTTAGCACCACCATCAGGCCTTTCCATTTCCATTTCCGTGTTGTTGTCCATTTACACTTTAATACCCGCTTATTTTGTAGTTGGTATGTATATTTTAATTGAACAAATCTGCTGCTTATGTTATTTATTTTGTTATAGCATTTTATAAATGATAATATTGGTCTTAATGTTCACTTTATTATTAATTTAAGAGGTCATGTATATTTAAGTTATATTTATTTAGATTTATGAATGTTCCATTCAAAAATGTTATTAAAAAGGCATGTACACCATAAAAGATGACTATTGAGATCTATTGTCAGGAATGTTAGTCTTAAAATAGTGAATTCTACTGCAGCAGAATGTTGCACGTCTGCAGTGTTATATGTTCACCGCTCAGTGTCAGTAAATATTGTGCGGTTAGTATTGGACTACAAGATAGAGGCAAGCCTTTACAGGTAGAGTTATTTAAAGCATAAATGAGTGGGTTGGGTTCTGGAGTTCTGGTTACAGCAATTGTGCTTGGTTGGCGTGGCCTGTGCCTGGTGGTGGGGCCCATTGTGATATCTTTTCATGGGGCCCAAAATCCCTGGCGGCGCCCCCGTGTGTGTGCGGAAATAGCGCATTTAGTGTGTGTGTGAGAGAGAGAGAGAGAGAGAGAGAGAGAGAGAGAGAGAGAGAGAGAGAGAGAGAGAGAGAGAGAGAGACCGAGAGAGAGAGAGAGAGAGAGAGACCGACCGACCGACCGACCGACCGAGACCGACCGACCGACCGACCGACCGACCGGTGCCAGCAGCAGGGACCGTGTAGTTAGCATCTGGTTAGCTAGCTGCACTAATGGACATACGGAGCTGTTTGTTCCACAACAAGCTGGAGGAGAGTCCTCTCCTCGTAGACTGAGAGGCTCAGGTGAGCTAAAGGACTCTCTGAGTGTTTAGATGGTTAACTTTTAGTTTAAGTTATCTCAGTGGGTCTCAAACGGTTTGGTCACAAATTATTCAAAAGATTATTTCCGCGGTACACCTTCATATGATCATTATAGTTATAAAAAAAATAAGAGAATAAAGGAAAAACAGTTTATGAAATACTATATGGCAGTAAAACAAGAATACAGTTTGAAAGGGGAGTGATTTGTAAAATATTCATAAAGAAAAAGAACATCTGCTTACATTTGTGTTTCATATGGGTGTTGAGAGATGTATCCATAGATCTCTTAATGTTGCTCTTTACCCCTGCCTATATGCCATGAGCTGATTATCGAGCCTTCATTGTAACAGTCGCGGGTGTACTGTGTGTTTGCATGTGGGGAGTGCTTTTGTGCATGCGCTATAGTGCCCGCATAGGCGAAGTTTGGGGGAGTTCCCGGGGTGCCCGGCACCCCCTGGTGGCCGGAGTCTTTTTTTTTTTTTTTTAGTTATGATGTACAGATAGTAGGTGGCCTAGATAAATATAACTCTGGAACGCTATATCAATAAATCCAAACTCAATAAACATAATAAATTTAAATCCACAAACATATTGTCTCAGTGTGTACTGCTGTCAGAGACAGAACATTACTCAAAAATGAGTCTACACAGACGATCTGTGCAGCTGCTGCGCCCTCACACGCTGCACGCACATGCGCACTTTGAGCACTCAAATTCAGACAAGTCGAGTCTGCCAGCCGCCAAAACCTGACAGGAGAAGACTAAAAAAATGGATATACGCAGGTTCTTCGCAACCAAAACAACTCCAGTTTCGGATTCAAGTTCCAGCGCCACCGTTGCTGCCACCCAAGCTGCACCTGCTCCGGACCCGCCAGTCCCGCCTCGCCCGTCGACCAGCCACCACATCTTGGCGCCGGTCGGCACCGCAGCTCCCGCCGCTTGCAATCCCTGTGAGACAGCCTCTGATGGCGGTCAACTTCCCAGTGACCTAGGAGATAAAAGTGTGGGCCCCAAACAGCCAGTGCTTCCCGTTTTCCCAAGACACAAAATTGGAGATAGAAATCGTTGCTTTTCTGCATTCTTTTATAACAAGCATCCGTGGCTGGAGTACTCGGTTTCAAGGGACGCAGTGTTTTGTTTTTGTTGCCGCCACTTTTCCAAGGAGATTGGAGAGGAGGAAGACACACTAGCTAAACAAGGCGGGCGATATTGGAGTAAGCTAACTGAGAGGCTGATAAAGCATAGCTCTTGTGAAAAACACAAGGCCTGCATGAGACTGTGGGAGGGCTACAAGGAAACTGAAAAGCATGGATCTGTCAGAGTCCACTTGTCAACCAGTCACCAGAACACAGTGGATAAAAACAGGGAGTATTTGACAAAGGTCGTGGATGTCGTTAAGCTGCTGTCTCAACTGGGCCTCCCTTTCCGTGGACATCGGGAAATACAATGGAGAAAAAAGGAAATACAAGAAAATAAAAATGAAAAAAAGCACACAAATACAGTCGATACAGAAACAGATAAAAGCAAGCCGGATGATGATGATGAAACAAAGGGAAACTTTTTGAGTCTGTGCGACTTCCTCGGCAAGTATGACCCAAGTTTCCGCAAAATGCAGGATGAGAAGTACTTTAATTGTACAAGTCCAGATTTTCAAAACGAGGTCATCTCTTTGTGTGCAGAGCTAGTCAGAGAGGAAATAGCAAATGCAGTGCGTGAGACTGGTTTTTTCACGGTTATCGCGGATGAGGCCAAATCATCAAAGTCTGAACAACTGTCTGTGTGTATCAGATATGCAGAAAAGCTACAGGTTAAGGAGCAATTAATCTGCTTCATTGACTGCTCTGCCTCCCGAGATGCTGCTGGGATTGTTGAGGGTATCAAGAAAGGGTTGGAGTCATGTGGACTGCAGGACGTCCCAATAGTCGCACAGTTGTATGATGGGGCCTCAGTTATGTCTGGGCATTTAACTGGAGTGCAGCAGCGTATCAAGGAAGATTACCCCTTTGCCATCTACGTACACTGCATGGCCCATAAACTTAATCTGGTCCTGGTGGAATCATGCACAGTCAACAGAGACATCAAAATGACGTTAAATGTTATTGATAAGCTGTACTCCGTGTTTTCAGAACCAAGCAACCACCACAGGTTTCTGGCGATGCAGAAAACACTCGAGATGAAGGCAAAGGAAATTGGGCAACCCAGTGACACGCGTTGGGCGAGCAAATGGCGATGCGTCTTTGCGGTTAAATCACATTATGTGCCTATCACACGCTGTCTGAAGGAGATGGTGGATGAAGGAGAGAAATGGTCAGTGGAAGCAAGTGGGTTGTATAATCACATGACCACACCTGGCTTCATCGCCTGCCTCATTATCCTTGAGGACCTACTGCAGGTTGTGCACGTTGTTCACAAGAAACTTCAGTCCAAATCCACAACACTTGCAGATGCTGCCTCCACGATCAACAGACTGAGAGCACACTTGAGGGAACGCAGAGGAGAGGAGGAAGGTTGGCAAGACATATGGAGCCAGATCAAGCAGTTTGGCGAGGACGTCGGCATGCCAGTTGCCCCTGCAGAAAGTGACCCCCCCTCCATGACAAAGCAAAAAAGAAGTTCAAGACCCCCTTTGTCGCTTTACCAGTATGTAGTGGGGGCCACACTTGGGCAGCGCCAACGAGATGAAAGGAATGAGGAAATAGACGGACAATTTGAGGCTCACGCCATCTACTGTCATTTATATCTCCCTGTGCTGGACAATATGATGGCCGAGTTGGACAGACGGTTTTCAGGTGAAGCCATGGAGCTTGCAGCGGCATGTGATGCTGTGATAAAGTGTGAGAAGAAAGGCATTGAACCACTTCTGAGAAAATATGCAAGCCTCAAGATCGTCCATCCACAGCTGGTGACAGCAGAAATGGACCTGATAAAATGTGCTGTCCAATCTCCCATTAACCTGAAGGACCTGCAAAACGAAGTGAGCAAGGAGAGCTATCCAAACTTCTTCCCATTACTCCAGCTTGCACTGACACTGCCCATTGGATCAGCGACATCAGAGAGAAGTTTCTCAGCAATGAGGAGGATCAGAAACTGGCTGAGAACTACAATGATCCAGGAGAGATTTTCTGATCTGGCCCTGCTGCACATTGAGGGAGATTTGACTGCAAAACTGTCAGTTGAGAAGATAGTGGACATCTATGCCAGCCGGAAAAAGAGGCGCCTGATGCTGCACTAGGTAAGCCATTCATTCAAATTATTTCGTTTTGTTGAGCTTAAATGCGTAATTGCGCAGCATCTGCATCCGGGGATAGCCAGCTGCAGTAAGCAGCAGACACCGCTCCACGCTCAAACCAAAATCCTCCAAATCCTCCCGTTTGCGTTGTGCTCACATGCTTCGGTCCTGCTAGCGGCCGCTGCTGACAGTTGTGGGACAGAGACACTGAATGCATGGAGATCATAATCACTAGATGACGGTGAACAAAAGTCATTACTTTGTTGGTTGGCTTTGTTTTCATCGCTGAAATTAGGTCAAAATGTGATAAAACTGCTGTGCTTATATCCTACAGTTATTAGTTAGTATGCCTATTGTTAGAAATTAAAATCAATGTTTTGATGGTATAATGTAGCTTAAACATACCGTCAGTTTAAACGCTCTTTTATACTGAAAAACCAGAAATTCTTGTGCACAAGCAGTTAAGCTTTTATTCTGAAAATCCTTCATCTACGGTTAGCATTTAGCATGTGGCTAATATACGATTTCCTAAAGAGGTGAATTGAGTAGCGAAATGATATGGAGTGGTGCAAACCGAAACCTACGGATTTAACACTACAACTATAGATGTCGAGGTACTACCATGTTGAATATTAAATGAAAGTACAGTTTATTTGAATACATTATTGTTTACAGACGAGAGTAGCATGTGACAACATCCGGAATGACCGGAAACCAAACGAGCCGAGAAGTATTGTTTAGAGTATTGATTACAGCGTTTAGAATGTGTTAAATGAAAAGTGATGAAAGAGAATATGAGGAGAAACGGCGTGTTAAGCATATATTGAATGTGAAAAGAACCTATCCTCTGTTTAAATGGAATAACGGACATTGGAGACGAGGTGAGCCGGCTGGCGGGGAGGAGCCAGCAGAGGATATACAGGACTGTCTCAGAAAATTAGAATATTGTGATAAAGTTCTTTATTTTCTGTAATGCAATTAAAAAAACAAAAATGTCATACATTCTGGATTCATTACAAATCAACTGAAATATTGCAAGCCTTTTATTATTTTAATATTGCTGATTATGGCATACAGCTTAAGAAAACTCAAAAATCCTATCTCAAAAAATTAGAATAATTCCTCAGACCAAGTAAAAAAAAAAGATTTATAACAGCAAAACACAATCAAACATTTGAAAATGTCCATTAATGCACTCAGTACTTGGTTGGGAATCCTTTTGCACGGATTACTGCATCAATGCGGCGTGGCATGGAGGCAATCAGCCTGTGGCATTGCTGAGGTGTTATGGATGCCCAGGATGCTTCAATAGCGGCCTTTAGCTCATTAGCATTGTTGGGTCTGGTGTCTTTCAGCTTCTTCTTCACAATACCCCACATATTCTCTATGGGGTTCAGGTCAGGGGAATTTGCAGGCCAATCGAGGACAGTAATGCCATGGTCAGTACACCAGTTACTGGTGGTTTTGGCACTGTGGGCAGGTGCCAGATCATGCTGGAAAATGAATTCCTCATCTCCATAGAGCTTTTCAGCAGACGGAAGCATGTAGTGCTCTAAAATCTCTTGGTACACAGCTGCATTTACTCTGGGCTTGATGAAACACAGTGGACCAACACCAGCAGCTGACATGGCTCCCCAAACCATCGCTGACTGTGGGAACTTCACACTGGATTTCAAGCAACTTGGATTTTGCTCCTCTCCAGCCTTTCTCCAGACTCTGGCGCCTTGACTTCCAAATGAAATACAAAACTTGCTTTCGTCTGAAAAGAGGACTTTGGACCACTGTGCAACTGTCCAGTGCTTCTTTTCCTTAGCTCAAGTCAGACGCCTCTTCCGTTGTCTTGAGTTCAGAAGTGGCTTGACCATGGGAATACGGCTATTGTAGCCCATTTCCCGGACACGTCTGTGAACAGTGACTTTTGATACCTGGACTCCAGCTTCAGTCCACTGTCTTTGAAGCTCCCCCAAATTCTGGAAGCGACTCTTCTTCACAATGCTGTTAAGGCTGCGGTCATCTCTCTTGGTTGTGCAGCGTTTCCTGCCACATTTCCCCCTTCCAACAGACTTTTTGTGGATGTGCTTTGAAACTGCACTCTTTGAACAGCTTGCTCTTTGAGAAATTTCTTTTTGTGTCTTACCCTCCTGATGGAGGGTGTCAATGACGGTCCTCTGGACAGCAGTCAGATCAGCAGTCTTCCCCATACTTGTGATTTAGTTTACTGAACCAAGCTGAGTGTTTTTCAAGGCTCAGGAAACCCTTGCAGGTGTTTCGAGTTAATTAGACGATTCAAGTGATTCGTTGAACACCCTACTAGTATACTTTTTCATGATATTCTAATATTTAGAGATAGGATATTTGAGTTTTCTTAAGCTGTATGCCATAATCAGCAATATTAAAATAATAAAAGGCTTGCAATATTTCAGTTGATTTGTAATGAATCCAGAATGTATGACATTTTTGTTTTTTTAATTGCATTACAGAAAATAAAGAACTTTATCACAATATTCTAATTTTCTGAGACAGTCCTGTATAACAGCGCCGGAGGAGAGATCCGGTCTCTTCTCTTCTTGCTCAGGAGAGCCAGATCACAGCTGTTTTCTGCCGGAACAATATTCTGTCTGTAACACTACCTCGCCTTTTTTAATTAAAGTATCCCATTTGAATCTTTTCAGAGACTCCATTTAGTCTCATTTTAAAGCTTCTCTCCTGGAAGCGAGAATAAAGAACATATTTAACACTATACAGTTCATTAAAAAGTGTGTGAGCATTGGGGAACATTGATCCTACAGACCTCTGTGTTATAGCCTAATTATAGCAGCAGTATGTGCCGCAGCAGCCGTTTTATTTTGCGGCGAGTTCCGCTGCCATAGTAATTTCATCTATTGGGCATATTAGTTATGAAAACACACCTGCAGTAGCCTGTAGGCTATCCTGATCAATTTTCATGTATGAATCCTTGTGTTGCAGCCTATAGCTATACATTACATTTGTAGTTATTTTTTGGCACCCCCAACCTTAAAGTTCAAACTTCGCCCATGAGTGCCCGTAATAGTGTTCACTGGAGTCCAGCACCTCAGCACCCTCAATCAAAATACTATCCCGCGCCTCTGGATAGTAGTGATGTGTCGGTCTCGAACGAGCCGATTCTTTTGAACGGCTCTTTGGTATGAACGAGGGGAACCGAGTCGTACTTGGTGAGAGCCGTTCTTGTTATCGTTCAATTGTTAGTCCGCACTCACTGCCTGACAAAATCCACTCGCCTGTTAAAAAGCTTGATTTTGTTCCCCAAACGTATTCTGTGAAGACCCGCCCCTACTCTGATTAGTAGGTTTCAGCAGGAGGAGTGAGATGGGGTGGGTCTTAACGGAATACGCGAGAGAGAGAAGTCATAACAAGTGGTAGGCTACAGGACAGGTAGACGACGTGTTTTTCGGATGGAAAATGAGCCAAACGCGAAAACGCAGCAGCATTTTGATGAACTTCAACCAAAAAAGCGCACTATTTGTAAAGGCAAAATATCCTTTAAAGCAGGGTCAACAAATGATCTCCATCGCCACTTAAAAACACAGTATCTAATATTAAGAGTTGCGTGAATTTCATTCAAGGCAAGGCAACTTTATTTACTTAACACATACGGAGGGTAAATTCAAAGTAGTACATTCACGGACATGAATGACATGGATATGGCGCCACCTTGTGTCGTGTTTACAAAGCAGATTATTGACATTAGGTCTGGCAATACAGTCAATCATTATCCTGGTGATCATTTCACAGACAAACCAAGTAACCCCGCCAAAAAAACGGCTCTTTTGAACGGCTCTTTTGAACGGCTTTTTGAAAGGAACGGAGCCATAAGATCCGGCTCCCTTCAAAGAGCCATAAATCCCATCACTACTGGATAGAGATACTGCTAGTGCTAATAGTGCTAGCGGGCTTCAGCCGCGCCGTGTGTAAATGTGACCTGAGCGAAGGCTCGCAGGCAGGTTAGCTGCTTTGCACGGGTAATATGTTTTGTTTACCTGAGTGCGGTCTTGCAGGCACATCGCCTTGTCTTTTTTTTGTTTATTAACACTGACCAGTGACGTGCGGTGAGGTTCATGGCTGTGAGGCACTGACTCTTTCAGAGTCAGATTTACAAATATTTTATTTTGACCTTAATCGAAATATTCGGCTATTTTCAAAAGCTTTTTTAGTCTGATGCTTCGATTCATTTTAAACAGACCGTTCAACAAAAGGATACCCAACATCTAAATATTGGATTGTTCTTTCTTGGTAAGATCCCATTTTCATTACAATTGTGGTCTTACCTTGACTTGAAGATGAAGTCCATGCTCTCCTTCTGGACAACAATCTCTATTACTTTTTTGTAAAAGTCCTCCTTATCTTCCTGTAATTTGAAAAGTCTAGCTTGTTGTTTGTGTCTACCGTCTCTGCGTAGAATAAAAATAGCAACAAGAACCTGTGGGCTCATGTGCGCCCCCTCCAGTGCGGCAGAGGTTATGGCTGCCTCCCCTGGTGCTTTTTTCATTGCCGTTATATGATGAGACCAGCGAGCCTAAATATCATATATACGTGAAAAAAGTTATTTAGAGACTATGGATGGCGAGGACAAATGTAATAAATGGATTTACAAATATTACATTGGTGACATAGAGTGAGATGGTAACAGGCATGCGCTTAGTGCCCGCGCTCCAGCCAGTTTCTGTGGGGTGACACATTCTGAGGTGAGGCAGAGCTCATCTGTGCCTCACCTCACCCCACATTAACTGGCTTGAGCGCGCTCACAAAATAAGTGCCCGTGTTAAATTAGTGCCCGCGCTCCAGCAAATTACTTTGGGCTTACGAGAGGCAGAGCTCGTACCTGCCTCACTTCTCATCGCTACCCGTAGTTGTAGCGGAGCTCGGCAAATTTGCTGATTTTGACTTTAAAAAGCGATTGGAATCATACATAAAGCACATTTACAACACAGATCAGTGGAGACATTTTATTATTACTATTTAGTTTTTCTTTAGTTGTTTTTCCGTTACATTGGAGTATGACAGGGGAGGCTCTAATTTGGCCTTTCATTGAATGCCAGTTAAACTTACAGATGTCATTGTGAATTGGAAAACTGCATTTAAATGTTGTTAAAGGTTCAGCAATTGTTGGTCGTTTACTAGGAGTTTACATATTTTAAGCTCAAATACGTTCTTCTATGTTTAAACCTTCAGACACATTTTGACGTGTTTTCAGTTCAGCACATCATTTATATAATATACGTACTCACCTTTATCTTTTTGCCATCTTAGCCTTTTGACCAATTTCTTCATATCACAGTTTTGCATGATGTCACTGTAGGACAATGTTTTAAGGATCTCTTGTTGATCACTCTAGGTTGTTAGTTTGAAATGTCTGGATGAAGATGTAAATGATTTACAAATGTTAAAAAAAAAAGCCTTTTTTCATCCTCAGTCTGAGGGAAAATCCCAAAAAGCATGATAGGGCGAGACAGGCCCCTTTAAGTTATTTTATTTATTTGTGTCTGCTTCTGAGAAGCTAATATATAAGTTATACAGTTATTTCTGCAAGAAAATTACAATACAATTACTGTTTAATCTTCACATCTTGTATTCATGTCTATAATTTTGAGCACCAAATTATTGAAAAGTATCGATAAGAGTATCGAAAAATACCGATACCGATAAGCAGTACCGGTACCGGTATCGATAAAATCCTAACAATACCCATCCCTACAATTGACACATGAGCAAAGTATGGTGGCTGACATGTGTAAATGCCTTTCAAAGGCCCAAAACATTTCCATTAGGAGAAACGCGCTGCGGTTTTAAAAACGACAAATAAACAAACACAAATTTGCCAAAACCCATGCAAAGAAGAAACATCTTCACCAACTTGACACACATGCAGCATTTAGAAAACATTCAACAACATGACCAAACATTGTCAGTGTTTTCTAAAAGCATTGCATAATCAAAATGCTGCAAATAAAAAAACACTGCAAGAAACTCAAAACACAACAGAAACCAGACGACAGTAAAAAGTGACGCACACCGCTGGGATCGTATGATTCATTCCGACATTACTAACAACAATCCCCAAACGTCAACCTGCACTCCAGCCCTGGTCCTAGCCGTGTAAGAAGGGATGCAGGCTGTGCGTTTCTCCTAATGGAAATGTGTTGGGTCAATGTAGTGCATTTGCATTCGGCGGCCACCATAGAAGGGAAACCAAACCATACAGGGGACCTAAGGCTCTGTTACCTTGATTGAAATTACATTTTGCTAAAAAATGTTTGGAAACATTTGGGACAACTCCAACATAGCTTTGCTCAGTTTTTTTAAATGTTACATACAGTTTAACTGTAGTGTTTAAATGGATTTGTGTATTATTTTTTCACTAAACCACAACAGACTTCTTCATCCTGCCCTAACACAAAATATAATGTGATCCATCATTAAACTGTTTGAGAATTCAGCAGATTGGACTAGAATGGACTTGTTGGACAGAGTTACTATAGATAAAAACCACAGTAATATCATTTGGGTAAATTTAGCACAAATTTAACCAAGCTACCTTTCCCATAATGCTGTGATTTTGCTCCTGATTTAAAATGATAGTGAATCGAGCCTGATTTAGTGTGTATTTTTCAAACATCCTTTTTACAGTCCACCACATGGTGGCGATGGTGAACCTCATGTCAATCTCTTCCTCTGTACTCCACAGGCTGCAAACACTTTGTTTTGACGGAATGAATAGCCGGGGGCTGAGTAATAGGTGGGGCGGTGTAATGTGGTGTTTGGATGATCCCTCTCCCCTCACCACGCCAACCCTCCACCACCTGCGCCAACACCTTAAACCTGCCTGTCAGGTTTCTGTAAATGGACCGAATAAAGGAGTGCGTGGTCACAGGCTGGTAGTTTTCCACTCACGGATACTAAAGGAGGTGGGACAGTCACATATATGAACTATAGCCAACTATAGTAGTTAGCTATAGGTAGTCGTTACCATAAAATGTGAGGCTTTGTTAGGATTCTTCTAACAAACAGGTCCCTATTACAAAATACTTTAATTATTGAAAATGTGATTCTAATGGAACAACATTCATTTGAATAACCAGTCTTCACTTCCTCTTAGAAAACACAAACTTCTCCTATTTCTGTTAAGTTTAGTCAATTATTTTAAATAAATGGTTATAGGATAACGCTTGTTAACCGAAAGAATCTGCCATTAATGTATGTTGTTCTGTAATAACATTGGTTGTGATGGTAGCTCTACTTCCATCTGAAAGTGTGCAGTTAAGTGACGCTGTTTACAGATTCACTTTTTGACCCGTTCACCTGCTTGGTGAAGCTGAAACAGATCCATTTAAACCATTTTAGGCACTTGCACCGTTTCCAAGTTAGTTTCTATGTCAAAAAAACCTTTAAGGTTCTCCAAACGGAATTCACTGGTAGATTGAGAGATTCCTCCACACAGGTCTCAACATGGTGTCAGTTGAGAGGCAGCCAGCAGCTAACTGTCCTGACAGCAGTGTTGTCCTTAAACACATGAACTGTGAACTGACCTATTTGAAACTGAAGAACATCAGCATTCTTAACTATTGGGATAGATAACGCTAGATGTTCCCTTGCTGTTGAGTAAATGTTTAGCTAATTTCTATTAATGAATGTAAAAATGATTTTAACACTAGATGTTCTTCATGTTTTGATATTACAAGGTTATGTTTCATGCTGGGAAAGAAGGCCTTAAATCACACCAGGATAAGCTGTGACATCCATTTTTATCTTTGTTTTTGGAATCTTTAAATTTTGGTCATATGGCCAGTCTAAAAATCTGTTCAACTTTCAGACTGTTTTGTAATGACATTGGTTGTTCTCCTGCAAGCCTGTCATTAAAGCTTCAGATCTAGCTTCTTTGTTTTCCTTTACTCTGCTCAATGAATCTCCATTACATTCACCACGATGCTTCTCCGCACGTGGACACTGTTCTGTGGGCAAATATCACATATATCTGCCTAGTATTTATATGCATGGGTTTTGAAAAAAAGCTTTGAAACCAACGAGTTAAAAAAGAAAAATACTTCAAACTTCAAAATGGTGAACTATGAACATGAACCATATCTCTTATGAAGTGTAAACCTGTACACTGGCTGAAAGCAAACATCCTAAACCCAAGGGGGGAGTTGGAGGGGGGGTGTCACGTTTTGGCCACGGACTGTGGATTGTGACAGCGCTTAGCTAGCCAGTTGGTCACTCACACAGAGACGTACACACACCCTGATAAAATGGCAACCTACAAGGCACAAATAATCTTTGATTACATCACTTCCATGTATCAGCAAATTGTTTTTGCTTGGTTTTTCTGCTATATTACAGTAAAGGTCTGCGGAGGGAACACGTTGAGCACCACTTTAGTCCAGTTATAATGCTAACAAGAACTCCTGGGAACCCCAACTGACAAGCACACACGCACACACACACACACACACACACACACACACACACACACACACACACACACACACACACACACACACACACACACACACACACACACACACACACACACACACACACACACACACACACACACACACACACACACACACACACACTCTATCTCACTAAAACTCAATTAAATTATAGCCTTTGTTTTATTTGCTTCCGGTAGCTTCAAATAATAATAATAATAATGCATTTTATTTATGGGCGCCTTTCAAAGCTCTCAAGGACACCTTACAGAGCATAATTAAAAACAAGCAACAAAGAAGATCACACAGTAATACAAGACTTAAAAACAAAGACTTAAAAACAACAATCAGTTTAGAAAAATTATTAAGATATTGAATATGCCAGTTTAAAAAGGTGTGTTTTCAGGCTGGATTTGAAGGTTGAGAGTTAGTCCATATTGCGGATGTCTTGTGGGAGAGAGTTCCTGAGACGGGGTGCAGAGTGGCTGAAGGCTCTTCTGCCTCCAGGGTGTGATTTAAAGGGTGCAATAGTGGATAAAACAATCAGGGTTTAATAACCTGGCAGAATGTATCTGTTTTATTTAGATTTAAAGCTAGTGAAGCAGAAGCTGCAGCCAGAGCTGCCTTTAAAGTCATTCTGTCTTCATCAGTGTTATTGTTGCAAGTGAAAAAACACACTCACAAAATTGCCAAGTTGTATTCCATCAGTCCAAACCACCACTGCCTGTCTGCTGAGAAAATGCCAGTATCTCACTGTCAGCAGTGGAGGGGTCCAAACTAACAGCCTGTTTTAATTTCAGCCTTGTCATGACAGGATGTGTGTGTGTGTGTGTGTGTGTGTGTGTGTGTGTGTGTGTGTGTGTGTGTGTGTGTGTGTGTGTGTGTGTGTGTGTGTGTGTGTGTGTGTGTGTGTGTGTGTGTGTGTGTGTGTGTGTGTGTGTGTGTGTGTGTGTGTGTGTGTGTGTGTGTGTGTGTGTGTGTGTGTGTGTGTGTGGGTGTGTGTAAGAGAGACTGAGTGTGTGTTTGGAGGCGTGGGGAGACAACAGGAAGCGGAGACGATGGTGCATGGGAAGCAGTTAATGGAGTTATTTTTGCTGGGGACACTGGTGTGAGGAGGGCTGCCTGACCTCGGTCCTGTTCACACTGAGGCTAAAAATGGAAACTGGGACTAATATTAGTTTAACCAGTCATCTGCCTCTGTTTATAGTTCAGACAGGGAGGAAGATAGATGAGTGCAAGATAAAGGCACAAATATGTTGTAAAACAAGGGATTTATTTGGTAGGAGTAATACAAAGGCAGAGGTGGAAAGTAACTAATTACTTTTACCCAAGTACTGTACTTAAGTATAATTTTCACATCTGAGGTTCTTGTACAGTAGTACACCTGGAGTAAATTCACAAGTTACCCTGCAGTATACAAAGTCATTTAAACTAGCTGCACCTTTACCAGCTTTGAGAACACTTGAGTGATCAATCATTATAAAACACATCATATACTGTATATTATTCTGAAATGGAACAATCTGCACAAGGGCTACTTTTACTGACGCTGCTTTTACTATATTTTGATGATAATACTTTTCTACATTTACTTGAGTAACATTTTGATTGCAGGTATTTTACTTGTAACAGAGTATTCCTACACTCTGGTAATTCTCCTGTTATTTAAGTACACGATATGAGCACTTTTACTACCTCTCTACAAAAGTGAGGTAACATATAATGTTTATTCTCCAATTATTACATGCATGTTTCTACGACTGACTTGCAACTATAACATTAAATCAGGTTACAGGACCTTGGATTGATCAGACAAATGCAGAAGAGCCACCCATAGTTTAATTTTCTTTCCTCTTTCAGTATTTTAGACGAAGTCGACACAATGCACAGAAAGCCAAAGGGGAAGCTGAACAGTTGTACGAGAACTGTGTGTCACAACTCACAAACCTGTTATCCATGTCAAAAATAAGGAAGACAGGGAGCCCTGTGTGTGTCTGGAGCAGAAGTGCAGTGACATTGTGAGGAAGCGCACACACTCCCTCACTAACATGTTGGTCTTAACTATTTGTTTGTTAAGAAAGGTAGTACATGTTTTTTCAGAGTTGTCTTTAGTTCAGTTAAAGTTATAAAAACAGTTTACATAGACAAACTAATAAAATGCATCTAAATTAATTTGTCAGTCTGTAAAATACACAAGCACCAAGTAATCACCATTTCCTTTGTTCAGACCTGGAGGCCATCTTGTCCCAGTGCTCAAAGGGGGAGCACGCCTCCAAAGTACTCTGTTTGGCGTATGAGTAGGCGGGAGTCTTGGACGCGATTGGTCAGGAAATGTGTGATTTTATGAGTGTCAATTAGGTTAAAAACTATCCGTTTTAAGCAGACCTTGTTGTTTTTGAAGGTATAATATGTATGTGGATGCAATAATGAATTTACTTAAGCCGTTAGGGTTTTATTAAATGTAGACAACAGTGTTTAAGTTTGTATTTAACCCTTCACACCGCTTTCAGAACCATGACCTGATTGGCCAGGTTGGAGTGGGAAGGCGGGCAGTCTCCTATAAATGTTGTTGGGAAGAGAGGGGAAGGGGGCATTTTGTGTTTGTTCCTTGCTGGTGAATGCAGCACCAGACATGCAGTTTGTGTTTCTGTGGAATAATGTGGAAGGCTAAGAATAAAACGCCTGTTTATTTTTTGCAAGAAAACCCTCTCTCCATGTATCGTTCTTTCACCTGCACCTCATATCGTAACAATTGGTGGCAGTGGTGGGATATTTAAACGCCTGTGAGGAGTCTTTGAGGACAGAGTGACTAAATGAGAGGTGGACGTGGAAGAGGTCGTCAGGCAAGGGCCACAGCCTTGCCAGACATGGAGGAAGAAAAAAGACGAGGGACAATGGAAGAAGAATCGCCACTTGAGGGAGCCGTGGCAGCTGAAAGTGAAGAAGATGAGGAAGAGCTGGTGGTTCGCCCCAAAGTGTTTACAGCCCATACTGGGGGTGAGGAACTCTCTACAGTAAGCTTTGTGGAAGAAATTAGAGAGTTTGTGCACAGGTCTAAGCAGACTGAGGCAATACTTTTTGAACAGATTAAACAATTAAGAAGTGACATGGTTTCAAAGTCAAGGCAGGACTCAGAAGTATACTATGACCCTGTTCAACAGTATCCCTATGCAACGCGTGCTGATAATCCAAGGCTACAAAATGAAACCTCAACACACCTGCTAAAAGCTGAGCCACATGGAAAATTCAATCCACTTCAAACTAGCAGGCCTGTCTCCTTATCCGATTGGCCTGTCCAGCCTCTGCAGAATATTGATCCACCAATCCGGACAGCAAGGCCCTATGTAAGTGAGCCGAGGATACCTGACTTCAAAGAAGGTGAAGACCCAGAACGTTTTTTTGTTCGGTTTGAACGGATGGCCAGAACATGGGGGTGGCCGCCATTTGAGTGGGCAGCCAGAGTAGTAACCTTGTTGACAGGATGAGCTCTTGAGGCCTATGCTGGAATGGATGAGGAACAGTCAGAGTCATATGAAGCAGTTAAAGCAGCAGTGTTAATGAAGTTTAATGTGACTGAAGAGACTTACAGACGGCGGTTCCGGAGCACCATTTTGCCAGTGGGAGAGACTGTAAGAGAAACCTACAACCATATTAAGGGGCATTACAAAAGATGGATGAGACCGAACAGCCGTACTAAGGAGGAGATTGGAGAGACTATTGTTTTGGAGCAGTACCTCCGTGTGCTTCAACCAGACGTCCGCACCTGGGTCAAGGAGCACAATCCCCAGACTGGGGAAGAAGCGGCAGATCTAGCAGAACGGTATGCAGCGGCCCACAGGGAACCTTCAAAGAAAAGAGTGACTGTTGGGAAGCCAAGGTATGGGGAGGGCAAACCTCACACTTGGCCAGCTGTTGAGAGCATGGACACTGGGGTTGGTAAGAAACCTGCATATCCAAACATAAAAAGGAACTTTATATGTTATTACTGTCAGCAACCTGGTCACAAGGCTTCATTGTGTCCATTAAGAAAGTCTAAGTTGGTTCAGATGTGTTCGGTACCTCGTCCAGAAAGTGTTGACCCTGCTAACGTTACCGATAGTGGAATTGTTCCACAAAGACATGTAGTAGAGGTCACTGTAAATGGTCAAGCAGTGAAAGCCCTAGCTGACACTGGTAGTTCACAAACCTTGGTGAAGTCCAGGGTACTTAGCAATGCAATAACTGATTTTGATGGCAGGGTAAATATCACATGTGTTCATGGTTGTAAAAAAGAGTACCCAACTGCAGATGTTATCATTGAGGTTGAAGGGCAAGCCTTTATGCTAACTGTTGGTGTGCTAGAGCACCTAGCTTATGACGTGATCCTTGGAGATGATTTGCCAATCTTAGACTACTTGGTACAGCAAAACTCACTAGCATACTCCTATGTAGCTACGCGCTCTATGACTAAGGGGTTAGAACCTTTACCAGATGCAGATGATAGTTTGTGTGAAGGGGGTGATAAGCTTAAGAAAACAAGGCGACAGCGCCGTCAAGAGAAAAACAGAAATCACGATAAGGCTAAATGCCCTGGGCTTAATCTCCCTGTAACTCCCCCCCATAGAGCCTCAATGGCAAATCCCTGATAACTTCAGAGAGAGTCAGGAGAATGACCCATCTCTAAAACCTCTATTTTCAAAAGCATGCAAAGTAGATGGCGAGGAAGATGCAAACACAGGGGGGCTGAAAAATCTAATTGGGGATCCCTTCATCATAAAAGACAACCTTTTGTATTTGGCAGACATAGAGAAACCTAGGCTAGTCATTCCTAAAGAGTTTCGCCAAGTAATCCTGCAGGTGGGTCATACTGTGCCATGGGCTGGGCATCTGGGGCAGGCAAAAACGTATGACCGCATAGCTCAGCGTTTCTATTGGCCAGGATTATACAAAGAGGTAATTGATTACTGTAAAACGTGCCATGAGTGTCAGGTTGTAGCTCCTACCAAACTTTCAAACAGGGCCCCTCTACAACCATTACCAATAATGAGTGTACCTTATGAAAGAATAGCCATGGATATAATTGGTCCTCTGCCAAAAAGTAGCAAGGGTCACAGGTTTGCCCTGGTTATTTGTGACTACGCCACCAGATATCCAGATGTCTATCCATTGCGTTCCATTCAGGTCAAACATATAGTGCGGTGTTTAGTAGAGCTATTCTCTAGAGTTGGCATCCCTAAAGAGATCTTAACAGATCAAGGTACAAACTTTATGTCCCATCTGATGAAGTCACTGTACTCGCAACTTGGGGTTAAAGGGATCAGAACGACTCCATACCACCCTGAAACTGATGGTCTGGTAGAACGTTTTAATGGTACACTGAAACAAATGTTGAGAAAATGTATTGATGATACTGGCAAAGATTGGGATAAATGGTTGCCGTTCCTTTTGTTTGCATACAGAGAAGTGCCACAGGCTTCAACTGGTTTCTCCCCTTTTGAGTTGTTATATGGCAGACAGGTCAGAGGCCCTTTGGATGTGCTGAAGGAGAACTGGGTGGCTGGTGAGGCAGTGGCAACTACAACCAACAACATCATCTCTTACATTCTGCAGATGAGAGACAAACTGGACAGTTACAGAGAAACGGTCAAAGAACACATGCATGAAGCTCAACATAAGCAGAAGGTGTGGTACGACAAACGTGCTTGTGAAAGAGAGCTGAAAGCTGGCCAGAAAGTCTTGATACTGCTCCCTACAGGGCCAAGTAAGTTACTAGCCAAGTGGCAAGGCCCTTATACAGTAACCCGAAAGGCAGGCCCTGTGACCTATGAAATTCTCTGTCCTGATAAAAGAAAGTGCAAACAGTTGTTGCATGTAAACCTTTTAAAAGAATATCATGACAGGAAAAACCAGAAGGCAGGTGGAGAACATGTTCTGATGATCCAAGATGTCCAGCTGGAAGAAGAGGATGCGTTGGAAACAGAGGAGGCTGACATGGTGCCGCACAGAGAGAAGTGTAAACCCCAGGCTCCTCCGGAGCATCTGAGTTTGGATCAGGGGCATCAACTGGGTGAGCTTAAACAATCTTTCCCAGCATTGTTCTCAGAAAAACCTGGACGCACTAATGTGATAAAGCATAACATTATACTGAAGGACCCTAAACCTGTTCGCCTGAGGCCTTACAGAATTCCTGAAAGAATGATGGAACCACTGAGGAAGGAGGTGGAGTTGATGTTGGACATGGGAGTCATTGAACCATCTAGAAGTGAGTGGTCAAATCCTATAGTGCTTGTTCCTAAGAAAAACACCACTGAACCGCGATTCTGCTCGGACATGAGGAAGCTGAACAGCATTTCCTGTTTTGATTCATACCCTATGCCGCGTATTGACGAGCTACTGGAGAAGTTGGGGAAAGCCAAGTACATCACAGCTTTAGACCTCTGTAAAGGTTACTGGCAAGTGCCTCTTGAGCCAGCCTGCAAAGAGTATACAGCTTTTCAGATTCCAGGAATGGGTTTGTTTCATTACACTGTACTACCCTTTGGTCTTCATGGAGCGCCTGCAACCTTTCAAAGATTAATGGACATTGTTCTTAATGATTGCACCAGGTTTGCAGCAGCCTACCTAGATGATGTGGTAATCTACAGTGAATCCTGGGAAGAACATCTGCAGCATCTTAAAGCTGTGTTGGGCAAGATACAGGAAGCCGGGCTAACCCTGAATGCCAACAAGTGTTCCTGGGCTCAAGAGGAGGTGAAATACCTTGGATACCTGGTTGGACGTGGGCAAATACGACCACAGGTGGAGAAGGTAAAGGCCATACAGGTAATACCCAGACCCCAGACAAAGAAGCAAGTGAGGTCCTTTTTAGACCTGGTGGGGTGGTACAGAAGGTGTGTTCCCCACTTTGCTACATTAGCTGCCCCACTTACTGATCTAACAAAAAAATCTCCCACTAAAGTTGTGTGGAATGATGAGTGTGAAAATGCCTTCCAGGCATTAAAGAGGCAGATCTGTCAAGCTCCTGTGTTGCAGAGCCCGGACTTCACAAAACAATTTCTTGTGCAAGTTGATGCCTCTGGTGTTGGACTAGGAGCAGTGCTAGCCCAAGGAGAGCCTGGCGAAGAGAAGCCTATAGTGTTCTTGAGTAAGAAACTGTTTGACCGGGAAAAAGAGGGACTGGCTATAAAGTGGGCAATAGATTCATTGAAGTATTAACTTCTTGGAAGAGAGTTTGTGTTGCAGACAGACCACAGACCTTTGAAGTGGATGCAATCTAAACAGCATCAGAATGCAAGGATTCTACGTTGGTGCCTAGCCCTCCAGCCATACCAGTTCACCATACAGTATTGTCCCGGTAAGAATAATCTTATAGCTGACTATCTTTCTCGTTTGCCTGACCTGTGCAAGCCAGAGGGGGAGGAGGTGTGAAATGTGAGGAAGCGCACACACTCCCTCACTAACATGTTGGTCTTAACTATTTGTTTGTTAAGAAAGGTAGTACATGTTTTTTCAGAGTTGTCTTTAGTTCAGTTAAAGTTATAAAAACAGTTTACATAGACAAACTAATAAAATGCATCTAAATTAATTTGTCAGTCTGTAAAATACACAAGCACCAAGTAATCACCATTTCCTTTGTTCAGACCTGGAGGCCATCTTGTCCCAGTGCTCAAAGGGGGAGCACGCCTCCAAAGTACTCTGTTTGGCGTATGAGTAGGCGGGAGTCTTGGACGCGATTGGTCAGGAAATGTGTGATTTTATGAGTGTCAATTAGGTTAAAAACTATCCGTTTTAAGCAGACCTTGTTGTTTTTGAAGGTATAATATGTATGTGGATGCAATAATGAATTTACTTAAGCCGTTAGGGTTTTATTAAATGTAGACAACAGTGTTTAAGTTTGTATTTAACCCTTCACACCGCTTTCAGAACCATGACCTGATTGGCCAGGTTGGAGTGGGAAGGTGGGCAGTCTCCTATAAATGTTGTTGGGAAGAGAGGGGAAGGGGGCATTTTGTGTTTGTTCCTTGCTGGTGAATGCAGCACCAGACATGCAGTTTGTGTTTCTGTGGAATAATGTGGAAGGCTAAGAATAAAACGCCTGTTTATTTTTTGCAAGAAAACCCTCTCTCCACGTATCGTTCTTTCACCTGCACCTCACATCGTAACAGACATGGAAAGAGCTTTTTTTCTTCTTGTTTTTTTGTTTTTGTTTAATGAAATGGGTGAAATCAAAATGTTTCTGAAGCACAGTTTGTCTCTCCATGATTATGAAGGCCAAATTGTTTTCAATTCTGTGAGAGAAAAACAACCTGTCAGCTAATTTCAGTGTCTGGTGGGATAGAAGAAAAAATATTTGTCATAGTAGTGTACAGTAGTTCGATATATTATTTTGACGTACTTAGTATTTTTCTTTTTATGACCCTTAAGACTACTACAAAAGCAGTTCACCTGAGCTTCAGAGGGTTTTAATATCTTTCAGCTTAATTTTAAATGTATTTGTATCGGGAACCTAGAACACTAACCTATTCATCTAAAAAAAGAACAAAAGGCTTTGTAACAGATTTAGCTAAATACTACCAGATGCACATACTGTACACACACACACAGACACACACACACAAAGGCTCCTCTTCTGCTCACTGTTCAGCATCACACACTCAGCACCATCTTCACGTTGAGCCCATCTGTAAAAAATAATGTTTTTTCTCACCTGAGACCGAGGAGGGAATTAAATGGAAATGTAATTCAGATCTCTCTCTTTCTCTCAACCATTCAGGTCTCAAGGAGATCCCGTCATGTCTCCCTCAGGTTCTCCACTATCAGTCACCTGGATCTGCCGGGTGACTGCTGAGTGTTAATCCTGCCTTTAAAGTCCCTATATCAAGTAGGAGTATATATACCACAAAAAGATAATCATCCCTTTTGTATCAAAATATTGCAATGCATATGTGTATATGCAAAGCAAGAGAAAACGGTCGTCAAAATGTCAAATTGTTGGTTGGTTGATCAAAAGTCCATATATTAACAAGTAATCACTGCGAGTTTCTGACAGGAAGGATATTCCTTTTTTGAATGGCTTGAAGGAAAAGGCAGATGTTAGAGCTCTGGGGGAGCGACATCTCCTCTTGAGACGTATGCGTACATTGAAGCTCTGCTCATTTGCCTAGAGTGAAGCAAAAAAACTATTCTGAAGGAGCAGCAGGATGAATATGCACGGTTAAGCGGCACACAAAGACATTTAACAGGTAATGTATGTGCAAATCGGGCTCCAGCGGGACGTTTTGGACAGTTAAAGGGAACAAAATAACAAAAACTGTTTCTCCGATGAACTCCTGACAATATATGTAGAAAATGTTTATCTTTATCTTTCCTTTCCCTTTCACACATGTGAAGGTTAGGGTTATGTTATGGAGCACACAACTGTTACTACTGGAAATAGCCCCATTGGTTTACGCAAGAATTGGGTTAAGCATCCAGGAGAAAACATGATTGAACTACACAGGGCTGATGGAGCAGACTTGTGACTTGGTCATAAACAGCTGAGTCTCTTCACGTTCCTTGATTTGTTTTTGGGGTCAGCATGGGGGACAGAAAATCACAAACCTTTTCTTTCTCTCCAGTTGGACATCTTTGTTAGCGTCTTTGTGTAAATGACCCTTCCTCTTCACACCGGATGTTTGTTTTCTTCACTTTTCACAGCATCAACCATGGTAATGTCATCAAGACGTCCATTGTTTACCTTAAATGCCCCAGACCATGAGCGCATAAGAAGTAGTGAGTGTTATATATTTTGATCTCTTTATCCAGTTTGTGTCCTTCCCTTCACACGTGTTCACATTCTGCTGCTCGTTTTGGCTGCACTGGTTAGCTCCTTGAAGCTGGTGACAGCAGAGGGTGAAGTGAGAACCTATATTTTATTAAAAGACAATAGTCTCTGGTACAAATACATTACATTTATGGGTGATTAGACTCCTTACTTTAAAAATGACAGAAAATAGGACATACCTGTTGTGGCTGTAGGCATTCCAAAGTAAACTATAATACATGAAGAATACCATCTAATAAATAACAAACACTGAGACCTTGCATATGGCTCTTACAATACCTTTTGGAGTTATGTGTGATAAATGTATATATCACAACAAATTGTAGAATGTTTTCTTTTATTGTATGCAATGCCTTTCTGTGAACATCTGGTCCAAATTGGGGACTGATCATCCTTTCCAGAAATACATGTGATAACAACATGGCCCCCTTGAGAAGGGCCTACACTTTTTCTTGGTCATGGGAAGGTTCCAAACATTGTCCAGAAAATAATAATCTTGCAGTCAAATTATTTTATACAAACATCCATTTAAAAAACTAGACATAATAAAGTAAGGAAAAAACATGGTTGTGCTTTGTTCTACCTCAGGTAGGGGTACCTTAACCTTAAGGGGTCTTAGTTCCTCTACTAATGAAGGCCATTTGGAACCATTATGTAGAGTGTATTCAGGAGTCTGTTCGATGATTGTTCTGAATTATGTGGCTATTTATTTTTTTACATAAATACGGAACAGGATTATGGCCACGTGAGAAAACCTTTATTGGATGAGACCAAAAGTTTAAAAATGTAGTTCTGACTTTATTCTCAGGATTGTTTTGCAAAAAGTCAGAATTCGGAATTAAAGTTCTGAGATGTTCAGAAAAAATATATTATTGTTTTTTTCCTCAAAATTATTTTGGTCACATCCCTACATTTGTTCTCATGTTGCCCTAATCCTCCTCCATACAGCTCAACCAGGTAATGTCTGAACCACAGAGAATTATCACCAACTCCGCAGCTCCCTTCAGCTTCAGAGCGTTTTACTGTTTTACTTTGTAAGGGCTGCAGTGAATGTGTGAAAGGGGCTTAAGTTGTGCTGCTCTCTTTCTCGGCTGGTAAAATGTCCATCAGTGTTCCTGCCATTTAACTTAAAGGTCCCATGTCTTGCTTTTCCGGTTATCACCCGTCCCCTTGTGTGTTATGTAGCTTTTTCTGCATGTAAACGGTCTGCAGAGTCACAAACCCTCAAAGTACACCCTGTAGCGAGTAAAACTCTAACACAGAAAAGACCTGCCTATGCTGCCCCAGAACGCCTCGTTGGAGATTTCTCTTTTTAAATTGTTTGCTTCCTGGGTTCTGTGACGTGTGAACACCCAAATCAACAACAAATGACCGGATTGGCCCAAATGGACCAATCCGCGGAGCACCTCACACACCAGGATCCCGTGGCTAACTAACAGGGAGTCCCATTGACTTGCATAGAGCTCCCTGAACGCTAGACGAGTTGGGATCGCGGAGAAATGCTCTCCGCAGACCCATTCTCACAGCGTTTATCAACCTTTTTCTTACTCAATATCAAGCCACACTTATTGTTTTTACTTCGGCTGTGAGTGTTTGTGTGTGCTCAGGATGAGTTTCGCTGTATCGCCTACCCGGAAACCTGTCCGCTCCTCGCAGCAACGAGCCTCGCAACAAGCCGACCAATCAGAGCACACTGGGCTCACAGGGAGGGGAAGGGCAGGAGCTCCAACAAGCCGTTTAGTACAGAGAATAAATAGCCTACTGGTGAATACACATACTTTACACTTACAGAGATGCTGTGTGAGAAACTAATGTGATTTTGGAAAATTGCAAAATGTAAATCTATTTTAGTAGACCTCAACAATGGAAATATGATCAGTAGAAATGACCTTTAACGTAAATTCTATTTTTAAGCTTCGGGACACACTCTTGGTAAAACACATGTTGAAATCTGCAATAAGAAAACAACAATGACAGTGATCTATGTGAAAGATATATTCTTACCTCACATGGCCTGTTTCACATCACTTCACCATGGTATATGCCCCATATCGTTGCAACATTCTAGCTAGCTAGCTTGATGCAAACAGGGGATTTAAACATGACCATACAGGACCACAGACTGATCACTTAGTTAGTGACAGGTTGTTTCATGTCAGAGAAGTTGCAGAATTGCAGCTGTAAGACAGTTTGCTCTTTGGAATCACAACAGGAAATGGTATAGATCCTCAGAAGCAGGGTTAGGGGTCCCTTCTCTCTCCCAGCCCCCTCACTCTGCCTCTCAGTGTGTGTCATCTGCAGCCTGGCAGTTCTTTTTATAAATAACCTCATACAGGGAGTTGGTTTGATTTGAAGGAGCAATCCTTTTCAATCAGCAGCCCAGCAGCACAAATTAAGTCAAAGGGGTTGCAAAGGGGTCATAAAAACTTTCATTGTGTAATCACATAATAAGTAATTACCACTTAACAATTTAACAAAAGCATTTCCAAAATAGTTTTAGCATTAATGAAGATGTTTTTCCATTTTGGCCACATAGTAATAGGCATCACTCATAATCAAAGATCCATCTGAAATTAATCAAAGGAAATATGGTGAGTGTGATGTCAGGAAGTGGCACATCGAGACATTAAA
Organism: Notothenia rossii; assembly: GCF_949606895.1. Classification (NCBI taxonomy): domain Eukaryota; kingdom Metazoa; phylum Chordata; class Actinopteri; order Perciformes; family Nototheniidae; genus Notothenia; species Notothenia rossii. Next base: position 43,471,457 of record NC_136904.1, read on the forward strand.
ACAGTACATCTTTGAGAGCAATGGATTACATGTATCGGGATTACATAATCAGGACAAAAAAAAAGGTTCTGTATTCCCTTACAGTTACATTAAAAAAAGGTAATGAGATTTTGTTACATTTCTCAAAAATGTATTATTAGCAGGATTATGTTACATGTGGATATTGACCAAATCTAAAAGTTATCCGTTTAGTTTTGGTATATATATAAAATAGGTGACTGATGATATATCTTTGAAAGGAAAATAGACGGAATATATTTTTTCTTTGTGCTACTGCCTAGAACGGTGCAGGAACCTCTGAGAGGGATCATCAGATGTGTATTCATCTGTTTATGCAGAGTGTATGCTGATCATCTGCTCAAATACCTTCAACTGCAGCAAGCTGAAGATGGGCAGGTGCAAAATATCCATGCATGCATCACTTTCATTTTTTAATTTTTTTTATTTGAGGTAAAAAAAAAAGAGAGAAACACCTGGGAAGATAATGGGACTGGAATCAAGGCTGCAAATTGCATTTTTGGTCCCTAGTTATTATTTGACTGACTACTTTCTCATATCATCATCATTACATCAGGCAAGTCAAAACAATGTTGAGCACCAAACTGAAAGACAAACAATAAATCAGACGTTATGCTGTAGGCAAAACAAGATTGTGATTCAGAGGCATGGTTCATAATTACAATATTGCTCATTTAACAACTCCAAGTGTTGTGAACACTCTGGCAGCATCAGTGTCCAGTGTTCACAGTGCAAGAAACAGCATGAAACAAAAGATCCAAATGAATGCACTCAACTCAAAGTCACATTGAGTAAAGCACTACAAGGGTGAATTTGGGATTCAAAGGTTTCTGGCACACATATTGGGTGGAGGTCCAAGGATTCCTCTTCACATTTCCACCAAAGGTCCAGAGCACAATTTGTTCTGTGGTGAGAAATGTGAGCACACAGAGCTGAGAGACACTCACACCTTCCTCACTCTGACAGTCGGCCAACTCTTTTGTGTGTGCATGCTTGTACAGTACGTTCACAGAAAGACATTATTTGCATAGAGAAATGGGGGTGTTTATATGCTTCAAAATGCAACAGTACTAAACGATTCAGATGTTGTTGGCTTACTTTAAAAATGTATTCCGTTACAGCATTTACCTGTAAATCACTAACCTAATCTTGGTATCACCATGCAAAAGTAATGTAACCTGATTACTTTCTTTACGACATGATGAAAAAATAAAAGCGAACAAATAAATATCAATAAGATGTTTTTTACTTGTGTAGTATGTAAGACTTTAGAACAGTATGACCTTAGAAAATAAGAAACCAAGATATTTTGGATCAAAAGTGTGTCCTCTGCTCAGAGATTCTATTGATAGGAAAACCTGCCTTTTTATTAAGCATGTTCAGGCAGGAGCCTCTTTATTCTGATTGGCTGGTTTGGATATGAACAATTAAATCACACCAGTCAATATGCCGGCACATTCATTTATTTCAAATTATTTTAATTTTATTTTCTCTTTGTTGAATTTCTAACTTTTTCTTCTTTTTTAAAATAATATATTTTATTCTATTTTACTCATTCTAAAATGGAACAACTGTCACGAAATAACAATTTCCACCTGGGAATTATTAAAGTATTTCTAATTCTGACAGTAGCGAGCCGTCAGGGCCCTCTCTGAGGGCCTAACGGCCCGTCCACACAGCGGCGTGCGTTGACGCTTCACCATTCACTTTGAATGGGGTGACGTCACTTTTTGCCGAACTGCATTTTGGGAAGCGACGCGTTGCTGGCGTTGCTCGCTTCAAAAGTTCAGCAATGTTCAACTTTTGGCGCCTCGGCAGAAGCGTCAGCCGATGAAATACCGTTTATGCAAATCTGCCAGTACAAGCGCTAGCCAATCAAACCGCGTGTATGCTGGGAGAGACTACGCAGGTCATTTCCTCATATTCCAAAAAATGGAGGAAAAATTCATTATAGCGGTAGTGAATCACCCGGTGCTGTATGATCAGTCTCTGTTCACCTACCGGGATACAAACTGGAGGAGCCAGGCATGGAGAGAGGTGGCAGAGACAGTGGGTGAAACTGGTAGGTTTTCACCTGTTTGGGGATTTTATATCCAGTTTACTTCGTTTTAACATTGCTATTGCTTTGTATGTCGGGGCCAAGAGATTCATGTGATTGGTTGTTGGTCGCGTTGCTCGCAAAAAATCCCCAAGCTTCAGATACGCCCACCGCCAAGCGTCAACGCACGCCGCTGTGTATTTTTCATTAGTTTTACCAAAATAACTTTATTTAATTGTATTTAAAATAACATTTCCAAAGAAATAAATCCTTTGAATCTGCCTGTTCCGTTTCTGTTTCAATGTGAAGGGTTAAATGAAAGAAGCTCCTTTAGCCGTCTCTGCGAGTTACTGTGAAGAGAGGAGAGCTTGTTTCTCCCTCTGTACATTCACATGGGCCCGCTATAGTAACTCAATGAGAGAGTAATGTCAACTGACAGTACAATTGACCAATCATATCTTCCCTCTAAATGGGTGGGCTTTATTTTCGCGGACTTTATAACAAGTTCCACCAGCTGTGAAGTCTAGGGGTTCTTCTCAGGTCGATTAAATGGAATCCTTGCGTCCCTCACTTGCGTCGTTTCCCTGCGTTTAGTCCCTCCCACCAGGAAAGCATGGAGAGACGCAAGGAAACCACGAGAAGCAAGGAAATTAGTTTTAAGAGCAATGGGACGTCCTTTCTTCCGGAGGGTCACGTGAAGCGACGTCCGTTTGTGATGACGCCGCACAGCTGTTCGTCTGACAGCAGCCAGCTCTGTCCCCGTTATTTTCACAAACACCCCCGCCTCTGTTAGTACACATTTACTGACACAAACATTTGTATCATCATCTGTTGTAGACCCAAATACATTAAATAAAATAAGAACTCATTCTCAAAAAAGATAAACGCCATTCTTAAAATGTATAAACGAAAAAGGCAATCATGAAAATGTTTCCAATAAAAATAAATTTGACCACTTTGTTGTTCAGATATATCACATATTTGTAACTAAATGATACATGAATTGAAACAAAACACAGTATAGACTGAGGAGCGACTCTCGTGAGTTTCATGTATTTTCTTCACTCCGCTGGGAAACTGCTCTCATGTCAAGAAGCATCAGATCAGTGCATGCAGTGCATGCCATGCACTGCATCGTCCAATCAGTGGGCGATGCACAGTAAGGGGGCAGGGCGAGTATCTGTGGATTTCATCGGAGGATGGTCTGGTGATTCCTCCATTATCGCCCCTCCATTATCGCTCATCGATCCTCGGTCCTCCAGCAGAAATAAGCGCCATGGGACGGTGTTAGCAAATTTAAACTTAAACCTTTTGTCTCCTGCAGCAGAAAGGTGAATAATCTCAGTCGTTCAAGTTTAGCCATTCATCACGGCGTTATTTATTTTAGGTAGATAAGGCTGCCGACAGCCTCTCTGTACATCGTCACATCTGCCATCTTGGGCGCGTCTTCGGTGTAGTCCAACTTTTGATCACAAGGTGTCTCTCTCACCCTACACTCGCTCATATCAAAACGTTCCAGTATCTTTGAAACATATTTACTTTGCGATACTGTAACGCAGTCATTCGACTGGTTGAAATCCATCCCCAAAAAGTGCTTTACCCTCCCCAAATCCTTCATCTTGAATTTGTTAGAAAGCATGCTTTTTACTTTCTCTAGACACTCGATGTTGCTTGCTGCGATGATAAGGTCATCAACCCAGATAGCAATAATTACTTTTGCTTCTTTAGATTCTTTTGCATAAATGCAATGGCCTGCCTGGTTCTGGGTGAAATAGTCATCCGTTAAGCATTTGTGCAACATCTCGTTCCAGTTACGCCCAGATTGCTTTAAGCCATAAATCGACTTCTCCAGCTTACAGACAAGCTTTTCTCCCTCCTTTACATACCCCTCAGGTTGTTCCATGTAAATATCCCGATCGATGGGAGCATGGAGATAAGCGGTTTTTACATCCATTTGATGCAAGATCAAATCCTCTTGGGCTGCCTTCTGCATTAGCACCCGTATGCTAGTCAGGTTAGCTGTTGGTGAAAACGTTTCACCATAATCTATTCCTGCCCGCTGACTATAGCCTTTTGCTACAAACCTAGCCTTGTGTTTGTCGTTTCCGTCAATGTCCCCTTTAATTGAGTAGACCCATCTACCTCCCACTGCTTTCCTGCCTTCTGGCAATTCAGTCAGGGTAAACGTATGGTTGTCCTCAAGGGACTTGATTTCCTCATCCATCGCTTTACCCCATTTTCCAGATTCAGTGGATGTCATGGCCTCTTTAAAAGTCAGAGGTACACCACAAATTGCTTTGTAGCAATAGTCTACACTGATGAGTGTACTGTCGTCCTCCTCAGTCTCTCCCTGAGCATAGTCTTTAAGGTACCCCGGGGCTTTACGCTCCCTCCTGGGATATCTCACACTGTCTGAGGCATTTGGCGTCACCCTAGAGTGCTCCTCGCCATCATCCTCTCGTGCAGACTGTGGACCGTCAGTCAGTACAACACCAGGCTGTGTGGTCTCTACCTCTCCCTCAGAGTCTCTCTCCAGGTCCAGCTCTAACAGCTGTGTCTGAGTCTCACTCTCACAAGTTGTCTTAGTGACAAACTTCACCAACCTGTGTTTCTGCACTCTCTCCCTGTCGGGGTAGTAGATTAGGTAGGCGGGACTGCCCTTGTCATGCCCGACAAAACGCCCCTTTTCACACCTAGAATCTAGCTTCCCCCTGTCCTGCTGGTACGCATAGCACACTGCACCAAATTTTTGCATGCTAGCCAAATTGCACTTTTTCCCGGACAGTGCTGAGTATGGTGTAGTGCCCGTGTGCTTATTAAAACACCGGTTCCTCGTATGCGCTGCTTCTTGGATAGCATAATGCCAGGGACTCTTAGGTAGCTCACTGTCAATGAGCATACACCTGGCCATCTCAAAGAGAGTGCGCCCTTCCCTTTCAGCAGTACCGTTCTGGTGAGGTGAATAGGGACAAGACGTCTCGTGCCTTATCTTGTTCTTCCTCAGTAGCGTTTTGAACTGCTTACTGGTGAACTCAGTTCCATTATCCGACCTGATGCATTTTACCGTCCCATAGGGAGCCACATCAGCCAGATAATTCTCAGTGGCTTGAGGTGTATCGCTCTTTGCTTTCAGGAAGTAAACGAACACTGCCCCTCAGTACACATCAGTGAATGACTGTAAATACTTAAAGCCATCAATGGACACATTGTTCATTGGACCAACTAGATCCGTATTCACCAGCTCAAGTGGTGATTTAACCTTGTCTGTCGGATCCCTGTTCCTTGTTTGTGTAAACTTCCCCTCAATACATACTGTACATTCTTTAGCAGGTTTACACTTAGTACCCTTGATATGCATGCCTTCGGTAACCTCCTGCAACTTTAAAACGTCTTCGTAATTGCAGTGCCCCATGATCTCATGCTATGTTTGAATATCATGGCTGACATGACACATATCATCATCACACTCGGTTGGTAAATAGTACATCCTCTTATGGACATAAATATTAAACCTCAAACCATTAGGTGATACTAGTACATCATTACCCTCTTTAAAGAATACCTTAGCACCGTTGGTGGTTGCAGACTTCACGGAGAAAAGTTCCTGGGGGTACGATGGGATGTATAATGCGTTCTTTAAGGTCACATTACGCCGTCGTCCCTCGCTGTCAACCAAACACACCTGTGCTTCTCCTCTGGCTCGTGCCACTCCGAAAGTACGCCTCCCGTCAGCTAACTCCATGGAGTGGGTCTCCGGCTTGAAGTTGGTGTCGAAACGCCGGAACTTTCTCTCGTCGTTGATTATGTGCGACGACGCTCCCGTGTCGACAAGCAATCCCTTCTGGTGGGTCCGCATCTGCTGTCCCAGTAGGCTGGCACCTCCTGTTTGCACCTTGAAGGTGCAGTCGTCTCGTCCCGCAGCATGTCCACCACCGGTCCGATGTCCGCCGCCATCTTGTGCGTGTGCCCTCCAGGCGCCATCTTGTTGACGATTCTTCTTTGTGCACGCGTTGTCCGTGTGCCCATTGCTCTTGCAATGACTGCACCACGCTCTCTTGGTGCATTCGTCTTTCCGGTGGCCCGTCTCTCCGCATCGCCAACACACCAGCCCGTTGCGCTCACCTTCCTCGGCTCGGGGGAAACGTTTGGCAAGCTTTTTCCCCGGCGTCGCCTGGGCCTTCAGCACTCGTTCGTCCATCACGTCCGAGGCTGAATCTGTGTCTTCTGCGGCCTCAAAGTTCCTTAGCTTCGCCTTGAACTGTCCCAACGTCAGCTCCGTATCTCCGTGTGTCACAAGTAATGTGAACGGCTTGTATTTCTCTGGTAAACCACGCATTACCATCGCCATCATCAATCCTTCACTCGGTGCTTCGCCAGCGTTCCTGAGTGCCGTGATGATCTGTTCCGCTCCGATAATATACTTCGTCATCGTCTCGTTGACCGTCTTCTTCAGCGCGGTTAACGTCGTGTACAGAGTTACAATCCGTGGTCTGCCTCTAGCGATAAAGTGTTCTCTCAAAACTTTGAGACTTTCTCGGCCTTGGTCCTTAGTGTCTCTGAATATAAGTCCAAGACTAGTATTATCGAGAAGTGGAGCCAACGCACAATATGCGTCCTCGTTCAGCTTCTCGTCCGCGATCCGCTCCTCCGCGGTCCGGTCTCCCGTAGGTGCTCGTAGGATCGTTTCTTTCAATCCTACTCCATGCATACAGCACAGTATCCTTTCCTCCCAGAGCTCGTATTCCTCTGCGTTCCCGTTGAACGAGGGCCATTTACTTCTGTGGGAGTTTGCCATGTCTTTCTGTGTTGTCGCTCCCGGTAGCTCAGCTTAGCGCCCTGTTAGCTTAGCTTTAGCTTCCCTGCTAAACTTAGCTTTAACACGCGGCTGCTAACTAGCACTCTTAGCGCGTACTCCCGAACTTGAGAATCATTCGTCGTTATCTGGGCCCATAACCTGTTAGCAGATTTAGATTTAAACCTTTTGTCTCCTGCAGCAGAAAGGTGAATAATCTCAGTCGTTCAAGTTTAGCCATTCATCACGGCGTTATTTATTTTAGGCACACATCTCAAGAGGCTTGAGGACAGACAGAGAAGGGGCGTGACTTCCAACGGTCTTATACCCTAGGTAGTGACATCATCAATCATGTGGTACAGCAGCTAACCAATGAACACAAGTTAGTAGTCGCAGCTACTTACAAAGACAATGTGGTGCACAGTAATAATATAAGTCATATACAATATACATATATCTATGTCATATTCTAACAGACGGTACTCAAGATGGCGCAGACAAATCAACTTCCGGTGATACCGAGGACCGAGGAGCGAGGAAATGAAAATAATCGACCTGAGAAGGACCCTATGCAAGTGGTGCAGTGACGCATCCTAAAACCCGGAAGTAAGCTGCGCATGGGTTCTCTCGACAAAAAAGCAATGGGATTTCTCCATAGAATTTTGGAAAATAGCTCGAAATAAGGTCTGTGGAAAAAGAACCTGTTAGCAGTGATGCAAACACAGGTATGGTGAAAAAAGAGAGAACTATTCGAAGCAGAAAAAAAACAGCGTAATATACCATCTGACAATGGCCTGTGCTATAATCCTTCAATTAACTGGCTGTTCTTTATAATTTACTCAGATCAATAGGAGACAGAGATGTTAAAGAGCATCTTGCAGGGTTTTTTTTTTTCTACATTTATGCTTAAACTTGCTTGAAAATTACAATTAAAAAAGTGAGTGTAGGATTTGATATGTTTTACGAGACATAAGGGCAGGAATTCAGAGGGAAAGAAGCAATTTTGAGCTCTGCTCTTAAAAACTGCTTTTTTTTAAGGTCATACGTCAAACGCGTCATATTACAAAACAAAGGGGAAACATCTCCGCTCTCTGACCGCGGGTATAGTTAATAGTTGCGTTGAGTTGAGTGGTTGTGTTTTAGTGAGCTGGTATTTTTCGGTGGTTTTACATTGTATTTCACCATTTGTAATCATGGTGCAGTATTGTGTTTGTGCAGGTTGCACAAATACCAGCCTGTCAGGACATCGAGTCCACAGTAAAAAGGACCGGAGCTAGCGTTCGGTGCGTTGTGCATCCACCTCCCTGCAGCACATACTCTAACGCCGGTCACTCACCAAGATAGCTGCCCAGTTCTCCACTGGTTCTCCTCACACCACAGCTCAATTTCTCTCCGATGGCCGTTATTTCTTCTAATCCTTGGCTGCTCCTGGTCTCTTGGACGCCTAGCAGGCTCATAATTATAAGGTTGTGGTCCGTCATATGCATTCGAATATTCATGTTCAACTTCTTCTGTGTCTTCTGCGTCGAAACTAGCATTGGGATCCATGTTTATTAATACGTTACACCGGCCGCTCTCCCCCTTGTGTCCCCCGTGTTACATCACACGCGGGAGGTCACGTGCCGAGGCTTTTTTATGCGGAAGTGAACATTTCTTACAAAAACGACGCCAGATGTCACTGTAGTGTATATTTCTGTATATTTTTGGGAAAATCTAATCTGATTTTCCTACACATTTATTCACAGGTGTCTTTAACCTGGAAGTTGCTCTTTAAGTTATAAATCAAGGGTTTTTATTATTATTTACAGCAGGGGTGGGGAACCTTTTTCCTTTCAATTTGTTCAACATCCTCTGAGGGCCGTACAAATTATTGCACTCAACCTCTGCTTAAAAAAACTAAAATCACAGCCCATTCATTTGGACTTTCTTTCATGCTGTGCAAAGAAAAAGCAACCTCTTAATCCAGATATCTCACCATGACTCATGTTTGACGCATGCATGCATTTATTCACGTGCACGGTTGTGGCATGACCACCAAAACAGAGAGATATGGACACAAGATGTGTGCAAATGTATTTAGTATCCTATCCATGTGAACATGATTTAAGGGGCATGCTCCCCCGGGATGATTTTTTTTTTAAATATTGAAGTTAAAAGCATGAATCTGGTGCACTTTGAGAGCAACATGAGGAGATCTATGGATACATCTTTCAACACCCATATGAAACAGAACTGTAAGCAGATTTTTCTTTTTGGATATTTTACAAATCACTCCCCTTTCAAACTCTATTCTTGTTATTTTGAACACATTTTTTTTGTTACTGTCATATAGTATTTTATACCTGTTAATAATTTAGTCTCTAATGTCTCATTAATAACTATAATGATCATATTAAGGTGTGCCTTAACCTCACTGAGCTGAGGTTATTTGAGCCTCTCAGGAGAGAGCTCTCTTCCACCTGGTTGTAGAAAAGCTCTTTAAATTCGTTAGTATAGCTAGCTAGCCAGATGCTAATAACAACAGATCGCCACTGTGCCGGCATGTGTACGGCTCCTTATGGGTACTGCAATATTTGAAGAGCTGGAGCGGCGTTCCGGTGCTCTCCGTTAATCCTTTCAGACGAGACATAACCACGTGAAGATCTATGGTGAAGACACTTACGCTCGTGTTGTGTTCAATGAACCTGTCCTTGGCCAGGAAAAACAGGCACTCGCTTGTTTAATTATTTTGCGATCTAGATTTCTTCTTCTTTTTTGAAGTGAGAAGTTGTCCGTTCGTCAGTCGGACGGACGGACGGACCCCCCCCCCCAAAACGAAAACTCTTCGGTTCTCCACGAATTACACAAGTCACCCAAATCAGCGTTAAAAAAGCGGGAGGCGCCGAAAAGCGACGACTTTGCATCACTGTGTTAGATAAATGCACGTTTTGTCCACATGTCTACCCTACCTTTATAATTTTCGAATCATAAATCTAATCGATAGATTTATGATCGATAGATATATGATTAGCATAAATTCGTTCATGATGGCTCACTTTAGTGATAGTGATGACATTGTTGCGAAATTATTAACCGAGTCATTTTCAAGATTGAGTTACAATGATAAATTGGAGGGGCAAAGGATCTGCATGACCCCGCCATCAAGTGCTTCATTCAAAAGAACAGGAGGATGGACTTGTGTTTAAGTGATGTGGGCCGCCGTGCCGACTTAATTCATTTGTAATTATTGCTTGGCTGTGGGTGCCCTGTCATGATAGGTGTTTAGATAAATGGTGTTGTTTTGTGTGGTAGAGGGTCGCTGTCATTGATGCGTTTTGCACCCCGGGGCACTGTTTTGAGGGGGGGGGGGGGGGGGGGGGGGGGGTCAGAGGGCCTAGGTATAAAAGTCACGGCTCGCCACTGAATTCTGATGATTCTGACTAGGAACAACAAAAACAAACAAAGGTACTTTTAGAGTTTAAACATTAACACTTCTGTGTAGCATGAATTACATGGGAACAAATATGGCTGTTTACCAGCTGAACTGGGGCATTCTACTAGCTACATTACAAACTAGCTGTAAACACATTTTTTATGGGATCCACCTACTGTAGTGAGAGCTCTGCCAGCAGTGAGCCGCTCTGTAAGGGAGGGTCGTTTATTCACAAATAACCCTCTCTGGAAAATCCTAAATTGTGGAATACTTTGGCCATTCAAATGCTTTTTTATTAGATTTCTAGCGATGATGATTTGAGGTCTCGCCAGGAGAACGTGTATATGCGGTAGCTTCCATGTAAAGTTAGCATCAACCCTCACGGGTGAAAACAGTATTTCCGGTCTCAAAGTTTTCTTAATAAAACCAGGAGTATTCCCCTCACTGTCAAATGATTACACAGTGATATCTGCATTACTCATCCACTAAAAAACATCAGTTTATCCTGGTTAATTACACAACATTGATTGGTTTAAATTGTGTACAATGCTTTTGTGTTTGTAACCTTCGATTCGGAGAAACAAATTGTTTTTTCGGAGTTTAGACACTACAGAGTTTCCGAAGACACTACAGTACCCAGAATCCCCAGCTATCGTTTGGGACTACAACATCCACCTTGCTTTACAAATCCCGTGATTAGTCCTCAAGCCCTGTGATTGAATGTTGGAGTGGCAGTGCGACAAGGTTATGCCGAGCGTCAAACAGGTCTTTGAAATGGAATGGAACCACGGCAGACTATCCAAAACTGGACTCGGACGGGTCCATCCCATCCCCCCTCCCCCACCCCGTCCCCAGAACTACACATGCTGGCTATTGTGTGTTTCGCAACATGTTCTATGGCACGTCTCTACTGGGAATTGACGTTTTCGTATTTCCCACAATTAGAAGTTGCCAGTATTAAACTGTTTACACCCCTGGAGGTTTAGGGGATACGAAACACATTGGTGTTATCACATGTATAACATATAATTAATAAATGGGTGAAAATTGCTTGTGTCCATAATGGGCAGCATTAATATGCCCACATGACAGCTAAGGTCAGAATAGCTTTATTTAACAGCTGGTCTTATGTCTGTGTACCCTCCTGTTGTTAATTCAAAAGCCTGAAACATGCACTTGTATAGGTTCAGAGGCAAATTTTGCAAATATGGCAGTAGCCATCGATCATCTTAAAGGCCATGTAATGCATCTAACACAGGTGTTTTTTAACATGTAGTTTAGATATCACCAGAATAAAAATAAATACAAATGTTTAAAGTTTGGTCATAATTAAATGACATAACCGATTAAAAACCGATGTTGGTTCCGAAGTTTGCCGAGTACGCCCCCGATCACTCCCGAACGAGCGGTGACGTCACACGTGGCAAATATTGCCATTTGATAAAATCAGTCCAAATGGCAAGCAACGCGACAACTTCAGACAGCGACAGCGATCATTCAAGCTCAGATTCGGTGGGTTATCTGGATTCAGTTACAGAAGTAGAGAGTGAACCAGCTAGCCTTTCACTTCAAGGCATCTTGCCTTATCAGTACGAGCCTCCTGCCCGGCAATCGAACAACGAGGCAGAAACTTGTGAAAGAGAAGCGGATTCCGCAGCCGGCGAGACTCGAGTCGGCAATACTGAATGGTAAATTCAGTTTTATTTAAATTTGACCTGCACTAAATGTCGATCTTAATTTGTCATCTGTTCCTCACACGTCCGGCTGATATTGTTTTTTTTAATGTTATGTACAATATTCAGGTGTACATGTCAATGCTGTGAAAGCATGCCCACTGCAGATGAATGTGTATGCTGCAGAGAGATCTGGCAGGTGATGGAACAAATAGACAGTTTGCAACCTACTGACCAGATAGAAGACACCGACGAGAAACCAAGGTGCATTATTAGCCACCCAGGCTTTAGAGAAGGCTGTCTCAGTGTTTGGACACTGAAAATAGCGTATCTTCAATACAAACAACAACAAAGAGCAGTTGATGGCCCACTACACCAGTAAGTAAATATTGATTGACCCAACTGCCTATTGCAGCTTTGCTTTCATATAATACTTTTAGTCGCTACAGATATGGTACACTTTCAAAGATACCATTAAACTCTTTCAAGCATTCAAAAACAGCTTGGCTTTTATTTTTTCTGTGTATGCAAGTTCAATGTATGCTTGGGAAAAAAAACAACTACACATGAGGAAATATATAAGAGGTCTATGATTCTGTCAAGCAGTCATGTACAACCTCATATTTATTTTGTACAAGTAAAATACAAATATCATGTTATAAGCCAATTTGTAACCATTGCTACATAATAGTACTACATAACATTTTATTTTTCTCCAAATATATTTATAATCTGTATACTTTTTTTTCATTAGGAAGGTTCGATATACAGCTTATCGACAGTTTGTACGTTGGTGCTGGGGTGTACTCGGCCCAAAAATCAGAGTCCCGCTGCCTGCATGTGCTGTAACCGAGATACGGAAGACTTACCCTGAACCGGGAGGCCGCTATCAGGGATTTCAATGGCCAAATCTGTAATTTGACATAAGTCATGCAGCTGAACTGGTTAAAATGGTTTCGCATGATGTAAATAATTTACAAAGTACATCATTTACAATATTATTTTTCCAAAGAAACATGTAAATATAACAACATTTTCCAAATCACAAGTTTGTAAGATTGTATTAATTTACTGTTTGATAAATAAAAAAGGGTTCTTTTGTTAATTTTTCACTTGTAACATTTGATCTTTATTGCAGTGTACATTAGTCTATTTTGGTATATGTGCGAGCCCACAAATAATTAAAAGTGGTAAAAATAATAAAGATATTCAGACGTAATTCATTTTTGGCCTTACTTATTTCACTTCAACTTTTATATATTTCAGTCACTAGGCAAGTTCACTGTACTCTGGTGACATTTAGCTCAAGCTGGCATAACACCTGTAGTAACTTAATTCTGACCCGAGTTTTGTGCACAATCTTCCAGCACCCATGATCAATGTTTATAGCCATCAGGAAACATTCACAGCTCCAAAGTATTTTTAAATTCTTAGGGCTTTAATTCAGCTTCTCTACTAATGATAGTAATATCTTTAATGCTAATCTGATCAACCAGAAGAAAGTAGAACCTGGATGTTGGAACACTGTGCCTACTGGTTCAGTAGAAGTGCATTGCACGAAATGTAGGTCCCGACACCCCACCAACAAGCACAGACATAAACAGCAGAATGTAATGTATTCATATCAGTGATATGAGTGACTACACATCTACACAACTACACATCGCTTCACCATCATGAATTGTTAGATAAAAAAGGTTTAGCGAGGTCCGGTTACACATATGTTGAGCGAAAATAGCGGAAGGATACAAAACAAACAATCCAGACGAGGCTGGTGTTTGCCACGTGTGACGTCACACAGCTGGGTTAATGGCTGGCAAGCTTTTTGCTACCGGAGCGGAATAACACGGGAAAGTGGCACACATTTCATGTTATTTGGGGGGTATTTATGGAAAGAATCATTGATGTTGATATGTCAAATGAAACAGTGGAAAGTGATGAAGCGATTTATTAACACAGAATAACGTTTATTTTGGACATTTCATGGACTTTAAGATAAGATAAGATAAGATATACTTTATTGATCCCAAGTTGGGAAATGTTTTTGTTACAGCAGCATGTACTACTTTTTTCTACTCCACTACAATTCAGAGGTTAACCTGGTATTTTTACTCCACTACATTTATTTTTGTTACTTTGCAGATTCTGATTAATGATGTGAAATATAAACAACCCTTAAATCAGACTTTAGTTACACCTGAGTAAAATTCAGGGAAGGTAATTTTCAAGTGCCAAAATAAACTATGCAATATATTAGACGTTAAGTACTTTGTCAGACTTAATATTTATCTGTTGATACCCCCAACGTTTTTTTCTTATTTAAAAGAAGACCTTAACTTAAAGTATTCTTTAATGTTTAAATAAAGCCTCATTAGCTTGTCTGTTTTGCCCATCCTCCTATTAATATCTTTGGATGTCCTCCACTAGCTGTTTTATTGTAGAGATCTTCTTGATATTTTCTATTCTATATATTTCTATCATTGACCTTCTACTTTCCCCCTATTTTGTATGTAGGCTACTCTTAATATTTAAATGTTTTCATCAAATATAACATTCAACAACAAAATTCAATAACATGCTTCAACCACTAGGCGGTGCGGGTTAAAAAAACAGTGGTCTAGTTAATAAAACATAATAACATCAAACATGATATTAATATTAACTTTATTGTGAAATTAAAACAGAACGGTAAAGAAGAATACAGTTTCAGTCTCTCGATTTGAAGCTTATGCATTGTACCATGAACCTGTATAGACTGGTAACAGTCAACTGCATGAGGAGATGGAAAGGTAGTTCAGTAAACCAGTAATATCTTTAAAAACTACAAGTCCCTTTCTATCAGCTGTGCACCGTTATGGTGTAAATATGGTGTGCTCCCGTTTGCAATCAACGGGAGCAATAGAGGTCGAAAACTTTAAAACGTGATATAGGTCGTACAGCAGGAACAAAGACTTTCCTCTCAAATATGCATGTGTGTGACGCTGCATCACTCACAGGTAAACCTGAGAGTGCTCATGTGGAGTGAAGAGCTGTGGAGCCTGACCTCTCTCTCTTACCTTATTCACACCAACGCAACTCCGGTTCAAGCTCCGTGCTAGAGCTTTTCAGGTTCAGAACCGGTTCTTCGGGTTAGCTCCGGCTCTTTTCACACCGCCCAGAGTCCGACTGGTGCTGCGTCATTGCGTCATTGTTTGCGTCATGACGTAACCGTTTGCGAGCCTGCTTCATAAAGCCAAACTGCGCGGAAACCCCTCACAGCTGACACCGACAACAACAACAATGGCCGATTGTGCTCCAGCTTCCTCTGTACCTCTTCGGAAGACCAGATCCCAGTAGGTAGCTGGTCTCTTCAGTGGACCACTGCTGCTTGTTCAGTTTCTCCATCGTTGTGTACAAACTGGATAAAACGCGGGCTTTTTGTTGTTGTTCACAAGTTGCTCTAGCCGTACAATTTTTAGGTGCTTGTAACAAACCGGATTCCGGAGCTAAGAGGCTGCTCCGCTGCGGTGTGAACAGGTGTGCTTTTCAAGCTCCAGCTCCGAACCGGCCCTGAAACACCGTTGGTGTGAATGACATATAAGTTAGCGACCCCATACACACATTTATCATCCTCTCACAGTTTACTTCAACTTTTCTTCCATCCTTTTTGGTGATAAAATAAACCGTATTAGCTAAATGTATTTTGTTAAATGTTGATGTATAGTGCTACGGAGAGAAAAATAAACTTGACCTTTGGACTGTTTTGATTGCACAATACTTGAGAACACATTTGAGGTACTTGTACTTTACTTTAGCATTTTCATTTTTATAGCACATTATACTTCCACTCTGCTACATTTTGGAACAAAGGTTTTACTTTTTACTCAGCTACATATGTTTTACAGATATACTGTAGTTAATATATAAATTCTGATTTTGATGCACAATACTTAGGAAAAACCTTTAACCTCTTAAGCCCTGAGCCTGTTTTTCAGGTTTCAGGCTCGAAAATGCCACTAACACAGCAAAGACTATATCTTTGGTGATTGGTGATATCATCCGCAGCCATGGTCTCTGTTTCCACTCCTATGCCGACGACACCCAACTGTACATCAGCACAAAACCTTCTGCCCATCTCCCCCCTCAGTCACTAATCAACTGCCTACACGAAATTAAAACCTGGATGACCACCGACCTACTCAAACTAAACAGTGATAAAACTGAGCTCATGGTTGTGGCCCCCAAGGCACTGCTCGGGAAGGTTGGAGATCTGCTCCTCAACATCGACGGTTCCATCATCTCCCCATCCCCTCACGTCCGCAATCTTGGTGTTGTCTTGGATTCAACCCTCTCATTTCAAAACCACATCAAATCCGTTTCAAAATCAGCCTTCTTCCACCTCAGAAATATTTCAAGACACCGGCCATCACTTTCCGACCCTGTTGCTGAGAAGCTAATTTATTGTTTCATTACGTCACGCCTGGACTATTGTAACGGATTCCTGTCCGGGGTTCCCAGCAAAACCCTGAACAGGCTCCAGTACACACAGAACTCAGCTGCCAGGGTTCTCACACGCACCAAGCCCTGGCAGCACGTATCACCCCCAAACTCTATTCAACCTCCACTGGCTAACGGTCAAGTCCCGCATCACCTACAAACACCTCCTCCTCACCTACAAATCCCTCCATGCCCTCTCCCCTCAGTACCTTACAGATCTCCTCCACCCATACATCCCGTCCCGCACCCTTCGATCCTCAGACTTCGGCCTGCTCTCCATTCCCCATTCACGCCTCCGCACCTTCGGGGACTGTGCCTTCAGTGTCGCTGCCCCCACCCTCTGGAACTCCCTCCCTGCAGAAATCCGCAATGCCCCTTCTCTCAACATCTTCAAAACAACCCTTAAAACTCATCTGTTCAACATCGCCTTCCAACAATAACTCACTCCCCCCCCCCCCCCACTTACACTTCCATTTCTGCCCCCTGTTTTATGTTTATGTTTTTTATGTTTTATGTCTTGTCCTTGTATGTTTCTTTGTAAAGCGACCTTGAGGTTATGAAAGGCGCTATATAAATTCAAGTTATTATTATTATTATTATTATTATTATTATTATTATTATTATTATCTTCACTTCTAAAAGGGGTAAATTAATAATATTTTCCCTCAAAGCAAGGTTACATCTTTGAGTTGGATGTAGAAGTGTCAGAATCAATATAGATGTTTTAATTTAAAGTAATTTCAGATGGAACATAGTAAAAACATGTAAATTCTAATGTCCGCCTAAAAAAAACCCATTACTTATAGTGAAAACCACCCTTGAATGATGGATTAGTATACTAAAAGCTTTAGGAATCCAAACTATAACATATAATAAGTACCCTGTATCAAGATTGATGCAAAACAAGTGAAATTTGATCTTTTTAGAGAGGTTTAGAAAAATAAAGTCCAGGCGGACTCACCTCTGGGTAATTTGGGAAGCATCAGTTCCATTTGACCTTTTTCACTGTAAAACACATTTTATTACTTTGAATGATCACTATAGGTATTCATTCCATCCAAATACAGCTGTTGTGAAAACATTTAAAATTCAAAAAATATATTCTGTTATCCTCTTAGGCCCCACAATGCTAACAGTGAGCCTCTGGATTAGCCCCGAGCGAAAAATGCTAACCTATTACTGCACCGAAAATCACTCCTAGCTCCCTTATTACTTATCCTAGCTGCACATCCAACACATAGTTTATGATCGTAAGGACACAGAATCTAACGCTGCCCACCTCAACACTGAAAGATACAAACTCGCGACGTTATCAACCAAAACGTAAATCAAAACAAGTGGCGCTAGGTAGCTACACAATGCTAACATGGCTTACCTTCGTCTTTGTCTGGTCTAAACTAGTCTTCAATGGCATTAAAACGATAACAACGATGATGTAGTTAATCCATAGCTTAATATCCAATGTGGCTGTGTCCCCTTTGAAATGTTCTGATAATCTATAAGCAATAAAACTGCAATTCCGTTATCTGCTGTCCGCTCTGTGCTCCGTGCGCTCTGGGTCCTGCAATTCCTGCTTCCTTACATAGTAAACAATAAGTAAAGCAGGGCTGCCAACACTCACGCATTGAGCGTGAGAGTCACGCAATTAACCCATATCTCACGCACTCACGCCACACTTGCCTTTTCTCACGCTAAGTTTTCGGCCAAGATAAATGTATATTAATATAAAAATAAAGTGAAGGAACAGCAAACCGAGCGGTCTACGAAATGAGACTGTCTTCTGGCTTCAGTAAAGTTGGAACGATATTGGGAGATTCTGATTTCACGGATCAATAACTCATTAACAAAACGTTATTCAGACACAAATGACGTCTCCTAAGTACCGTGGTGAGGTTGAAAACGAACTACAATCACATTTTGATAAAAAAAAAAAAGCCAATATGCGCCGCCCTACGAGCTGGACACATTACATTGGTCTCTATCTGCAGCAGGAGAAGAAACGAGTGCTCAGGGACCGTCTGCAAAGTGCAATTCCGAAAGAAGAGAATACAATAATATTCAATCACTATTATACAGATTATTATTGCCAAACTCACTACACACACATCAATAGTCTTCTATTGGTCATACTACAGCAGAGAGTTTTGAAGAATATGCTTTTGAATAATTTGGGGGAATATTTATAATGTAAATCTTCAATAAATATGGCATCATCTTAAATAACTTTACTATTATACGGTATATTTCTACCAAACTCACTATTTGCATTGTTGTTGTTAGCATCTGGGTAGCTAGCTGCGCTAACGGATATTAGAAGCTGTTTCTCAAACAATGAGAGGGAGAGCTCTCTCCTGCCAGACTGAGAGAGATAACAGCTCAGTGAGGTAAGGGACTCTGTTTAGATAGTGTCATGTCCAAGAAACTTATTGTGAAAGTTTATTCTTTATGTTAGAGTTGTCATGTCCCTTTGTCTTGTGCTTTATGTCTATACCTTTAATTATTTCTTCCTCTCATTTCAGGCCTCCACGCTCCCCGCCCCTTTTCTGTCTCCTGCGTCCTTGATTATTTTCCCCGCCCTGATTGTTTCCAACTGTGTCCCCTTACCTGTGTATATATTGTGTTAGCTCCCTCCTGTTAATTGTCAGTTCGTTGTCTCTCGAAGACCACGTATCGGCTTACCTCACGAATCTTTTCACGGACCTTTCACGGACCTATGCTATAGATCGCATTATAGTTTTCCTCGAAAGAGTGGTTTTGTTTTCCTTGTTTTATTACTGTGCAAATTCCAGTAAAGTCTTTATTTTGAAACGCTATCTGAGTCTGAGTTTTGAGTCGTGCAATTGAGTTCATGCCTCAGTGTTCTCCCCTTGACAGTACGAACTGACCATCAAAATGAACTCAGCCGACTCAGATCAGATTAAGAACGCTATCCGTTCTCAGGGCCAACGTCTTGGGCAACAAGAGGAGCGTATGGCCACCATGCAGCAGGGAGTGCAGGATCTAACCAGCAGCCAGGGGGAACTACAAACATCGTTGACGACCCAAGTTAATCTACTGGCAGCAGAGGTTCAGCGTGTGCTCACTCACCTGCAGGCTGTTTCTCCTCCTACGACTCCTCCGGTTCCAGCGGTGACCGGATTCGATCCCAACCGGGTTACTGAGCCGCACAGTGCTTCCATGCGTCTGGCTCCACCCGAAAGGTACTCCGGGGACTCAGAAGGCTGCCGGCCGTTCATCGTGCAGTGTGAGTTACACTATCACCACCAACCGGCTGCTTTTCCCACGGACATTTCCAAAGTGGCTTTTATGATCTCTCATCTCTCCGGCCGAGCAGCAGCGTGGGCCACGGCAGAATGGTCCCGAGGCTCGCCTATCTGCGGGTCTCTGGAAAACTTCATAGACACTATGAGGAAGACCTTCGATCAAACCACGCCGGGCAGGGAAGCAGCTCGGGCTCTGATCAAGCTGCGACAACATCAGCGGAGTGTGGCTGACTACGCCATCGAGTTCCGGACTAAGGCAGCCGACAGCGGCTGGAACTCCGCTGCATTGTTTGACGCTTTCGTCAGCGGTCTCTCGGATTCTTTACAAGACCAGCTGGCGCCTCTCGATCTGCCCGCTGATTTGGACTCTGTCATATCCATGGCCTTACGTATAGACAATCGTTTGACGGAGAGGAGAAGGAATAAATCCAAGGATGCGGTTGATCCACCTCTCCAGAGGAGACGCTCGCCGCTGGATATTACTTCTTCTTGGAGGCCCCGTCACCCCTCACCACCTGCGTTCCGGACAACAGCGCCCCCTGGCTCCGTGGAGGAGCCAATGCAGTTGGGCCGCGCCAAGCTGTCGCTGGCAGAACGTCAGCGTCGATTCAAGGAAGGTCTGTGTTTCTACTGCGGGCAGCGCGGACACCCACAAGCGGCTTGTCCGGTAAAAGAGGAGGCTCACCAATGAAGAGGAGTACGTTGGTGAGCCGGATCTCTTCCTCTGACTTCCCTCCTCGCACCCTGACCCGGATCCAGGTAAAAATCAGAGACAATGTAGTTACTCATGGTGTTCTCATTGACTCAGGGGCGGACGAAAGTCTTATGGATTGGGGTTTAGTTAAGAAATGGGACATAAAAACTAAACCTCTACCCCAGCCTCTTGAAGCGAGTGCTCTCGATGGGCGGCTGTTGTTTAAAGTGACTCACCAAACGGAGCCTTTAGAAGTAAGATGTAATGATAACCACCATGAGACAATGTCTTTTCACTTATTTAACTCAGCCCAACATCCACTCATTTTGGGTTTTCCCTGGTTGAAACTTCATAACCCTCACATAGATTGGCAATCTGGGAGGGTGGAGGGGTGGGGAAAGAATTGCATTGATCTCTGTTTTAAGCAGGTAGCAGAGATTGACAGGGGATGTAACACTGGGAGTGTTAGGCAGGATACAGTCCCAAAAATATATCTTCCGGATGTACTTTCAGTTCCTTCCTGCTACCACGACCTTAGTGAAGTTTTTAGTAAGTCCAAAGCTCTGGCTCTTCCTCCTCACCGCTCCTATGACTGTGCTATTGACTTGATTGCCGGGTCTCCCATTCCTAAGGGTCGACTTTATGCAATTTCAGGACCTGAGAAAGAGGCCATGAAGGACTATATTGATGCCTCCCTCAAGACAGGGCTTATTCGTCATTCCTCATCCCCAGCAGGGGCAGGTTTTTTTTTCGTGGGCAAAAAGGATGGGTCTCTTAGGCCCTGTATCGACTACTCACCTCTCAATGACATTACGGTTAAAAACCGGTACCCCCTCCCTCTCATCTCGTCCGCTTTCGAGCAGCTTCAGGAAGCCAAGGTTTTCACCAAATTAGACCTGCGGAACGCCTATCATTTGGTCAGGATCAGGGAGGGCGATGAATGGAAGACGGGTTTTAACACCCCTTCAGGACATTATGAATACCTGGTCATGCCGTTTGGATTGTCAAACGCTCCTGCAGTCTTCCAGGCTATGATCAACGACGTGTTGAGGGAGTTTCTGAACCGTTTCGTTTTTGTTTATCTGGACGACATTCTGATCTACTCCCCTGACCTTCACACCCACAAACAACATGTCCGCCTGGTTCTACAGAAACTGCTCCAAAATAAGTTGTTTGTCAAAGCTGAAAAGTGTGAATTTCATGTGGAAACAGTCACTTTTTTGGGCTTCATCATTTCCCCAGGTCAGGTTATGATGGACCCAGAGAAGGTTAGCGCAGTAGCCTGTTGGCCTACCCCTGACTCTCGCAAAAAAGTGCAGCAGTTTTTAGGCTTTGCTAATTTTTACAGACGTTTTGTGCGGAGCTTCAGCGCTATTGCAGCCCCTCTTCATGTCCTCACGTCCCCTCAGGTGCCTTTTGTGTGGTCTCCTCAGGCTGAGGAGGCTTTTTCTCGGCTGAAAAAGATGTTCACCACTGCCCCCATACTTACCATGCCGGATCCCACTCGCCAGTTCGTGGTGGAAGTGGATGCCTCCAACGAGGGGGTGGGAGCGGTCCTCTCCCAGCAACAACAGAAGGACAACAAACTTCACCCCTGCGCCTTCCTGTCCAGGAAGCTCTCCCCGGCAGAGAGAAATTATGACGTGGGAAACCGTGAGTTGCTGGCCGTGAAGTTAGCGTTGGAAGAGTGGAGGCATTGGTTGGAGGGAGCCGAGCATCCTTTTGTGGTCTGGACCGATCACAAGAACCTGGAGTACATCAGAAAGGCCAAAAGACTGAACTCCCGCCAGGCTAGGTGGACCTTGTTTTTCAACCGTTTTGACTTTGTTCTTTCCTACAGGCCGGGGTCTCAGAATGTCAAGCCTGACGCTCTGTCCCGTCTGTTTGACCCTGTGCCTGCAGCCAAGGAGCCGGAACCCATCATCCCATTGAACCGGGTGGTAGGAGCGCTGACTTGGCCAGTAGAGAAGGAGGTAATACGTGCCAATGCTGGAGCTCCTGCACCAAGGGGTTGCCCGCCTAACCGGATTTTTGTTCAGGAGGCCGAGCGACCACAGGTGATCCACTGGGCTCACACTTCGCTGCTCACCTGTCACCCCGGAGTCAAGAGAACTATGTTCATTGTTAAACAACGTTTCTGGTGGACATCCATGGAGAAGGAGGTGAAGGAGTATGTGGAGGCGTGCCCTATCTGCGCTCGAAACAAGACCTCTTCCAGGTCGCGAATAGGGTTATTACAACCACTCCCTATTCCCAACAGGCCCTGGTCAGAGATCTCCATGGACTTCGTCACTGGCCTGCCCCTCTCTAGAGGTAAAACCACAGTTCTCACGGTAGTGGACAGATTTTCCAAAATGACACATTTCATTGCTCTGCCAAAGATGCCCTCAGCTAAGGAAACGGCGGAGGTCATGATGCAGAATGTGTTTCGGCTTCATGGTTTCCCTAAGGATATTGTCTCCGACCGGGGCCCCCAGTTTGTGTCACGCTTCTGGAAGGAGTTCTGCAGCCTCATCGGTGCCACGGTCAGTCTCTCGTCTGGATATCATCCGGAGTCTAACGGCCAGACAGAGCGCCTAAATCAAGAACTGGAGACCTGCCTGCGCTGCCTGGTGTCCCAGAATCCATCCTCCTGGAGCGAGCACCTCACCTGGGTTGAGTATGCACACAACATCCTCCCTACTTCTGCCACGGGCCTGTCCCCGTTTCACTGTGTTTATGGCTACCAGCCGCCACTGTTCCCAGCCACGGAGAGGGAGGTCACGGTCCCGTCTGCCCACGCTCTGGTCAGGCGTTGTCGGCGCGTGTGGGCTGCGGCTAGGAAGATACTCTGCAGGAATTCACAACTGGTTAAAAGAGCAGCAGACCGAAAACGCCGACCAGCCCCTGTATACCAGCCAGGCCAAAAAGTCTGGCTCTCTACACGAGACCTTCCCCTCCACGTACTCTCCCGAAAACTGGCTCCCCGGTTTGTGGGTCCTTTTCCCATCACCAAGGTCATAAACCCAGTCTCAGTGAGACTACGGCTTCCCAGGGCCATGAAGGTACATCCCACCTTCCATGTAGGGAAATTAAAACCATTGAAGGAGAGCACTATGGTTCCCACCGTCAAACCCCCCCCGCCCCCCCGGATGATCGATGGAGGTCCGGTTTACACGGTCAAGTCACTATTGGCTAGTCGGAAAAGGGGTAGAGGGCGGCAGTTACTGGTTGACTGGAAGGGTTATGGTCCTGAGGAGCGGCAATGGATTCCTTCCCGCTTCATCGTGGACAAAAGCCTCATTGAGGATTTTGACCGCCTCAACTCAGAGGAGCCTGGGCCGTCAGGAGCCGTCCCTAGAAGGGGGGGTACTGTCATGTCCAAGAAACTTATTGTGAAAGTTTATTCTTTATGTTAGAGTTGTCATGTCCCTTTGTCTTGTGCTTTATGTCTATACCTTTAATTATTTCTTCCTCTCATTTCAGGCCTCCACGCTCCCCGCCCCTTTTCTGTCTCCTGCGTCCTTGATTATTTTCCCCGCCCTGATTGTTTCCAACTGTGTCCCCTTACCTGTGTATATATTGTGTTAGCTCCCTCCTGTTAATTGTCAGTTCGTTGTCTCTCGAAGACCACGTATCGGCTTACCTCACGGATCTTTTCACGGACCTTTCACGGACCTATGCTATAGATCGCATTATAGTTTTCCTCGAAAGAGTGGTTTTGTTTTCCTTGTTTTATTACTGTGCAAATTCCAGTAAAGTCTTTATTTTGAAACGCTATCTGAGTCTGAGTTTTGAGTCGTGCAATTGAGTTCATGCCTCAGTGTTCTCCCCTTGACAGATAGTTAACTTTAGTCTAGTTATCTCAGTGGTTCTCAAACGTTTTGGTCACCATTTATGAGAATAAATGAAAAACAGTTATGAAATACTATGACAGTAAAACAAGAATAAAGTTTAAATGAGTTATTTGTCAAATATCCATAAAGAAAAAGAAAATCTGTTCACAGTTCTGTTTCATATGGGTGTTGAGAGCTGTATCCTTAAATTCATTTTGCTCTCAAAGTGCACCAGGTTGATGTATTTAACTTCAATATTTAAAAAAAAATCACCCCCACCACTTGTAAAATAGCACTTTACCTCTGCTTACACCTATATGCCATTTTATATGCTGTGAGCTTATTATCGAGCCTTCATTGTAAGAGTCGCGGGTACAATGCGTATGTGCGTGTATTCCACTGGAGCACCCGGTACATTAATGGGAAACCCTAGTTTGTACATGTTCAATACATGTGTAACACTGTAAACATGAACGTTTCTTTTTTCGGATCACCAAAAAAAAAAATCTCACTCCAAGCTGAACTCAAATGTTGGCAGCCCTGAGTAAAGTCTGCTGCGTAAAGTGCTTACGCTGGCTGGCATTCTTCATACTTTACGCAGGACCATGTCTCTGGAACCCATTGGTCGATTTGGGTGATTTACACCTTTTTTTTAACCATTACATCCAATAGAATCGATGGGCAGTTCCCAAATCCACATAAACATTACCATTGCGGACTTAATAGAGAAGCAAACAAAGCACATCTGAAAGTACATGCCTGGACGGCAAAACTTTATACCCAGTATATTGCCATAAATATGATGGTGGATTATCAGTAAACATTTCTACGTGACACAAAGACATTGGATTAACCTTGAACGGCGTTTTTATTCCGGTGAAAACAACTTTTGATCACAAATCAAAAAAGGTAAGATGTAATTATTGTAATATCTTTGATACCGGATGTTGTTTACTTTCTCTTTTCTGGCTGATAGCTCCGCAATTTGGGGTCCGACAGTGATGACATTACATGTGTGGAATCTGTGGAGTCTCAGCTTTAATCGGATATCTTGTTTGTGCAGTGACGATAAGTAATAAGGGCATTGCTACCGTGAGTGCTGTGCAAAAGTCCGTTAGCATTAGTTAGCATTTTTTCGCTCCATGCTAATTCAAAGGCTTGGTATTACTCTTGTGTTTCTTTTAGCTAAAAATGCTTCATATTGTTAGTTAGCTGAGTTTCTTATCGTTAAAAGGGTATGGAACATTAATAGTTTCATAAATGTTAAGAAGCCCTGAGACATGGTCTCGTAAAAAAACGGTGGGGGGGGGGGGGGTCCACTGGGGGGACCCTCGGGCTTAAGATGTTAAAATATGATTATTTGGTTTATATTGAACCGTCCAATATTGAATTGGGTGGGTTAACTGCTTAAAGGTTTTTTGTTAAATAAAAATGCATATTTCCTTAACCCTGTAAAGCTCCAATATAGAAAAACTTTTTTCTTTTTTTTTGACCTTTCAGATGTTGTTGTAGGGAGCCTCTGGAGCAGAAATCAAAGAATTGTCAAAAAAAAATGCGTTTTGGTAAGTTTTCTGGAAATGCTGTAATATTGCAACTTAGGGCTTAGGTGGGAGCAGAATTCCTGTATTTCTACTCACATTGTCCGAATACATATATTGAACAACTCAGGGTTGATTGCTTACTTAGTCAGTATATAGCATGAATAATCACACAGTCATATTTTTTATGAATAGTCATTTATTAAATATGAATACAATGGTAGTCCCAAAAACAGTTCCTATTGTCGGAAAAGCAGAGTCACACATTATTAACCCGAAAGTACACAAAAAGCACACTTCAGATGCTCAAGGTCCTTGAGATGCTTCACGCATTGACATTTCACCGATATCAGTTACGGTTCTTCAACAAAGCGTTCACATGTAAGAGGTTTATCTCTCATTCAGAAAAATTGAAAGGCTCTCCTCTCACTGATTACTGCACATCACCATGGAAACCTTTGATCTCTGGGCGGAAGTGCAGGTGTTTCATAACGACGTTAGCTCAAATATAAACACCTGTCATGGAACACGATGGTGTTATAACTCCAACTGACATGCTCAGAACGCCACAAAACTGATGGTTAACACTGTGGCCCTGAACAGCTCTACATCAAATCTGATGTTACGTAATGTGGTGTTACTATGGCAACGCATCCTTCGCCATAAAACATGTCGCTGTAACTCCAATGGACACGGTCCGATCGTCCCCCAATCTTCACTTGTATATCACCTCTCCATGGCTCAACAGCTCTACGACAAATCTGAGACCTCACTATAGGCCGTTTCCGTGGAAACGCATCCCTTACCATAAAACACGATGTTGTCGTAACACCTATGAAAATGGTCAAAACAGCACCAGACTTCAGATAATGGTTAATGGTCCAGCCCTCAACATGGCTATGGGCCAGTAGTGAGTTTTCCTCAAAAGCTGTTACCATGGCAACACATCCCTCGCCATAAAACACAATATTGCTATAACTCCTGTGTAAATGGTCAAAAAGTGCTCAAACTTCACATATGTGCTAACAGTCCAGCCGTGAAGACATCTACATGACAGTTTTGAGATTTCTTCATATGCCGTTGCCATGGCAACACAATGCTCACCATGAAACACGGTTTTCTCATAACTTCAGTGAAAATGCTCCAAACGGCCTAAAACTTCACAGGTTTGGTTACGATGCAGCCCTCAACACATCCAAGCATATTATGGGGTTTCATCAAATGCCGTTGCCATGGTGACAGATCACTCGCCATCAAGTTAGTTCAAACGTTTACAATTAAAATATTCTGATGCTTTTCAAAGCCTTTTTAATTTCTTTTCTCTTCTTAATACACATTCATTCACTACTACTAACATTGAATATCTAACTCCTTCAGCCTACTTTCAGCTACTGAAACCATTCAACTATTAACTTATTCAGCTATTTCAGGACATTGAGGCAATACATTTGGTTCTTTATACCTTTTTTAAACCTTTCCTTTTAAATATTAAGCTTCTTCACTATTTTTCCTACTCTTCCAGTTTAACATTTCATTTCCAAGTCTTCAACAAAGTCATTGCAATGCCTTTGAGCTGTAACAATTTTGATTCAAATCATTTCACCTTTCTGCATTTCTCCGCTAAGTTCAGAAACACTCTTACTTGGCGTTTGTAGCTAAAAAGCAGCTACAGAGACCATTCAACTAATAAAATATTCAGCTTTTTCTGCATTTTCAGCTAAATTCAGCCACAAAACTAGGGCCAACAGGGTGGGTGGAGGGGGTCTGGAGGACGGGTTTGGACTGACAGCCCAGGGGCACAGCAGAGGACCCGGAAGGAGTCTCGGGCTGACGGCCCGGGGGCAAGGCAGAGATCAAGGATGGGGAACTCGGGCGGACGGCCCGGGGGCAAGGCAGAGTCCAAGGTGGGGGACTCAGGCGGACGGCCCGGGGGCAAGGCAGAGTCCAAGGTGGGGCGAAGGCCACAGCGGGCGAACTCAGGGGGCCGAGCATGAGGGCGAAGGCAGGGGCAGGAAGAGTCAGGGGGTCGGGCCTGAGGGCGAGGACTGCGGCAGGAAGAGTCAGGGGGCCGGGCCCGAGGGCGAAGACCGCGGCAGGAAGAGTCAGGGGGCCGGGCCCGAGGGCGAAGACCGCGGCTCTCAGGGGGCCGGGCTCGAGGGCGAAGACCAGACAGCTCCGGAGGCCGGGCAGGACCCGGTGTCGGCTGAACAGGAACCGGAGCCATCTGACAGGCTTCGGCAGGATCCCCCACAGAAGAGGACCAGGAGTTGGCAGGACCCCCGGCAAGACAGGTGATGGCGGGGCCTCCAACGGAACAGCACAAGGGGTTGGCAGGACCCCCGGCAGAAGAGTTGATGGCGGGACCCCCAGAGGAACAGGAAATAGGATTAGCAGGACCCCCGGCAGGAGAGTAGTCGCCGGGACCCCCAATGGGACAGGACACAGGGTTGGCAGGACCCCCAGCGGAACCTCCAATGGCACAGGACATAGGGCTGGCAGGACCCCAGGCAGAAGAGTAGTCGGCGCGACCCCCAACGGGACAGGACACAGGTTTGGCAGGACCCCCGGCAGGAGAGCAGTCGGCGGGACGCCCAACGGGACAGGACATGGGATTGGCAGGACCCCCGGCAGGAGAGCAGTCTGCGGGACCCCCAACGGGACCGGTCGCGGAGCCGGCAGGACCCCCGGCGGAACCTCCAACGGCACCAGACATAGGGTTGGCAGGACCCCCAGCAGAAGAGTAGTCGGCGGGACCCCCAACGGGACAGGACATAGGGTTGGCAGGACCCCCGGCAGGAGAATAGTCGGCGGGACCTCCAACGGGACTGGACATGGAGCTGGCAGGACCCCCAGCGGGACCCCCAACGGGACAGGACATAGGGTTGGCAGGACCCCCGGCAGGAGAGTAGTTGGCGGGACCCCCAACGGGACAGGACATGGGATTGGCAGGACCCCCGGCAGGAGAGTAGTCGGCGGGACCTCCAACGGGACAGGACATGGAGCTGGCAGGACCCCCAGCGGAACTTCCATCGGCACAGGACACAGGGTTGGCAGGACCCCCGGCAGAAGAATCGTTGGCGGAACCTCCAACGGCACGGGACATGGGGTTGGCAGGACCCCCGGCAGATGAGTAGTCGGCAGGACCTCCAACGGCACAGGACACAGGGTTGGCAGGAACCCCGGCAGAAGAATCGTTGGCGGGGCCTCCAGTGGCACGGGACATAGGGTTGGCAGGACCCCGGGCAGAAGAGTAGACGGCGGGCCCCCCCAACGGGACAGGACATAGGGCCGGAACCATGGCTGCTGGGGCCTGAACCATGGCCGCTGGGGCCGGAACCATGGCCGCTGGGGCCGGAGCCTTCTTTTAGGAGCTGTTTGGAGGCTCCGTGGACCTCCAAAAGCCAGACGAGTTCCAGAGAACGGCTCCTGGACAGGAGCAGGAACTGGGGCAGAAGCAAGGATTGACTCCAAACGGAACACACCGATGCGTGTGTTGTCATAATGGGAATTGGGAGGCAGGGAGCTAGCATGCCTGGAGCTAGCAGGCAGGGGATAATACACAGAGAGGAAATCCAAAATCCAGCCAGGTAAGAATTTCAC
Source organism: Notothenia rossii (assembly GCF_949606895.1). Taxonomy (NCBI): domain Eukaryota; kingdom Metazoa; phylum Chordata; class Actinopteri; order Perciformes; family Nototheniidae; genus Notothenia; species Notothenia rossii. The sequence goes on from NC_136904.1 coordinate 43,500,776, forward strand.
CAAGCCTGGCTTCCCCATTGTCATCTGGCGCGCCTCTGCCAGAGCAGCCTCTCGCTCCCCTCCATTGATGAGAGCAGTTAGCCAAAAAAAAGGAAAAATCCAATAAATCTTGCTCAAAAGGATCTGCTGGGCCCATATCTGGTGAGTTCTTTCTGTCAGGGTTGAGAGAGGCAAGTAGGACCCAAATGCAGATTAACAGAAAATACCTTTATTTCAAGGCTTAAAGACAGAACTCTTCCCAGTGAACACAGTCCAACAACAACAAGGAACTCACAAAGACTAACAGAAAACACAGAACCTAAATGCACACAGGACTAATACAAAAAACAAGAGACAGGTGAGGAGGGAGGAGAAAACACAGGGGCACCAGGTGAACACAATCAGGTAATCAGGGAGGGATTACAGACATAAAGCAACAGGCAAGACAGGGGGTGAACACTTTTCAAAATAAAACAGGAAACCAAAGACAGAAACACCCACACATGCATATAACCAGTTCAACCAGTCACACAATCCTGCCTATTATCATAATAAAAGGAATACCTACACCCATACATGCAGGTAAACCAGTTCAACAAGTCACACAATGCTGTCTGGCTAATGATAACAGGCTAATTATCATACTAAAAGGGATACATCCAAGTGTCCCAGAACATTTAAGACCCCATTTAAATGCAAACACATAGGGAACGCAAACGAACCAAATACGATATCAAAAAAGTCTTCCGTTCACACGAGACCGCTCGAAATCGCTGGAGACGCTGTAGTACATATGCCAGGCCTGTAAGTGGCGCTGTACTTGCGCCACAAAATACACCAAAAGCAGCAAAGAAGACCCCCGAGCATGGTTGCCATGGTTGCGCTTCTGTTTATCCCCCGCGGTGGATTTAGCAACATGTAGTTCATGTAATTCTCCATGTCCACTTGTTGCTGATGGTTGTGGTAGAGGAGCTCTAGATTTTGCACTAACATCTATAGCATGGTCAGTAGCAGTAGCAGTAGCTACTGACCATGCTACAGCAGTGAGCAGCAGAGGTGGGGAGAGGCGGGGCTATGGCTTCATCGTTATCAGGGAATATTCGTATAGGGCGTACACACTGAGCCGTTTGGCCCCCCAGAGCGTTCAGTTTGCAGATCTATCCACCTTGGGACCCGTTATCGTTTATGGGGTCCGTTTCCGCGTTTCCGTTACGGCCCCGTGTGAACGAACGGGCTATATGAAAGAGAAAAGTAGCGGATACAACCTTTTGCGTTCTCGTGTAAACAGCACCTAAGAAAGAACTGTTTGTGCCAGTTAAATGTATTTTTGTAACTAATTAACTGATAAGATACAAGTTGAGTACTTGAATCTGACAAATCCAGTCCAATAAAACAAAGAGACGTTGCTCGTTTGAAGATTCTGAAGTTGTTTAAGTGTATGGCCAGAGGGCAGATTTATACCCAATAGCACTGTGAGGCTGAACAAAAGGACCTTTTGACTATGTGAATGTAGTCTTTAAGGATAGCTTAAAGTAATGTTGTAAAATTAAAACCGTGGGCCTTACAGGGTTAAATGTGAAGAATTGCTGCATTTGTTTTATTATATATATTTAATATTTAAAAAACAAAACCCACCGCCACTCGAACAGCTTCCTCTTGTCTGATACTTGCCTCAACAACAAGGCCGGTACCCCCCTGACCCTGGCTCTTAACCCCTCCTCAGACACTTGTGTTACATTGCGAGCAAATCTTGTTTAACTTCTGTTTTTTATTGCAAATAAAGGTGAGTATACATCATATTTTACGTTACTTAGTTCTCTGTGAATTAAATTTGTTATAATAGTCTTTTAAATCGTTGTTATTATTGTAAAATGACTACTTTTCCACAATGTATTCCTCTCTCTGTGTCTGTGCGTTCACACCAAAGCCCATCCCTGTGTGTAACCCCATTCTGATTCTGAAGAACCTGTCTGCGTTTCAGTGATGTCCGCCTCCCTGTCTGCAGCGTCCTGCGTGGGTTAGGGTGTGGTGTGCAAAACTACACCCAGGGCTATGAAGGTGTTGCTATTAGTGAAAACACAATAGGTGGATTTAGCTCAGCCCATACCTGCAGCAGGGGGAGGCTTGGGTTTCAGCCCCCCCCCCCCAGTGTCCACACTGATACCCTTTCGGGAAATGTTTTGCAAACAGCATTCCCTGCTCTTGATTTGTCACTGTTTGGAGAAGCAAGCAGAGCGGCATGAACCCAAACACACAGAAGCTGTTGTCTGAAGCTTCGTTGAACCACTCAGTGTCAGGTGTCAGGTTTGGTTACTGAAATGCACTCTTTTTGTATTGAATCATGGATTGCCCAAGATGTATGGATAACTCTACATGTCAACAGGTACATGTCTTTCCGTCAAATTTCTAAAAGCACACCTTCCCCCGACTCCCTCAGCTACATGCAAGAAATGAATATTTCGTATGAACATCTGACAGTAAGTTTGTGAGGAATTCCACACCAGACCCTGAACGCGGCTCTGGCTGAAGTTGTCTTTCATGCCTCAGCTGCAAAAAGATCTTGTGGCTTTAGCACCTCTGTGTATACTGCATGAGGACTTCTATCAGTTTCAACACTCCTAGTGCACCATAACTAACTAATAGAGAAGTGATGTTGTGTTCCAAAGAGGGTTGGTCCAGACTCAGCAGCTTCCTTTTTGTATCAGGAATCTTAGCCAGTCCTCTTGCCTGCTGTGCTTTGTTGTGCAGGCCCCTTCTCTATGGATGAGAAAGAGAAGAGAAGAACCACTATCATATTAAAAAGGGCTGTTGTTACATAACGGGATCAGAACATTAAAGCATCCGAGGCCCATTGGATCAATAACCGTCTTTTATAGCAGTGGTCAGATCTTTTAATGAAACTTTCACATGTGGTTTTGAAATATAGCATCTTCCAGCTGTTAATCAAATCTCAACATGCTATTTGATGGTGGCTTCACTTATTTGTTGCACAGTGTAATTTGTATTTGTTGAGTACTTTGCCTGTGGTGTCTTTATTGTCTGCACTGTATGAGCTGATGTGGGGGCAAAAAATGTTTCCCAATTGGGTATTAATGAAGCTTTCTGAACTAATAAAGTATAGCACTAGCAGAATCAGTTGTAGAAGTAGAAACAGTAGTGTATTAGCAGCAGTAATAATAAAGATAAACGTTACTACTACCCCAACTACTGCTAATGAAAAAGGCAACGTCTTTGCTGATGATCATCAGAAAAACACAAAGTACAAACACATTTCTACTTTTATATTATTACTTGGTAAGATATCAAGGTCCTTCCTTCCTGCAGCAGTCAGTCTTTACAACCACCACGGCTCCTGGAAGACCCCCACACACATAACTATAACACCCCTGTTGTGAAAGGTTTTTTTTTTTTATATAATAATGTGCATGCCCTTCCTAATAGTGTTTTATTTTTTGCCACTATCTTCAATTTTGCTGTAACAATGTAAATGTCCCCTCTGTGGACCGAAAAAAGGTATTCTGATTCTGAGGATCAGTCTGGTGTCTTTATCATTTAAAATCTAGTCAAAAAGTTCTGCGAGGAGTGACCAAACTGATTCCAAGTCTGACAGATATTTGCCCACTTTTGAATACAGGAGACATACAGGTGACATGAGGGAGGTGTGTCAGCTTGTTCACAAAATGTATGACATCACACCCGAGCCTTCCACATATTAATATGTATTATTTACATCCCGTTACTTCTCCGCTGCTTTCTTGTTTCAGCCCAGCTGTATACTGTTTTTCTCAGACGCGGGGGGATACTGACTTGTTGTGAAAAGTAACTTGCAATTCTACCCGTGGGATACGCTCAGTATATCACGGCTAAGAACCAATCAGATTGCTTGATTTGACTTGTCCGTTTTATAACTATAAGTATACTGGCGCATCACCTGTTGTATTGTTTGTTAGTGTTAGTTGTACTATCTAATATCCTATACCAGACATTTCAATTATAAAATACGACTTTTTCCTCTCTAATACTTACAGAAATATCCAAAAAGTATTATTATAATATAAATCATAAAATCCCCAATAAGCAATCTGAAACAGAATACCTGTTGTAATCCATTTTAGGGGCCTGAGGGGTCCAGATCTCTGTTTCCAGACCAGCAGAGCCACTTTTATTCCCACGTTTGAATTCAGTAAGCTGTCGGGGTTACTTTTCAAATGTATCCCATTACAGTTACTAGTTACGTGTAAAATCATGCAGTCACCTAATCTGAGTATCAACACATAAAAGTAATGCAACCTGATTACTTTCCATTACTTTTGCATAACATCATTTTTTCAATGCAATGCTGATAAACAAGACACATTAAATATTAAAAGAGGTTATACTGAGGTGTATTATTTAAGACAATGTGATCAGAGTATAAGGGAACATAAAAGTGTAAAAGTCCCACATTTTGTTCTCAGAAGACAGCAGCAGCCACACTTTGAATATGTAAATATGAATGTGTAGGAACATGGAAACCAACAGCAGGAGGCCTTAATATTGTTAGCCAGACAGATTCTTCTCTGCCATGTGCTAACACACACACACACACACACACACACACACACACACACACACACACACACACACACACACACACACACACACACACACACACACACACACACACACACACACACACACACACATTAATTTCCCACTAATATCTCTGTCTGTTTTTAAAATGTCTTGTTTTCCTGTGACTTCAGACCACCACTCCTTCTCCCTCAGACTGTTCAGAGGAGGGGTGTGTGAGAGCTCCTGGCAGTCTAATGCAAGTCCACACATGCCTGCATGGGAATGTCTGCCTCACCTGAGGAGACTTAAGGATTGTCAGGATGGTGCATTAACATAAGAAATATACCTGCAGATATCTTAAATCCCACAATAAAACCCAGATGCGCATTTCCGGATCTTACAGGATGTGTCTTGGATGTTTAATGTCCACTTTGTTATCTTTTGGCTCCTGACCAATCAGCACTCCCGTGTTTTTACTTACATCGTCACGTTGCATAACCCTCCAATGACTTCACGTTCTCCCGCAGTCTCACCGTGGGCGGAGAGACTTCACCTGAATAGGCTAGAAACATTTCCTCCTCCGCCCTGTCTGCCCCCAGGTGAGTGGAGAGTGTTACCTGGCTAAAACCTGCACCTATCGCTCTGCTTTCCATCGGAACGGCTGCTCTTTAACTCTGGAGAAAAGGTAAATACCCATTAAATATTCTTCTCAAAGCACTCCTTTAAATGTACCCGACACCTGCGCTTGTTTTACTTCTCTCTCATTAATTTGCTCTGCGTGTACACGGTGGACACCTTTCATTAGATGCACCTTAATTGTGACAAGGAGATGAATCGGTGTGCCGTTTTGAACCTTAGTTTAAAAACAGAGAGGACTTTATTTGGGATTTCCCTCTACGTGCTTGCGTAAAGCCTCTTTGACGCGTTGTGTCCGGAGGCGCAGTGTGCACCAGGAGGTTTCCCCGTTTGAGTGACTGCCAAGCTGGGTCTACTCATCATTCGATCTATGATGAATACTGCGTGGGAAAAGCTTATATGATGGGGCCACTATGTTCCACAGCATGATTTAAATGCGCATTATTTATCATACACTCACTGTTGTTGTGAGTGGATGCGCTTTTCCTTTCCTGTAGCTACAAATCTAACAGAAGGAGCGCGTCCTCCAAGTGACAGCAGGCGGGCAGTAAAAAGATAGGTATGCAGATAAAGATATATAGGCCTACATGTAACATGTATATAGTGTCTGTTGCTAGTGGGACATGTAACAGAACGTGAGAGACATTTAGGACATTTGTGTTCTCCATAGAAAACGAATAAACACTATTAATCCCACAAGGGGATGTTCAGTCTTCACTCGTTTGTAGAGAACACTACCCCTGACATACACATGTACAGGATTGATAAACACTCCCGAAATGCAACGCAGAGGTATCAGAGTAAATGGGGTGCAGTTGAGGGTTTGGTATCTTACTTAAGGACACATCGGCACTTTTTTTGTCCGTACGCGGACTCGAACCAGTGACCATCCGGTTCCATACGGCCTGAACAACTACCTACCGTTCAGCATCTGTATTCGTGAACTTGATTCATATTGATGCTAGACTGCTGCTCAAAGTGGTTGAAGTCATGTTTTGAGAGCTATCAGTGTGTTTCATTCTCGCGTTGCTGTGATTTGGTTTGACGAGAGACCACTACAGCGAGCGTTCGTGCTCTCTGACCACCTCGCTCAGGACCCGAGCGCGAGTGGGCGGCACCAGCTGGTGCAGTGATACTCGAGACCAATGCTGCTTTCAAACCCGTAGGAAATAACCACACGTTCACACGTTATATTTAAAGTAGCTGGAAGGTATAGTTCCCCATCATTTTTGTTTTACATTCAGCCACTGATTAATTATGTACACATCCTTCAATGCATAATTTAGTAGGCAAAAACAACTGGGTTCCTCGTGTGTGTTATCATCATATTGAAGAGTGAAGATTGGGATTTTCAGAAATATTAATAACCAGTAATATTTGACAGGTCATTGAATCACACTTCCTGCATGACTCTTGTTTCCTGAAGAATTGCATTTGTGTTGCTCAATCAAAAAGGAACTCTCAAAACCAAAATGCACCAACAATAATGAACAAAAAAATCCAGAAAAGCGAGCCAGTCAGGAATTGAGATACAAAGATATAATACTTTTTGGATTTTAAATGATTAATTTCAGTATAGTGTTACCTCGTTCAGATATGCAGCAAGATATGTCGTTTTTGATAAACACATTTTTCTATTGAGTACTTTGGACCCCAAAAACTAATGTCTGAATTAAAGTGGACCTATCATGCTATATTTGAATAATATAGTGTAGGCATATTTATACTTTTTATTTTTCAAAATACCAAACAGATCATGCATTTTAGCCATTCGTCATTTCGCTCAATTTAATACTGTCTTTGCATGGGCTGATTCTGTGAGAACAGCACCATCTACAGGCCTGGCATATGTACTACAGCGTCTCCAGCGCTTTCGAACGGCAATGTCCGTGGCTGTCTCCTCCTGATTGGTGGAGTTGGCCCAATAGCCGTAGCGCCACTTCTGTGACGTCATAGAAGTGTTCAAATCTGGATCAGTCTGTATCAGATCCGTTGCAGCCCCTTTTTAAGAGATTTGGGTACGGAGGAAAATAGAGAGGGTTGTGTTCTCTGACACTTGGTGAGTTCCCTGGAACACCGGGGACACATATTCATGTATAAAAGACATACAAAAGTGCATTTTGCATGATAGGTCACCTTTAAAGAAGAATATGTACAATTAAAGTACTTTTAAAAACGTTCCCTTTTATGATTGCATCTTGTTATCCAGGTCCCTCGAAAAGACCCTGAAATGAGAGGAAGTGTTATTGAACAATCTTAAGGGATTTTCAAAGCTCTAATTGTGGTTAATTCTCTTCTGAATGGTAGTAGCGTCATTTAAAAAAAAATCTAAACTCTCTTTTCTCTACCCCCACCACAACAGTCTCATTTATCAAATAAATCCGAAAAATAGAAGAAAAAAATGTGTCTTAGTCTAACTAAACCTAAAAGGTGAAGTCATGTCAAATAATTGTCCTGACCCTTACCGTGGCGTTTTATGCCAATGGTTAACATGACCTAGGAATATTGCAATCCTTATCGTTATAGAAGTAACATCCCTGCACAATTATAGTAGAAATATCCAGTTAAACAGTTTCAGTTTATCACCTGAAAACTGAAATCTCTGAGGAAAGCCGCTGTTATCTGTTTTCCTATGGGACTTGAACGCACCACCATTCTAGACAGTTTTGGCACGATTTTCGCTCAGCTTCCCTGCGCGTTATCCCTCTGCTGTGTGAGGGGATAATCCCATTTAGACAGAGAGCGTCCTCACACGAGGACAAGATGTTTTAGCATAGAAGTCTCACTGTGACAGATGATGATATTTAGGCAGGAATTATCCAGAGCTTCTGTAATCTTTTTTTTTGTATATGAACTAAAATAAATAGATTAATCCAGTCGTTTCAATTGAAGGAGTTATTTATTTTTGACGGTCTTTCCTAAAGAATGAATTAGTGGCTCTCGGGCAGCGTTTCCAGAAAGCCCCACAGCACACAGACGCACGGATAGATGCTGTAGACCGCGTTCACCGGGACTCAGAGCGCCTTTTAGAGCCGATGGAGCGACAGGATGATGGGGAGGATAGTGCCGAGGATCCGGGTAAGAGCTTAAACCTTTGGCAAGAAACGCCGGAATTTGATGGCAAATATTTGTGCAGTAGGGAAAACATAGAGCTGTACTCTATTTTCCAATTGTCATGCATGTCCCTAAATTCCCTCTGGTTGGTTCAGGAGATAGCGCACGTGCACGTGTAATATAGCTGTTTGTGTGGAGAGAGCAACATCACAGTGAGCCCATTAAAGGAGATTTTGAAATTGAAATGCAGATAAGTGCTACTTTTATTTATTATTTTCTCATCAGGCAGTCTCATTGAGATCACGGTATGGGAGGGAGACCTGTAAGCAAGAAACTTAAGTCAGCTGCAAAAACACAAACAATACAAATCTACATTACAAGGAATGAAAATAGTTTGATAAAAAAATACCTGATAATAAAGTCTCCCATTGGATAGCAAGACTCAAGTTCAGCTTGAAGTCTGTGTAAAAGATGTACAGTCCCTGAAAACAGTTCTGCCAACGTGTGTGTACAGGAGTACTTTCTAAGGTAAAGCATTGACTGCACATTTTAATGAGAGAACATGTGCGGTTGTTTGGAAGCTTTTTAAATGAAAATCACAAGATGGCTTTAGTTTAGTTTGTAGTTTGTGATTACAAATGATATAGGCCTACAATTCAATGCAGGGTAACATGGCTACAGTTTCGATGGTAGTTTCACAGACGTCCTTCTATTTAACACAAGAAGCCTAGTTTGATTTCATCCATTACATGTTGTGGAATACTGGACCAAAAACTGTTGTGGGTAGGGAGCATATATTTTAAGATGAGTTTCAGCCATGTTTAAGTGAACAGTGATTACAACTACACATTGTGGATGCTTTTTGATTGTGTAAAATCCTTTCTAGGTCAAAATAAAACACAAGGTGTGAGATAAAATGTTGCGGTGGAATCACTGTCATGAACATGAACAGATCTGCGGATGCCCTTTTGGTCGTTCTCAACATGTGTCCATATTTCCCAGCCATGGCATGCTCTCTCATGTGAGCTCAGTTGGTTTGACACACCTGTTTGATTCTCCACACTGTAAAATGTGTGCAGTAATTGACTGTAAATATTTCACAGTAATTTAATGTAGATATTTTACAGTAAATTAGAATAAAATTACAACTAAATACTGTGACTTTAAAGTTGCCATGCCCATGGAATTACTGTGATATAGCAGTACAGAGCTGTGGTATTATGTTACCTTGCTGTACATAAATTACAGTAATTACCTGTATTTTTACACTTTTACTGTAGAAGTAATGCAACACAGTAGCCAGTAATTTACTGTAAATATAAAAATGTAAATAATACGATAATATATTGTAAATTTGATTAGTTAACTGGGATTTTACCATAACTACACAATTCAATCAGCTCAATCAACAAAGAAAAACAAAGAAAATGCCCATTTTAAGTTTTTATTACTCGATTGAAGTACAAAGTACATTTCACAGTGTCTTGGACATGTTGTTACGGCCCCAACCTCTACTCCGCGGTAGTGGCTCGTGCTGAAAACCGCAACATGAAAGAATACACGCAATAACTGGTACTTGGTAACAAGCATTTATTGACAATCAGCAATTTGCTCACAAAATAAAGCCGCAAAAACTGGACTACCAGGTCCTCCAGGCTAAACATAAACACATCTGCAAAAATATGGCCTACAGCTCAAAATGGCAAAGAGGTATTCTAAGGAGAGTGTCTCCCAGCGTTAGGATAGACGAGACGTGCTTCCCCTCCAGCTTCTCTTTATATATACACGGCTGAGTGGAATTTGGAACCCCTGGGCAGAGGCGGAGCCAGGGGCAGACCAGGTGCACCTGGGCAGAGGCGGAGCCAGGGGCAGACCAGGTGTACCTGGGCAGCAGGGAGACAGAAAATAAAACAAGGAGGGGAGCACGTAACACATGTCTACACAGACATCCACTCGAAAGCAACAATTTTTCTGAAGAATGTGCTGACATGGGGCTTTAAATTGCCATGCCTCTTTTTGACTTTCGAGCCCGTCTCAGGATTAATGCCCAGGAAGCACCTGAAAACAATAAGCCAAGACAACAATTTCAATTTTACATAGATTTATATGTTGCATCATTTATTTTTAAGGCACAAGCAGCACAAGCACCAAAGAAAGAAATTAGTATTTAAAGCCAAGCAAGAGCGATAAAAGCAAGAAAATCCCTTAATGTGTTGTGTTATCACAGAGGGTGGTCTGAATACAGTATTTTACTATGAAATAATACAGTAACATGTTGTGAAATCCTGGTAATCGTTGATCCTGTACATTCACAGTAATTAACTGTGCCTGCATTGATTTCACTGTGAAATTCTAAATTACAGTATTATATTGTGAATATTACAGGTAAAGACTGTAAAGTGGTAAAACAGTCATTTATTGTAAAAATATTACTGCTAAATATTGTTAAATCATGGTCATATTTTACAGTGCACACATGCCTCAGACCTTCTGTATCTTTCTTCCACAAGCAGGCAACATGTGCTGAATTGTTGGATAGTTGAATTATGTAGCACCCTCTTTCTTATGAAACAGAGCCATTGTGTAACACGTAATTATTTGTGGTAGACAGGTACACATTGGGGTTGACAGATGCCAGTTCACATCGCCCTGAGTGTAAACACTGTCAGCATGCCTTGTGATCCTGTTAGATTGCTATTCTATTCAATGTAAACCACTCCTGTGTAGCCAAGGCCAAGGCAGGTGAAACACGGTTCAGCCGTTGAGTTTTTCTGCAGGTTTTCTGATTCCTGGATTTCCTAAAAGTATTGGCATGATCCTAGCACCAGTTCTCAAGGCAACAGGCAAATGACTATTCCAGTGATTTGCATGGAGATCTTTTATTTTGCAGCATGTCTCTGTTCGGGCTTGGCTCTTATTATATTGCAAGTTAAGCGGTTTACTATTCTGCTAACTGAGGTCAAAGGTTTTTCCTAACCTGTTGACCATGCTAACACATTGCTTTTTGATATCTAAGAGGACACAAATGGTAACATGATAACCTTGTGTGTGCAGATTTCAGAAACATGGTCTTATCATAGTCATAAATGTAGATTTATAGTAAAACATCTCATGTTGTGAAAGCAAATCCATTCCCACACTGGGTGCCGCCTGTCTAGGCTGTGTGTCAAGACATTTGGCAGATTATATCAAGACTTGGGCAGGGTTGCGTTGCTATGGAGTACCTGAAACTAATAAAGCCGTTATAAATCTGATTGATGTTATTTTAAATAAACACATAATATGGTTGCAGAGACTTGTCGGAACTTAATTGTGGCAATTAAAGGATTTCCTGTGGCAGTACCTACCAACAAACCAATAGCACAATTCAACAACAGCATCAAGGACTTTCTTCATGCAATGATAATTACATATAAAGAATACTGTTTAACCAGATAAAGAACACACATTTGGGAAAGTATTCTTGCCTGGATTCTGAGTGAGATATTCAGTGTCAGTAGGCTGATTCTGTCGAAGTCAAACTTGCCATGCGACATACTGTATGTTACATCAAGTTCACTTCAGGTAATGAAATCTGCTCTATCCTCTCACGTTTACAGCGAGCTTCGCCTGAGGCCCTGTCCTGTCTGTGCCAGTTCTACAACTTGGAGCTCAATGACCCATTTAAGTGTCATTGTTGAGCTATAGTTGCCTTCATTTCATGTACACTTTCTAACTTCCCCTTCATTGGAAAGTTGGACGCAACAAGTCCTCTTACCTATGGACATGACTTTACTTTGTATAGCCAAGCCTCCACGAAAAATATCTCCCTAAGAGGTTCTGCGGCAGTCTAACAGCTCCTTGCTTGTGATTGAGCTTATGAGGTAGGGCAGTCATTATGTACACCACCACTAAAGCTGTTTGTCAGGAAGACAAAAAGAGTAATTTAAGTGTTTATAGGAACATCTTTTCACACTGGCTCCTACTGAACCCATTATAGGCTGCAAATAATGTATATTCAGTCAGAAACAGGACTCAGGCTTCTGGTTAAGTCTGAATGAAACTGTTGGCTGCATAACACTTCCACTAAGCATATAAACAATATCATTGTGGAGGCAATAGTCAAATATATATAGCAATAGCAACAATTCATAGTCTTATTTGGGTGATAGTCATCCCGTGAGGGATCTCATCTTACAAGAATAACGATTCTACTATCCAATTAGCCAACAAAACGTATTGGTTCGCTTTTGGAAATATGGACATTTCAAAAATAACTATGGAATTGGGATTGCTTATGTAAGGAAGTCACATAACAAATAAGTCAATGTTGGTTTAAAATAATGATGGAAGCCTTTTTTGACCAAACCCAAGACTCTAGCCATTACCGGACTTCGGTGCTCTTTATACTCACCTGTCCTGGCCCGTGATAACATCACCTATACTAATTGATTATGTGGGTTGTTAATTATTGTGCTTTACTTTTGTAGGTATAAATAAGAACAATGTGTGAAAACAGCCTGTAATATTAACCAATCATTGCTCAATGATAGTTATGTCCCTATAATTTGTAGAAACAGGCATGTGTTAACCGACTTGGCAATAAACCTGTTCCTGATTCTGATTCTTATGATGATAGTGACAATAACAAATGCACAATCCAAACAACATGCTACTGTATTAAATAATTAACAAATGTAGACCTAATTTGTCTGACTTTCTTTAAATATTTAAAACATACCTCTTTATAGCCACCAACACGTGAGGCTGTCTAGTGCAGTTTTATAGAACCACACAGCACTGGTGGCATGGTTTGTAGTCCATTAGCTTCAAACCACTTCTTCTTCAACGTTTCCCAGGTTTTCTCTGGACCGAGATTCTTCAACAGATTACCACTCAAACTCTTCCACACTGACATGAAGTTGTGCAGAGCTGCTTTAAAGGACCACAGTGATGGTTTGTTTGTTTGAGCTCATTAACTATATTGTTTATACTTTCAGGTCTCAGGCTCGAAAATGACATTCCCAGAACAAATGACCATATCTTCCCTTCTAAAAGGGTTAAATTAATAAGCTTTTTTCTCAAAGCAAGGTTACATATTTGAGTTGGATGTAGAAGTGTCAGAATCAATATAGATGTTTTTATTTTAAAGTAAATTCAGATTGAACATAGTAAAAAAATGTAAATTATAGTGTCCGTACAAAAAGAAAAAAATACTTATAGTGAAAACCACCCTTGGATGATGGGATAGTAGACTAAAAGCTTTAGGAATCCAAACTATA
>NC_136904.1:43514459-43605164 GCF_949606895.1 Notothenia rossii
GATGATCATATCCATACAGTTTTGCTTATTGAGGGATTGCTGAATGAGTTGATCAAGAGCCTGTTTGAAATAACCTTTATTATATATTTATCCTATATTTTTTAGGAATTTTATGATGCCGTTTTACTTATTTTTAAAGCAGTGCAACATACTGTGGCAACACTAACTTGAAAGAAAATGCATTAGTTATCCAATTTAAAGTCAAGTACAAAACAGTTCTACTTTCAGAAAAATAGAAGCTGCATCGTAGGTTGTCTCTAATGGTTTCATATTGCATTTAGTCTTATATGTAGTCTCAGTGTGAATATTGTGTGGCAGGAAGCTTTGGCCGGGAGTCAGATAGATTCTTACTAACATGAGAGAAACACTATGGTTCAGCTGCAGTTTAACCAACAGCTGCTCTTGATGGCTCTGTTTCCCCTGTATAATGTCACTGAGAAAACAACTCGATGTAATCTGTAATGAATTTGTTTCTTTCTCATTTGATCGGGTGCTCTTTTCAGTCTGTTATGTATGTCATGTGTAAAGCCTTGACACAGGAAGATTTAGCAATATGTTTTATAATAATACATGTATTTGTATTTAAGCATGCCTTTCACGATACCCAAGAACACCATACACTTAAATTAATACTCTAAGAGGTTCAAAGCAGGAACACATGATAAAAAAACAAACAAACAGGCAAACATGGAGGAGACAATCAAAGAAGACACAAATAATGGGGACAGGTTGTTCAGAGGATGGTGAGCACTACAGTGAGGAGTCTTTTTGTTGGGATTTGACTGTGGTGATTGTGTCAGGAGGATGTGTGTTGTGAGGGACTAAAAGCCTGAGCATCCATGGTGATTTATCCACTGCGACATCAACAAAAAGAAAAAGTCGGGTAGAAACAGGGTATTTAGCCTGGATCAAGGGCTTTAAACTCTGCATGGTCAGTGCTAGTGTTAGGCTAATAACTCAATTCATATTCATCTCTCTGCTCCTCTCCCAGGATCTCCGACCCTAGCTCGTGAGCACTCAGTCAGCCCACAGCAGGAGGTGTCTGCCAGCATGAGGAGGAACGACAACTACCTGCCGGTCCCTGGCGAGGAGAAGAACCTGGATGTGGACTTCAACACCACCGCCAGGAGCAACGAGTCCATAGTAAGACCCGACACCGTACTGTTCTACTGGGTCATGATGTGTGGCGTAGAGCACTGACTTAGGGCCAGTACGGAGGATCAGTCTAATACATTTGTATGAAAAGAGCCAAAAAGGTGCACATTACATTTCATTAGAACACAGAGGAATATTTTCATGGCTTTGTTTCTTGACATAGTTAGCAAAGACTTGCATGTCTCTGATTACTGTGAAAAATGCTCAAATAATAAGCCAGAAAGTATCAAGTTAAAAGCGGTCTAATTTTTTCTTTGGATTACCGGTTAACATTGGAGTTAGTTGGAAGCTTGGTTAGTCAAATCAAGACGCTGAAGGTTGGCTTGTATGTCGGAATCAAACACAGAGGGGTGGGACAAAGCCTCTGTACTCGACGACCGGGAAATGATCACCACCTGCAGTAACACTTGAAGCTGGGGACATAGGCACACAGAGTTCTAGAATGCTCCTCAATTTACTAGGAATAGGAAATAGGAAAACCTCTTGCAGGTAAACCTGTGTGTGTCGCAGGGTTGTGTTTAAAAAATATGAAAATAGCGGGGACCTTAAGGTGATACCATTTCCAAAAGAGTATCATTTGACACGGATTTGTGATGGAGGCATTCAGTTGCGTGAAAGGTCAACACCACTCCCCAAAGCCATAGTTTAGTTCTGCAGGCGTCTTGACAAGCTAAACTGCAAATACACACACGGCCCTCTTATGAAAACAATTTATTTCTTTGAGTAAAAAATATGAAGTGATATTCACAATGTACTTAGGTGCTTAGCAATGCAGGACACAATACAAATGGAGAGGTTTCCTGAAGATAACTCAGTGGAATCTTCAGTTGCATTGCATCACAGTTGTTCTCGACACGAGCTGTGTTGTGTAATGAGCGCTGATGAAAGGTCAGGTGCACACACAGCATGCCAACACAGGCTCACCTATGATATGTGATTATGATCGGCTCCACACTTTTACCATGGTGCTGGATATAAGTGATGCTCTATTATATGCTACATGTATATTGTGAACAGCCCAGTTACAGCATTCCTATTTTATGGAAATGTGGGGACTACTCAAAAGTATGTGGTGCATAAAGCATTTCAAAGAGCCAACCATCAATAACTCTAACTTATGCTTTGTCATTGCATTCATAAATAACTTTTGACTCTCTACTACACCTATTCCAAAAGAACCGCCGTAATTTAGGCTATAGCCACCTGTTTTATATTTGCATAGTGTCCGGGGAACAGGAAGTCATTTGTTTTAAAGAACATGACTGAAATGCAACAGGGCTCTTGAATATTGAGCTTGAGCAGCAGTAAAAAGAGCAGCTATGAAAGCGCCACTTGAGCTGAAGGATATGCAGCTCGGCGCCTCTCCTTCAGCAGACAGCTTTTTCATGGTCACCACAAACACAGTCCTTTATACTGGACATCAAGAGTCTAAATGAAACATATGTTCATATTAGCTCAGAGTGAAAGAGCTGCAAACTTTCACATGTTTACATTATTTATAGATTTTTATTGTGAAGATATATTACAGCTTTTTCCGTGTCACTGCTGCAGCTGTTTTCAAAATCAAACAGCTGTAAAGAGTGCTCACTACCTGCTGAACAGCAAACACACACATAGTATCTGCTGAACCTAGTGGAGTGCAGATTATCACATGAATAATAATGTTCCTTTGTGTCTGCTAGATGTGTTGATAGGCGATAGATGATATTGTCAAAAAAGTGATTGCAGGTTGAATGATCTATTTAATATTGCATTCGCTTACTCACCACTAAAATGTGTTTTTATGGTCTTCATGTTCTATTCAAGTCTGTTGCATTACTGTTATGCATGGCCTTAAGGGAGGAATTATGAAAATGTGTTGTCTAGACTTAATAATCATGAAGACTTAATTTGAATTTGGTACCTTTTGAAAGGTTTGCATAATAATACATGATTGTCTTGACACATTTTTACAATTGAAGTTAATCCGTTTCAAATCTAGGAAAATGTGTTTTATCCAAAAATAAAAAGTGCACTCAAAGATTGCAGATAAATTGAGACAAACCACAATTGTCTACCAAATGTCACCTCTCTGTTCATGGGACACTGAACCCGCTGTCTATACTTATTCTGTCTGAGAACGTCAACGCCTCGAGCTGCACAGGAGCAGACAAAGTCATCGGAAGGAAATGTAACTGACATTACATTACATGTCACTTGTTAGACGCTTTTATCCAAAGCGACTTACATACTCAATACTGTGGACAATCCCCACAGGAGAAATTTGGGGTGAAGTGTCTCAGGGACACAACGACATGCTGAATGCAGTGGGACTAGAACTTGCTATCCTCTGATTCAAAGTCCAGTACTCTATCCACTGAGCCACAGCCACCCCGAAAATGTAGCTGACCCTTAAATCATTCATAATTTCACATCAGAAACCATAGGACATTAAAATGTGACGCACACAGCTGGAACCAGTCCAGGACCATGATCACATGATTCCTTCCTTCCTGCAGATCTGCTGTAAGCTAGCTTGCTAACGTACTGTAGATAACCAAGCCATTTTAAATATACTGACAAAACACTTACAATTATAAAACTGACTAACTCTGCCAACAGTGATACTTGTTTAACTGTATAATCTTCGAACATCGTGAGTCCCTTTTTAGTGTCCCCATTTATGTGGTGTTTTGAGCTTCGGCGTTTTTTCATTTCAGCGTTTGTTTTATACAGTGCTTTAAGTAAAACCCATTTGGCACATATGTTTTTTTTATATTGGAATTTTTTTGGAAAGTGCAGCTCATGTTTCTCCTCATGGAAATGTTTTTGGGCATTACATCAGCCACCGTAAGATAAGAATGTACACAATAGAGGAACAAACAGAACAGCAACATAGGAGTACATGCCATCTGAAACAATACAAAAAGAAACATGTAATGATAAAAAGCATTTGAAATAAATTGTAGTAATCAGGAGTCAGCAGTCAATGATAGTATAAAACAGTCAATACATATGTCAATAGTTTATTCCAAAAATTGTGAGTCATTGCAAACACACACACACACACACACACACACACACACACACACACACACACACACACACACACACACACACACACACACACACACACACACACACACACACACACACACACACACACACACACACACACACACACACACACACACACACACACACACACACACTCTCAATCCCCCCAAGACCTGTGCCTGGAGGCCATAATAACAACCAGATAATTAAATCAAGTCTTGGGATATCATGCTGAGAAAATATTGTATAATTAGGACCTAATATTACTTTAATTTCAACAGAAAAGCAGCCATGGCCAATTTCACTGCATATGAAATAGGGCTTCAAAGATCATTTGCATAATTGATCATTACATGTGGTCACTCTGGTGGAGCAAGGCACTAATTATGTTTTAGGAATTAGACTCAGAGGACGTCTTGGGTAAAAATGTACTTCTGCTTTATAGCAAAATCAAAGCTTTCACTTTTCCTCTAGTGGGAGGAGGAGTTATTTCAAAGAGTCGCTTTCTCACTTAGATCTTGTGCTATTCAGCTTCCGAAATACTGAAGAATAAGCCACTTCAAAAACTGTATACACTGAGGCCAGTGGAATATACAGTGGAGTATGACAATGTTACATTTTTTAACAAGTTTTTATGTAATGTTGTGAGCACCGTAAATGGGATTGTTTTTGACCTGCCGTAATGTACAGATATCTCCTATCATAAAACTTTCTGCATTGCCCTTGCCTATCTGGGTTTGTAATAACTTACTGCACATGTATTATTGGCACTGCGTCCAAAATTGTGATTGAAAGCCTCCAACGTGCAAAAAGACTGCTGCGAAAAACATTATTGACTTGAAAACTGCTGGCTGGCTGTGTGTGTGTGTGTGTGGCTGGCTGGCTGGCTGGCTGGCTGGCTGGCTGGCTGGCTGGCTGGCTGGCGGCAGTGTACATGTGGAAGCCCAGAGCAGAGGAGAGCCTCATTTCCCGGTGGCTTAGTGAGAAAAGAGTTCCTTTTGGTGAATGATGCATACACCACCACATCCTCATGCGCCCTCTGAGGAGCGACCTCTGACCTTTGCTGCTATGAGTAATTCCTGTTGAGAGAGGGCTAAAGATGAGTATGTTTGTGGGGATGAGGCAGGGGGCTGCTATATACAGTTTACACACACACATTCGCACACAGCAGACCCTCCTGATACTGGTTCTTATCTCCCACAGGAACAGTGGGTCGGTGGCTGTAAAAGGAAAAGCTCTTCCACTCAGTGCCCGCTGTGTCAATATTAGTTTTCAGTTTTATTGTTGATTTACATCGATGAGAGCAATACATCTTCAGTAAATGGCTCTTTTATTGGCCATGCAATTGTCTCTATATCACTAAGTAAACATCCGTGTTGGATATCAGCAGCTTTTAATGCCATGACACATTCCCATGCAATATTTGCTGCCTTCAGATTTGCGTATTCTCGTCACTCTAGGAGTTCACCTTTATTTGTACTGCTTTAACGCTGCATGTGAACTGATGAATCAACATAATATTCACATGCATCATTACATTACATGAGCTGTCACTTGTTAGACGCTTTTATCCAAAGCGACTTACATACTCAATACTGTGGGCAATCCCCACAGGAACAATTTGGGGTGAAGTGTCTCAGGGTCACATGCTGACTGCAGTGGGGTTTGAACCTGTGACTCCCTGATCCGAACACCAACGCACAACCCACTGCACACACACCATCACAACCAGACACTCAAAAAATTGCTTATAAACACTATAAACACAAATGCAATGGGTCAGTACCTGTAACCACAGCAATGCTATCACTGTACAAAAATATACCATATACACACCAAGCAGAACCAGAGCAACATCATTCAGTCTAAATATTGTCCAATATTCTTTTAGCTCTGTTTTTGGTCTCCACCAAGTATTAAAAGAAAAGCTCTGCCTAAGTTGCTATTAAATGCTTGGCTTTGTTCATCAGCTCATTTCTAACTTTGTCTTTCTTAACTTAAAGCAACATTAGAGTGCCAGTTTTAGTGCTAGTTAGCATGCTGAACCAAGATAGTCGACATGGTAAACATGGGTTCCAAAACATCCTCTCTAATTTTCAACATCAACTTCTTTTGAACTTTGCAAACAAGCAAACAAACAAACAAACAAACAAACAAACTGTAGCCCTAAACTTGTGTCTACTTTTAAATTAGTTTACTTAACCGATAAAGCTGCTAGAATGGCTGTAGACTCTTGTTATTTGTTAATACCCGCATTATCTGGTAGACTATTTGTGGAACATAATTCCTTTTTAGATGCACATGTTTACACAGTATAACCCCCTACAGCATTTGTTTTGACTTTATTTGTATGTCTATCCTCTATTGGTTCCCTGTTGTGACCTTCCTTGTTTTGGTGACCCGGTGACATCACTTTCCCCAAAGCATCATAAATTCTCATGTAATGTAATCAAAACAAAGATGTATCCGTCAGCGTTTATACAGCACGCCTTTTGTACTGTGTGTCAACTTTGCCGAGGGTCAGTGCAAGTCGCTGAGGATCTGTGTGTGTTTGACCCATGTGTGTCTCATGGTTGTGTCAGAAGTGTGTTACCATAACCTCTGCCAGCACACACACACACACACACACACACACACACACACACACACACACACACACACACACACACACACACACACACACACACACACACACACACACACACACAAACACACACACACACACACACACACACACACACACACACACACACACACACACACACACACACACACACGCACTTAATTAGCCTGGAGTTTAGTTCATCAAGTGGCAGGATAAACTCTGCTGTAATCAAACAGGGCAAGGTCAAAAGGACGTTTTTATTTAGATTTAAGCTAGATTGCATCAGAAAATACATCAGAAAATAAAATACGACATCAAACATGGTGGTTTTTCAGAGTTGTAACAAAAATAATGAATGTTGTCAAAGGTTATTTTCTGCAGTGATATTTTGTTGGTGGTCTAGTCGTAATAGAATTTCATACTAAATCCTACCTCAGCTGTTTTCAGTGTATTAATATGAGTACAATCTGTTTTGAGACTGCTATTAAGATACTGCAACATACAGTACATACATTCAGTATACCAGCCACATAAGCAGTTGTAAACCAATCCCTTTTCCACACAATGTAGTCTCCCTAATATCCTGTTCTAAATGATGATTATGACTTAAGCATTTCAAGCCTGTAGATCCTATATTTCTGCCTCTTTAGAAGCATCTTGCAAAAATAGTTATCCCCTTGCCACACAAGGACGAAAACGATAACGGACCGCAATCGTTATCAAAAAAGTCTTCCGTCCACACGCAACAGGCACCAGAAACGTGTCCGCTCACACGAGACCGCTCGAAAGCGCTGGAGATGCTGTAGTACATATGCCAGGCCTGTAAGTGGCGCTGTAGTCCTGCACAAAAGCAGCGAAGAAGACTTCCCCCGCATGTTTGCCATGGTTGCCTTTCTTTTTATTCTCCGCTGTGGACGCTCTGCCTCTTTTTCTCCCTACCCGAGGCAAGCGTTTGCTCCTGCTGTAAATCTCGCCGGTAGTCCAACAGCAGATGACAAACACCCACCTCTCCACCTCTTCCAAGGAACGAGGGGACCATGCGGCAGAGTTTCAGTTAGATTTGTTTCCGCCGTTCAACATGTCCGTTAAAGTTTAAATCTTCTGGACAAAATTAGAAAAGTGCCGGTCAAAGGTCTTCTTTGTTATTTATTGAGCTTTAAAACAAATGAATAAAGACTCTATCTAATAATATAAGAATAAAACACGGAGCGGAGAGGTGGGGAGACGCGGGGCTATTGCGTCATCGTTATCAGGACATGATCGTATAGGCATAAACACAGAGCACAAAGTATTGGATAATATTTACTTAGTTGAACGTAAAATGAATGTAAAAACACATGACAAATAAATAAATATGGTGGGTATTTATGAGCAAAACAAATGTGATTATGTTTTAAAGTTGCCCTTAAAAGATGACAACGAAACAGAACTGAACTCAGACTGAACTACAACAGTCATTAACCTGTCCTTCACGCTAACCTAACTGACTATGCAAAATATATACTGGCTGGAAAAACCAAGAGCCGTGAGGGACGAACAAAACACAATACATTATCTACAAATAAACAGTCACATCTTAATCCAAAATTCAATTGTGTTTATTAGATGTCTGTAACCAAAGATGAACCTAAATTAAAGTAAAAGTGAGCGCGAGTGAAAATGATAACATCCAGTATTTGTCGGCAGTTGTGGCTTTGGGGCAGGCAGGAAATATTTCATTTATTGGGGATTATTTCTAGCGGTAGATTAATCCACATTCTGTGTTGCAGTGAGTATATTTGTGGCAGCAGGATAAGTGTGTGATAAGTGTAAGATTTTGAATTCAAAATAGGAAGGAGCATGTTATGTGTGCCTCTTTCATGTGTTTTTAATAGGCGATGGAGCTCTATGCCACAGAAAGGGAAGATTTATCATTAGTTTTGTCCTTTAACTCTGCACATGGCAGGTTGAGGGCATGTGGGTATATTAAAATACAACTATTTGTCATTTTTTCTCTTGTTTTGGACAATATAAACCAAATAACAGAGATGAAAGCACCCAGAGTCTCTAGAGGCAACATGCAGCAAGCAACATTCTTAATGTGTTTTAAAGTGTGAGGTGACATTTTTGCAGGAACTTGCCTCGCAGTATATTGAAGGGCTTTATAACCCACTGTTTGACAAGAACAACAACATATCATTAATACAGTTGGGAATTGAAACACAAATAGACATATATGTGTATGTGAAATAAATATTCCATGAACAACATCTTTCAGCTGGACAAGCATGTTTGTTGCATGTACTGTAGCTCCCTGTTGTCAATGACAGTCAATGGTGTAACATTGAAAGTGTGAACATGTGTGTTGCCCTCGAGTGCACCAGTCCAGTGAACCATGAGGCAAATATACTGTACTATACGGAGATAGTACAGTATAATAATAATACATTACATTTATAAAGCGCTTTTCCTGGTGCTCAAAGCGCTTACAAGCAAGTAAAACAAAATAACAACAAAAGTAGAAAGTGCTAAGCTAGGAGGAATAAGGGCCGGGGGTTAGTTGATCAGGAGTTGAAGGCAAGAGTGAAAAGGTGAGTTTTGAGGGATTGTTTAAATGATGTGAGAGTGTTGGCGGATCTGAAGTGGCAGGGGAGGGAGTTCCAGAGTGTGGGGGAGGCTGCTGCGAAGGCCCTGTCGCCCCAGGTCCGGAGCTTTGTCCTGATGGGCTGCAGTAGGTTAGCTTCAGCAGACCTGAGGCGACGGGTGGGGGTGTGTCGTTGGATGAGGTCACAGAGGTAGGGGGGGGGCAAGGTTGTTGAGGGCTTTGAAAGTGAAAAGTAATATTTTAAAGTCAATGCAGTGTTTGATAAGGAGCCAGTGGAGGATAGGGGTGATGTGGTCGAGCGTCGGGTGGAGGTGAGCAAGCGGGCATCTGAGTTTTGGACATATTGAAGTTGACTATGTTATCTGCCCCTTTAACATGATGGCTGGAGTTTTTTGTAACCGCAAATCAGTTCTGCACAAATGAAGATGTTAGAATAGAAAATATAGATTATGTGATAGTTTCATAATCTTTAAAACCTCCGGGGGGCACAGGATTAAAGCATGGAAAAACATGGACATTTTATTTTTTTAATAGTCTAATAAGTCTAAAATCATTGCCAGTGTTATTATTATTAATGTTAATTTTCAGACTGTGAGTTGTTTAGTGGTAGCTCATATAGTCTTGATTCTTCTGGTTTAACTTTCGCTCCGTATTTGATGGTAGTGGTGTCGAAATTCATTCGTCACTTCTTTTTCAGTTTTTGTTTTTTTTAATCTTTTTTTTATTATTATTGTTACGTCCTGTCTGTATAAACGTGCTTTAAAATGTATTGTTTAATTTTACATAGTTGTCATCTAATAATCAAAATACATGTTTACAACTATAGTCTTTGTCAGCATATTTTTGCCACACTATGCACTCCTTGCTATCTTACATAATAAAAGTGTCACATACATGAAACCTGCTCCATTCATTGGTACTAGTCCTACAACCATACCCTGAAAAATGCTTGATGGTGGGAATAAGAGAACCATCTTTTTGGGTGGGGTGCATTTTATGACAGGCCTGCTTATCACAATATGCCCCCCCTTGCTATCTTACAAAATAAAAGTGTCACATTCATGAAACTTGCTCCATTCTTTGGTACTAGTCCTTGAACCATACCCTGAAAAGTGCTTGAGGAAGGGATTCATAGAAACATATTTTTTTTGGGGGGGGGGTGCATTTGATGACAGGCCCCTGGTGTGCATAACGTGGTTATGACAGGAATCTTTTTGACATGGCGTCTCTGGTCCTTTGTTGGCCTGTATGAGCACCTGTGGCGCTATCGTGGAAATCTAGAAAGATCGCGTTTGCCTCCTCTGCGCCTCTGACCACATTGGTCTTGGTGGCCTTACCCTTCATGTAATACAGGGCTCCATCTTTAACATAAATTGTAATATTCGTTGACATCAAATTAAATGACAGTTATACAATCCGCATATTGACTTACAAAAGTGTGTGGGGTGTCTATGAATAGGCTACTTAAACAATCAATCAAAAACTCACCGTCCAGGACATAAGTGGAAGCCTTTCTTCTTATTTCCTTTTTACATGTCTTTGTGCTGTCTAGCGGATACTGGCCTTTGCGCTTGTAATCGACAATGGTTCGGTACAAATTGTTATCCATTTTACCAGAGCAAGCTTCACGGTTCAACTATCGGCTGTACCACAAATTGGTTTTCGCGCCGTCACTAATGACTTTGGGACGCGGGAACGAGTGGGGTGCGCGTGTGCAAGTTGCTTGTGTTGGTAATGCGCAAAATTAATTCAGTAGACAGACATGTGCGCATATATAAGATAATTACCTGCATTACATTCTTTCTTGATCTGGGCTATAATAAGGGGAGACTGCAAGGTTTCTTATATTAAACTTTGCCTATAAAAATCGAATAAATCTTCAAAATGAATGTTTATTTTATGTGTGATAATGTACACAATTTTAGTATGGATAATATGTCACTTTATTTCTTTATTTCATTCAACATGTATTATTAATTACTGTGTGTATGTAAATGTGTTGGACAATTGCAGGACTAGCCCTCACTCCATATTGGTTTTATTTCTGACTCGGATGATAAACCAGGCCTGTCATAAAATGCACCCCCCCCCCCCCCCCCAAAAAAGATGTTTCCATTAATCCCACCCTCAAGCATTTTTCAGGGTATGGTTCTAGGGCTGGATATTGGGATAAGCAGGCCTGTCATAAAATGCACCCCACCAAAAAAGATGATTCTCTTATTCCCACCATCAAGCATTTTTCAGGGTATGGTTGTAGGACTAGTACCAATGAATGGAGCAGGTTTCATGTATGTGACACTTTTATTATGTAAGATAGCAAGGAGTGCATAGTGTGGCAAAAATATGCTGACAAAGACTATAGTTGTAAACATATATTTTGATTATTAGATGACAACTATGTAAAATTAAACAATACATTTTAAAGCATCTTTATACAGACAGGACGTAACAATAATAATTAAAAAAAAGATTAAAAAAAACAAAAACTGAAAAGGAAGTGACGAATGAATTTCGACACCACTACCATCAAATACGGAGCGAAAAGTTAAACCAGAAGAATCAGGACTACAGTATATGAGCTACCACGAAACAACTCACAGTCTGAAAATTACCATTAATAAAAACCCTGAATGTTTACTTTTCGTTTTAAACATCGTTTTAAGGTGTAAACGTGTCATTTAGAAATGCGCGTTCCCGTGACAAGGGGGGCATTTCATGACGGGGGGGCATAATTTGACACAACACCGGCACCGCCCTTTATTATTATAACGTCTAAATGGCATCATGTAAAATGCTCTGACAGGCAACACTGAGGTCAACAAACAGTGTACTCCTCCCCCCCCCCCCGTTGACAGTTCACGAGCGCGTCTCCCCTGATCCCCCGATCATAATTCCATTGTTGAGGTCTACTAGAATAGATTTACATTGCTCAATGTTCGAAAATGACATTGGTTTTCTCATACAGCATCTCTGTATAGTATGTGTATTCACTCTCTGTCCTACACGCCTTGTTGGAGCAATGGAGAGATGGTTGACCTTGTTGTATTTTAACTTTGTCTTTCTTTTTAAATTAGATGCTTATATATAAATAAATCTAGTAATTTCCCTCTTTGCCTGTCTTTCTTCTAGCCAATGAAAAATATGTATGCGGATGACGGCTCGCCTCTGTCTTCACAACTTGGCCCATACTTCTCTGACGGGCGGCGCCGGGTGGACTACGTGCTGGCATACCAAATCCAAAAGCCTGCCAGCATCCGGCGCCAGTCCTCCAGGTTCGGAGATAATAACTTCATCCGACGGCTCCGGCGCAGCCTGAGCATGAGAAGCAGCCGTGCCCCCCTGCAGCCAAAAGAAGACCCTGAGATCGCGGCCCAGGATCAACGGACTGACTACCATGAGGATGACAAGCGCTTTCGGCGGGAGGAGTTTGAGGAAAACCTCCTGGAGACGGGGCTGGAGCTGGAAAAGGACGAAGCGGTGAGATATAAATGTGATTTGACAATTAACCTATCTTTCAAGGTTTCAGTTGAAGCACTATACCTTTTTTTATTTTACAACATTAACATTGGCAATGCTTGAAATTGTTAGTCCTATTTGAAACTGACTCCATGCTAAAAGGCTAATGCTAAAGCTGCATGTTCCAGGCAAGTCATCCTGAGCATAACGTTGTCATCCAGGTAGATTAGCAACATTGCCCTTGGATAGCAGTGTTTACCAGTTAAACATGGTAAAATAAGAAATACAAGATCAAACCTTTTTTTGTATCTAACATAAACCTCTTTGTCTTCTTAGTTTACAAAGTATATTATTTGTTTTTTCTCCTGGGAAATGGAATTGAGTGGGAGTAATAGATCTGAAATACATTTCCATTATTTCTTCTTATAAGTACCTACCTTCTATAAAATAGCTATTATACGCTCTTTCTTCAGCAACATTTAGGATCAAAGTAAGTCCAAAGTGTCGGCCATTGACAAAGCAGTGAGTGTACTAGTCCCTACTTGGTCTGAATGAATATGTCTGCACACTTTAGTGAAAGAGCTTGAAGATAGGAGTGTGTGATTTTGTGCACAGTATGTAAAATTAGGTGCTCAGTGTGTAACATCATTGTTTTTAACAGGTAGGTGTGTACAAAAGCGTATGATGATAATAAAATAGAGGAACTAAAGAAATACAGATACAATCTGAAAAAACAGGAACAATAATGATATTACTAAAAGAGGACAGAATATTATGGGTCACTGAGTGTTCAACAACACTAAGAGGCTGTGCTTGAGCTGGTATAATAAACAATTTCAGCAGGAGGATTTAGCTTGTAAGTGGGCAAATATTTGCTAATTAGTATTTAACACAAAGTACAACTGATATTTGACAAGAGGGAAATCGTTGAACCGTCAGTAGAAGCTGCTGGGAGCAGCTTCTACTGAAGCCAGTCCCCAACTCCGGGGACTTCCGGCCGGGGACTTCAGGTGGCAGTGTACGCTTTGAAGTGGTTTGCGGCCTGCCAGTAAACCCAAAGCAGAAGAAGAAGAAGTGACTTCAGTGGCTTCATTTGCGTAATCTTCCCTCAGGGAACTTATTCCGGTGTGAACGTGATCTTATGTTGTTGCCTTTATAACTTCAAAGGAAAGGCTTATTTTCGGCAATGTAGTTCTTCTGAGTATATGCTTACATTTTAAATACTGATCAAATTGGTTTACATTGTATTAAGTGTAGAACAGACTGATCTATTGAAAATCTTTTTAATTGAATCCCCGTCTTTAAAACTGACTCCAGAGAATTACTCTGGTGTTTATTTGTACATCTTATCTTATCTAAACGTGGATGTTTGGTCGGCTATATTGTTAGAAGCTCTTGTGTCACTGCTGAGTATTTGCTACCTGTGACATAATGTAGCTTGATATTTAACACATTTAAAAAAGAAAAATAAGCTTTTAGCAACTCACAGTGTCAGGAGATGTCACTCTAAATGGTTTGAAATGTTTGGGCAAACTTTGGAGAAGGTGAACTATGGAGGACGATGAAGGCAGGAGTGTGCCTATAGATCATATTCTGTAGGGTGATCCATGATGGCAGCCTGGTGATAGATACAATTAGGTTTCCTTTTTCAAGTCCATGACGTTTTTTAAATATCTAGCCTTTGGGTTTTCATCACAAAATAATATTGCCACTTTTGAAGGAAACTAAAATCATAAAGCTGTGCTTTACATTTTGCCCATTTAGTTTAAGTGTTGGTGGTGTTAGGTTTGTTCATGTGGACTAGCATCTACTAAGAAAGGTATTAGCCAATGTGGAAGTGCCCTAAACCGGCATGTTGTTTCTTAATTGATTTATTATGGTCTGTTAAGGTCCCAAATGCTAGTTTCAAGTCTTACGACATTATGTACATTTTGTAAATATGCTTTATCGTTAAAGCATAGGCTTTAGGTCTTGGCTAACTTGTGAGTGACAGATCCATTCAGCCCAATGTTGTATGGCTACATCATTTGAGCTCTCACGGCCAAAATAGTGGTTTTGTATTTGTTTAGCTGCCTACCTTTCACCACTGCATGGCTGCTGCATATTCTTTTGATGACAAATCTTGTTACGTGGACATTAACTCAAGTCTGGCTTGAAGGGGTCAGATACAGCACTAAGCAAGAATTGAACTATTCCTTAAAAAGTGCAGCTATGTTCTAAAAAACATTGTTGCATTCTGAAAAATAAACAAAATAACATCTGTCTCTTATTGACCTGAGTATATCAACCACAATTCTGTATTTATTTAAGCATATAGCAGAGGCTTTTGACAAAAGGGTCTATATTATGCTGTTGCATTTTTTCTAACTTTGGGTAGCTTGCTCTTTTTTCCCCATACATTTGTAGTCAGACCTGATTCAAACACTAACTAAATGATGAATTTATATGTACCATAATGGCTGTTTTTAATAAACAAACATATACACCCAATGAACATTGCCGGATCATTCCAGCTGCAGCAACCTTATTTCACCACGGATTTACTCTATCAGTCACTAGCTATCAGCTCACAAACTGAAAATATTGATTTCACATTTAAATAACTGGAAAATCTCAGTGATGTATACCGTTAGTCAGCTAGTTGGAATTTGGTGGTTATCTATTTCTGTATCCAGACAGGTCAGTGTGGCGAGCTGAAGTGTGTGAAGTGAGTCTGGCAATGTGTGAGTGGTTTTACATAACAGCAGGCCTAGAGGCTGCAGAAACATTCCCATATGCAGCAATAAAGATGCGAGTTGTTTTTTGCAGAAATAGCTGCAGAGGATTTTTTCTTGGACTATACAAGTAGAGATTTCAGAACAACAACTTTCTGTTCTGCCAGCTTGTTTGTTCTGATATGTCAACAAAATATGCAATATTTATAGATGTGGTTTTAGAAAATAATGAATTTTCCCAATTTTATTTATTCAGTTTATTTCTCAGGGACATTGCATATTCATGAACATGACTGTGAATATTATTTACTAACACAAGGCAGTTCAAAGTGGGTGCAAACAGAATATTATTTTAATATCCAAACTGTGTTTGTATTTCAGACTAAGATCTCTGGAATTGGCTTCTTGAAGATCCATGCTCCTTGGAACGTTCTGTGTCGTGAGGCTGAGTTCATGAAGGTCAAGATGCCAACCAAGAAGGTACTCCACCCATCGGTCAATCGCCAATTTGTCAAATGCATATTTCCCGTAGCTTTTTCTTGTCATTAGCATAATTGAACTGGTTCCCAGGGCTGCACTGCTTTTTGACAAGAGTGAAGACAAATGTTTCCTGTTCTGAGGCCAATTTGCGGTGAAAGCTCAAACAAGCCTTGTAATGTTAATTTGATCCAACCGGATTGCTAAATGTTACGGGTGAGCGAAGCAAGCAGGACCCAAACGCAGATAACACTGAAAATACCTTTATTTCAAGGATATGGATAACACGGACAATCAGAACACTCCCGGTGAACACAGTCACAGACAAACGACGAACCAACAATGACAGACAGAAAAAACAGAACTTAAATACACACAGAACTAATCAAGGAAACAAGAGACAGGTGAGGAGGGAGGAGAAAACACAGGGGCACCAGGTGAACACAATCAAGAAAACTGAAGTTACCTACTGTAACTCCAGCTTCTATGAGTATTGGCGAAGCCCTCTAAGGCTATCGCTATTGGGTAATCCCCCTGCGCACCCGCGCAGCACTGAAACACTTGTAGTCCACGCCCACCCGCAAGGTGGGCCCCACCCTTGGGCTCCCTTCCGGTATAAATAGGAAGGAGGTCCGACAATCTGCTCCCATACAAAATAACTTTTCTTCAGCTATTCGTGGAGCCAGTGGGGCCCAGCACTTAGAGGGCTCCGCCAATACTCATAGAAGCTGGGGTTACAGTAGGTAACTTCAGTTCTATTTCGTATATGGCTTCGCCCTCTAAGGCTATCACTATTGGGTTAAGGGCGAAGCATTATGTAGTCTGCGCCCCACTGGGTCCGCCCGGTACTAGAAGCACAGACACACCTGCTCAGATAATAACCCATGCCTATTGCGCCATGCGTAATGGCGCATCGCCGTCCCTGGAATATAGCATAACATGAATATTTTCCCTGAGGGGACGAAGGCTGGGAACAATACATACCTGCCGCTGTGAAAAAGTAGAGACAAAGGTCATACTTTGCCCAGTGACAAAAAGAGGGGGAACAGCAGCTCTCTGCGTGCAGGAGAGCACACGGCTGGATCCCTGACGTCACTCACTCTGACAAGACACTCCTTACAGGGTGTGACAGAGAGGAATGGGAGACATCCCTCAAATACAATTGAATAAATTAACAGGGGGAAGACCAAGATGCAGCAGTGCAAATGTCTTCCACTGACATTCCTCCGTAGAAAGCCGTGGAGGAGGACATTCCTCTGGTGGAGTGCGCATTGATGTTCTCCGGGGGATCCACCCCAGAGGAGACATATGCCTGTGAGACAGCTTCACACAGCCAGTGTAACAGCCGTTGTGCAGACAGAGGCTGCCCGATCGAGCGCTCTCTATAATGCACAAAAAGGCGCTGAGAATGGCGCAAGGCAGCCGTGCGCGCCACTAGCAGGACAGCGCGCGCACAGGACAGAGGAGATGAGACGCGGCTTCTTCCTCCGACCTGTGAGGAGGGGGAAAGAAGCCATCCAAGGTGATCACTCTCGACTCTAAAAGAGCTTGTGATGACCTTTGGCATAAAAGCCGGGTTAGGGCGTAAAACAGCTGAACTGCCATCTCCTTGGATCCGGAGGCATGACGGAGTCACAGAGAGAGCAGACAAATCACTCACCCTTTTCGCTGATAGAGCCAAAAGTAGTACTACTTTGGCTGACAACAGTTTAAGGGGAACCTGGTCTCAAGGTTCAAATGGGGCTTTGCTTTAGTGCGCGTAACACCGAAGCCAAATCCCACTGAGGCGGCAGTGCGCGTGACACAGGTCTGAGTCTCCGTACTCCTCGCATAACACGGCTGCTGCGCTCTGCGAGCCCCTCTGTTCAATTCGCCGGGAATATACATTGCTCTGATGAGAGCAACGTGTGTGCGCACCCAGAACAGCAGCCGCCTGGCTGCGTTCAGAAGCTGCGCAGATCGTACTCCTCCCTGGCGATTGAGGTTGCTTCCATAGCCGTGGCCTGTTTTCTGTGCGAAATAACACATTGATTGTACAGCAACGGGGCGACACCCCCATTATTTTCCGAGATTTAGAAAAATAGTGGATTAAAAAACGCGCAAGACACTGTTCCTGGGATGACAGGATTGTTTATTGTATCCCATGGAACTGCTTGGGGTGGGGAGAGGCTTCTCTGTGATGTGCCGTAATGGTCGTCATGGTGACGAGCCACGCCATCGCCGCCGCTGCCCGTGAGGCAAAAGGGCTGCGAGGGAGTTTCCACACGCTGCCTTTCACTCCGTCTCTCCTCATGAGGCGCGTACACGCCCAGGGGATGAGAGGTGTGTGCATGCTGTCCACACGAGGCGTTATAACGGTGCTCGTGGTTATTATGACCGTGTGTAGGAGGCATATCTGGGACAGAGGAATGCCGCGAGCTCTGCAGTTTATAAACCAATAGGTTAAAAACAGCAGGCTTCTGCAGCGAATGAACCACCTCTGGAGTGTCCCCCTGTTGGAAGAGACCCAAGGGGATCATCACGTGACCAGCTGACGCCAACGCAGAGCAGCTGCGTCACGTAGAGGGCTGTGTGGGTTGTGACACGCCGGAGGAGAGCTGTCAGTTCCTCCACTTGCTGCCGCGAGAGCCGCGCTCTCTTGCTGGCTGAGTTTAACTCCACTCCCAGATAAACGATTGTCTGAGAGGGAAGAGGACAGCTCTTCTTCCAATTTATTATGAAACCCAGGCTTTGACAGATGCGATATGAGATGTACAGCGACTTCTATGGAGCTATTTCAGGGTAATAAGTTTTGATCATTCAAAAAAATACAATTTATTTGAAAATTCAAGTTTTTATCCTGAACTTTGAAAAATACCATGATGTATTCAAAATAAAAAAAAGTATTTGAAATAATTTTTCAGCTTGAATATTATTTTGATTCAGTTCAGCAACTTTTTTTGAATAATATATTTATTTTCAGATTTAACTTTTATACATATTTTGATATTTGAATCCTTATTGTTTTCAGCACAGATTTTTCGTTTTCAGATTCAAAACAATAATTTTTTCAGTTTCAAATCTTGTTTTTTCAGGTTTCACATTGCTTTTCACCTTCAGATCGTTTTTCACTTTCAGATATGTTTTTTTCGCTTTCAGATATTTTTTTTTCGCTTTCAAACTTTTGGCCCTGATATTGCTTGGGGGGGCGGGGCTTACCAAAGAGTAGTTTGGCATCCTATATGAGTGACAGGCCTCCCTCTGTCACGTTGCCTTCATGGATGTTAGAAAACTGAGACCAGCGTCAAAGTTCCGTTAAGCGAGCTGTTGAGCATCGTAGTTGGCAACAATCAAGTACAAATAAACTGTGTTAGAATGTGAAATTACATATCCGCAACGAGCCAGCAGGTTGTTCTGGTGGACCTGACGCCATCCCCCGCTGTCTCACGGAGAGATACCGCAGGTCCTTCCTTCCTGCAGCGGTCAGACTATACAACCAGCACAGCCCCTAGTAGACCCCGCACAAAACAACACAGACTATAACACCTCTTGTTGATAAATACCAACTATGTGCAATATTTGCAGTATGTGCAATATATATATGCCGTTAAAAACTGTGCAATATATACCTGGCTGCTAAATCCGCAGAACTGTTACAGGGTGTGTATTATGTAAAATGTGTAACTTTAAAAATATATATAATTTCTTTTTTTAATCTTTAATACTTTTTGTATGCATGCTTTAGGTAACATTAAGCTGTCTTTGGCTCTTGTCTGCTGTAACAATGTAAATGTATCCCCTGTGGGACTAATAAAGGTATTCTGATTCTGATCGCAAAAACCAAGCCAATACTATGCTGCGTTCATGGAACTACGTGGAAGTGGGGAAGGACAACGCTTGATTGCGGATACGTGATTTCAGATTCTAGCACAGTTTATTGCTCTTATACCTTGATTGTTGCCAACTATGATGCTCAACAGCTCGCTTAACGGAACTTTGATGCTGGTATTAGTTTTGTTTACCACCAATCACGGGAGTATTGTGTATAGAAAGTGTGTACTTGTATTTCTTGCGCTATCTAAGATCCATGAAGGCATCATGACAGAGGGAGGGCTGTCACTCAGGGTGCCAAACTACTCTTTGGTAAGCCCCGCCCCCCGAAGCAATATCAGGGTCAAAAGTCTGAAAGCGAAAAAAAAAGATCTGAAAGCGAAAAAAAAGATCTGAAAGTGAAAAACGATCTGAAGGCGAAAAAAAGATTGAAACCTGAAAAAAAAAGATTTGAAACTAAAAAAATAATTGTTTTGAATCTGAAAACGTACAATCTGAAACTGAAAAAAATAAGTATTCAAATATCAAAATATGTATAAAAGTGAAATATGAAAATAAATATTTTATTTAAAAAAATTGCTGAACTGAATCAAAATAATATTCAACCTGAAGCATTATTTCAAATACTTTTTTTTGTTTTGAATACATCATTGTATTTTTCAAAGTTCAGGAACCCTGGAACTATCCTCGTTCACCAGGAGTTCCAGCAGCTCGGATTGGAGCGCAAGACATAGCTTCTGGGAGGACAGGAGTGTTACCTGTATCCCATTGAACTGTGGGGGGGGTAGAGGCGAA
Source organism: Notothenia rossii (assembly GCF_949606895.1). NCBI lineage: Eukaryota > Metazoa > Chordata > Actinopteri > Perciformes > Nototheniidae > Notothenia > Notothenia rossii. The sequence continues at coordinate 43,535,092 of NC_136904.1, forward strand.
CTGCAGGACGTATCCTCTGCTGATCAGCCTGCTCATCCATCTGTCCATCAGACACACGCGCTGCCACTCTGAGAAAAACTCTGAGGGCGGGCGCACGTGCTCGAGATGTGTTTTTGGTCATCATGGTGACGAGCCACGCCAGAGCCCCTGCCGCCGCTGCCCGCTTCTTTGAGGCAACCCAATGTGTGCTTGGACCTAAATGGCTGCGCGGGGGCCTCCACACGCTGCGTCTCACTCCGACTCTCATCATGAGGCGCGTACACGCTCAGGGGATGGATGGAGGTGTGTGCAGTGCTGCCCACATGAGGCGTTAACGGCGCTCATGGGTTTATTAAGGCCGTGTGTACGAGGCGTATCTCGGAAAGAGGAATGCCGCGAGCTCTGTAGTTTATTAACCAACAGGTTAAAACCAGGCTTCTGCAGCGAGCCCCGCTGTCTACTAATCAACAGATTAGTGGCAGCCGGCTTAATTAGCGCGCTCTGAAATGTATTAACCGACAGGTTAAAACCAGGCTTTAGCAACGAGCTCTGCTGGCTATTAACCGACAGGTTATAGGCAGCTGGTTTACACAGGGCGTGAGGCAACCCAAGGTGGGCTTGGACCGAAAGGGCTGCGCGGGGGCCTCCACACACTGCGTCTCACTCCGACTCTCATCATGAGGCGCGTACACGCTCAGGGGATGGATGGAGGTGTGTGCAGTGCTGTCCACATGAGGCGTTATATAACGGCGCTCATGGGTTTATTATGACCGTGTGTAGGAGGCGTATCTCGGACAGAGGAATGCCGTGAGCTCTGCAGGTTATTAACCGATAGGTTAAAACCGGCAGGCTTCTGCAGCGAGCCCTGCTGTCTACTTAATCAACAGATTAGTGGCAGCCGGCTTAATTAGCGAGCTCTGCAGTGAATTAAGCGATAGGTTAAAACCAGCATGCTTCTGCAGCAAGCCCTGGCGCGGTGGCGCTGCGGACTCTGCCGCTGGGGGCACTCAGCCTGGAATATTGCTCATTCCCCCGTTCTGGCTTCTCTGTGATGTGCTGTAATGGTCGTCATGGTGACGAGCTACGCCATTGCCCTCGCCGCCACTGCCCGTGAGGCGAAAGGGCTGCGAGGAAGCCTCCACACGCTGCGTTTCACTCCGGCTGTCATCATGAGGCGTGTACACGCTCAGGGGATGAGTGGAGGTGTGTGCAGTGCTGTCCACATGAGGCGTTATAACGGCGCTCATGGGTTATTATGACTGTGTGTAGGAGGTGTATCTCGGACGGAGGAATGCCGCGAGCTCTGCAGGTTATTAACCGATAGGTTAAAACCAGCAGGCTTCTGCAGGTTATTAACCGATAGGTTAAAACCAGCAGGCTTCTGCAGGGAGCCCTGCTGTTTACTTAATCAACAGATTAGTAGCAGCCGGCTTAATTACCGGCTCTGCTTCCTTGGAGGCTCTCGCGGAGCAGACCAGGAGCGGGGGAGCCTCACTCCCCTTTAACTCGCCGCCGGGAGACCCTGTCTCTGGGGTGGGGGGGGAGCGGAGACGTGGGACGGAGCCCCTGCAGCCGCCGAAGGGCGAGTCTGACGCCGAGGCGGTTGCTGTGGGCGTCTCTCCGCTTGCGGGCTCCTGTGGCCGGCGTGGACGCCGCGGCTGCTGCGGGCGTTGGTGCCGCTGTGGGTGCTCAGCAGGCTGGAGCCAGCTGTACATGCTGGCGAATGCCGTCCGCCTGTTCCGCGGCCGTCTTCATGGACTCCACCATGGCGTGGAACTGGGTTCCGAACAGCCTGTCCGGGCTGATTGGAGCGTCCAGTAGCACTTTTCTGGACGTCTCCGTAACAGACGCCTGCTTCAGCAAGAGGTGGCGCTGGATCTGTGTCATGCATGCGGAAATCCTCGCCTGGGAGACAGCGACGGACGTGCACAGAGTGAGCGCCGTGCTGGCCGCCTTGCTGATTTCCTCTGCTTCGGTGGTGGACCGCTCTAACAGTGTCACCACCAAGTTGGAGAGCAGCGCGATTTTATTCGCCGCCGCGCTGTAGTGACGGAGAGGGGGAAAGCATGTTCGGCCGCCAAGCTGGCACCCTGCTCCGACTCTGTCTCCGTCCGGCGGAGAGGAGGGAGGGGAGAACCGAACTGTGAACCGTGCAGGGAGGCGGGGCAGGAGTTGTCGGACTCCTGCCCGGCACTCGGCCCCAGGGACACGAGGCCCCGTCCGCGGGCTCGTAAGCCTGGACGGGCCAATCTTCCTCCTCGGCCACAGCAGCAAGAGCGTCCTCTCTCTCTGCTTCCTGTCGCCCGAGGGGAGACGGGCGCAGCGTGTGCATTGTACCTGCTGGTTTGGAGCCGCGTACGCGTGCTCTGACCCCAGGCAGGATTCGCATACTGCTTTTATCTCTGCTGGTCATAACTCATTATGAACCCAGAGCCACATGAGGGACAATCTCTCAAACAATTGTTACTCATGTTTACTCTGCAATTGAAGTGTCTCTTGTGCTTCAGTAACGGTGTGCTGAAGAAAAGAGGGAGCAGATTGTCGGGCCTCCTTCCTATTTATACCGGAAGGGAGCCCGAGGGTGGGGCCCACCTTGCGGGTGGGCGTGGACTACAAGTGTTTCAGTGCTGCGCGGGTGCGCAGGGGGATTACCCAATAGCGATAGCCTTAGAGGGCGAAGCCATATACGAAATAGAACAGGTAGGAGGGAACAGGTAGGAGGGAACACACACAGACAGGAAACCAAAGACAGATCTAAACAAGACAAAACACAATACAGACAGATCGTGACAGCTAAATGTATAAATAACCAGTGGAAATGTGTTTAATTCCATATTGTATCATGTTTTCTGTATTTATAATGGTAGTGTGTGTGGCAAGAATCTCACTTCATCTACCTTATCATAAATTAATCAAAATTAGAGGTTTTGTAAATTGGAACAAAACACAAAAATATTGTCTGAAAATTGTGCATTTCTGTAGATAAATACCAGATTAAAACCTCAGCAGTCAGGATTTTAGGTTCAAAGGCTATCCTATTCTTCAATTAGACATATCTAATGGTTCCAAATAAGTCAAGAGCTCTTCATTTAGTAAAGGTGTCATGCAAGGGCCTAGTTTTGGTCCCATTCTGTTCACTAATTACATGCACACAATATTTTGTCCTAATCTGGCCATTTTAAGCGTTTGAAAACAATTCTGGTGTCAATATGACCACCTATTTTAAGTATATGCAGTGAAATAACATGCAGTCCTCTGATTTCCAGCTGAATGTAGTTATTTGACCTCCCCTGCAGGTTTACGAGGTGAAACAAGGCAGTAATCTGGTGGAGAAGATCCGACTGTTCATCCACAAAGTCACAGCTCCCCTCCACCCCAAAGTGGACGCCAATCGGCCACAAAGCATCAAGTCCCTCTCTCACCCCTTCTCCAGAGAGAAGCAGCATCTGTGAGTCACATCTCTGGGGACTTTCTGTCTGTACTCTTTCTAACACATGTAGCTTTGTGCATCTTTGCTATGCTATGTACATGCTAAACAGATGTGATGCACACTTTCTGACAGAATGTTTACAGGACACTTATACATTGATGCCACCTCATTAATTCACTTATTTTACAATGGAAGTTGTGAGGTATATTGGACGATTGTCATCATAGTCAAATGTACCTTGTTATCAGTCTATCCACCAGCAAAGAAATAGGCACAAAGGGAACAAAGCCTTTGCTATAGATTGATACACTTAAACTGTGTCATTTTGTAATATGTTAATATGAGGTGTTTTTGACAGCTAGTGTTAGGAGTAGAACTGATATAGATAGTTTAGATAGGCCTAAACCAAAAGAAAAAAAAAAGAATATAAATATAAGTCCTGCAAATGGTCTCAGGACATCTCTATTTACTATGGATTGTTAACTTAAAATGCTAAGATGTTTCCGACCATGAAATCGATTTTTACATCAGCATTTCAGTCCATTCCAAATCGAGTACACTGGATCAACACAATATAACTCTGCAACAACATATTGACCATTGCATCAGCCCAGTTAGCGACTAGCTGGTGGACAGAGTGGTGCATTTAGCAGCTAAATAAACATTATTTTCTCAGGACTTGTTGAAGAGCAAGAGTTAAGAAAGTAAATATTGGACCTACATTTGTCGCGTGGACACATCTTGATGTGAATGCTAGTGTTGTTATGGATGAGGCAACTATTTACTGATACAGTAGTCTGTCTCATAGTAGGCTAATCCAGTAAAACTTCCATAATAATCTCACACTGCAGTAAGATATTTCAGTAGATACAATATTCTGAAGCGAGAGCCCATGGTGAAATATTTTCTCCAGCTGGTAGATGAAAGTTATTTCTGTGTGATTATAAGAATATTGTGTTCGATTTGAAGCCTAAAAGAAGAATTACCATGTTTGATGATGTTTCACCTCTGAGTAAAGCAGCATTACCCACACACAGAGGTAGCAACCTCAGAGGTGTCAATTGGAATCAAATCTTGACAGGAAGGCTGAAGCGTGACGCTCTCCTGCTACATTCTGCTGAAGCTCCCATTCCCCAGCGTTCTCTGCCTCCAGGAAATTAACACAACCCCCCTGAATTGCAAAAGTCATTTACATTTTCTCAACCGTGTGTTGGAGGATTTTGGAAAAGGCAAAATAAAGGTTTAGACTCATTTAGTGGATAAACTACAGACAGAAAAAGGGACTTATTTGCTGCTTTCAGTCCCAACAAGTAAAAGCATTTTGAAAAGGCAATGATCAGAGAGGAAGAGTGTCTTAGCATAAACATCAGCCTGCTGGAATGTATGGAGGAGAGAGTGGGCAGTTGGCAGCTATATTTACAGCTCTGACTAACAACTAGCAGGAGATCTACCTCCACATCTTTTCCATCACTTCATCTTCATCAGTACTGCCACTTCCCATAGATTAAGCCTAGATTACAGTAACAAATATCTTTAGAAACTACATGAACTCAATCTGGCTTTATCAGACAGTGCCGTGCCTGTTCCGCCCATTGATTGGCCTCCAAGGCAAGGCAAGGCAAGGCAAGGCAAGGCAAGGCCAGGCCATTTATATAGCACCTTTCAAGAAAAGGCAATTCAAGGTGCTTTAGAAAAATGAAAGACATTCAGACAAAGGCATTTAAAAACAGTCATTAAAAAGCAAAGATAACAAATAATAAACATTAAGAGAAAAAAGTACATGAATAAAAAGTTACAGTGCAGTTTAAGATATGAATAGTTCACACAGAAGTTCCACTTTACTGATGCCTTTCTTTAAGGTTTCTCCGAACATGAGCTGTGTACGCTTGTATGGCACATATGTCCCGAGCAGCATACACAGAGAAAACCAGCCAGGAAAAAGTCCCCAGACACTGATTCCATGGGGTTACTAGCCCCAAATGTTCATTAACCAAAAACGAAACACAACCACTCAGTTTCAATTAAAAGCATCGGCAAAAAGAAAAGTCTTCAGCCTGGATTTAAAAGTAGTAAGAGTTGCAGCGGACCTGCAGGTTTCTTGGAGTTTGTTCCAGATATTTGGAGCATAATAACTGAACGCTGCTTTACCATGTTTAGTTCTGACTCTGGGGACAGAAAGCTGACCAGTCCCTAAAGACCTGAGAGATCTGGATGGTTCATAATTTAGCAGGAGGTCAGAAATGTATTTTGGGCCTAAACCATTCAGTGCTTTATAAACCAGCAGCAGTATTTTGAAATCAATTATTTGACACACAGGAAGCCAGTGTAAAGACTTCAGAAAAGGAGTGATGTGATCCACCTTCTTAGTGTTGGTAAGGACTCGAGCAGCAGCGTTCTGAATCAGCTGCAGCTTTCTAATAGATTTTTTAGTGAGACCTGTAAAGACACCATTACAGTAGTCTACTGAAGATAAAAGCATGGACAAGTTTTTCCAAATCCTGCTGTGACATTAGTCTTTTAATCCTCGATATATTCTTAAGGTGATAGTAGGCTGATTTAGTAACTGTTTTAATGTGACTGTTGAAACTCAGGTCAGAGTCCATGACTACACCTAGATTTCTGGCTTTATCTGTTGTTTTGAACATTGCAGGTTGAAGCTCAGCGCTAACTTTTATACGTTCTGCCTTGGCTCCAAAGACCATTACCTCAGTTTTATCTTTGTTTAATTGGAGAAAGTTCTGACACATCCAGTCATTGATTTGTTCAATGCACTTACTCAGTGTTTGAATTGGAGCATAGTCTCCTGATGAAATGGTTATGTACATTTGTGTGTCATCTGCATAGCTATGGTAACTTATGTTGCTGTTCTTCATTATCTGAGCCAGTGGTAGCATGTAGATGTTAAAGAGAAGAGGCCCCAAGATGGAGTCTTGAGGAACCCCACATGTCATATTTGTCAACTCAGATTTGTATTTACCTATAGAAACAAAGTTGTTTCTGTTCTTTAAGTAGGATTCAAACCAATTTAGAACTGTTGCCGAAAGTCCCAACCAGTTTTCCAGTCGGTCTAGTAATATGTTGTGGTCAACAGTGTCAAACTCAGCACTGAGATCTAATAATACTAACACTGAAGTTCTGCCACTGTCTGTGTTTAAGTGGATGTCATTGAAGACCTTTACAAGAGCAGTCTCAGTGCTGTGGTTTGGACAAAAGCCTGACTGGAACACATCGAAACAGTTGTTTAAATACAATAAGTTACTCAACTGTTGAAAAACAACTTTTTCAATGATTTTACCTAGAAATGGCAGGTTTGATATGGGCCTGTAATTGTTCATTACTGAAGCATCTAGATTATTATTTTTTAAGAGCAGTTTAATGACTGCAGTTTTCAGGGCATGTGGAAAAATACCTGAGTGAAGAGATTTTTTTACTATATGAAGTAGATCTGAGGCCATGCAAGGAAAACATTTTTGAAAAACCCTGTTGTAATAATATCAAGGCAGCAGGAGGAGGATTTCAGAAGTTGAATAATGTCCTCTAGGTTTTTATCATTAATCTGATGGAATAGTGTCATGGTCTTTGAATTGATTTTAAGTGGACACAGGGACAACACATTTTCTGTACCTGATGCAGAGGCACTGACTGCTTGTCTGATGTTCTCAATGTTGTCAGTGAAGAAGGAGGCAAATTCATTGCAGGCCCTGGTGGATAGAAATTCAGAGGCTACTGACACTGGGGGGTTTGTTAGTCTGTTGACGGTAGCAAACAAGGCACATGCGTTGTTTTTGTTTTTGGTAATTATGTCAGACAAGAAAGACTGTTGGGCCTTTTTCAACTCCAGATTATAAAAGCCAAGTCTCTCTTTATAGATTTCAAAGTGAACCTGGAGATTTGTTTTTCGCCACCTACGTTCAGCTTTTCTACACTCTTTTTTTTCTGTTCTCACGGTCATGGCCTTTCTCCATGGAGATATTTTCTTTCCAGTCACTTCCTTTACCTTAGTTAGAGCAATGGCATCTATAACATTTTTTATTTTTTAAAAATGATCTACTAGCTCATTTACTGAGATGTTAGCAGGGGCAAGTGTGGAAGAAAAATTCTGATTAAACATTTCCCTAGTATTTCCAACTGTTGCTGTGTGTAACTTTCTCCAGAACCACTCATCCAAACAACTTCACACTCCAAAGAGCACATCTTTGGGTCCTCATGATTACAGGCACCAAACGTGAAGTCGATCGGATGAACGGGTGACGAGAAAAATCGAAGGATGGACAGACCTTCTAATCAAACAACCCATTTCAATTAAATAGTTTAACCAATTCAATGATCAATTTGCCTTCAGATTGGGAGGCAATTTATCTTTGGGCCATTTGGAGCTATAGATTCAATAATCAATTTTGAGAATGTTATTATTAATGTTGCACCCCAGGTTAAGTCGTTTTTCTGGAAAAGGATCAACCACAGGCATATGCAAGCTCTTCATTAAGTAGTTAAACCTTTATAAGTAGTCATTAATTTCAAACATATTCCCGAAGGACACTTAGAGTGGCATTTATATGACAGTTACAGTCCCATTTTCTTTGTCAACTTGTCCGACTGAAAACCCATTTGAGTTAGTGTGATTCAATATTGGTGGAGTGCCTTAGAGATGGAAAATGTGCCAATAATGTATCCTGCTAACTGCAGCCAGGATGGTTGTGCCACAGCAGTAAGCTCATGCACAAAGCTCAACTATTAGAAAGATGGAGAGAAAATGTTGCTCTAGCAGCAGCAAGTAGAAAAATAAACTGTTGGAAACATATTCTCTTCATCTCTAAAACGCCTGCCCATATTGTCTGACTCTCTTTTTGATCCGTCAAAGTCAGTTTTTGGGTGAAGCTTTTCAGTGCAGGCAGTTGCCAATGCCGGAATAGCAAATTTCCTGCAGGATATTCGGCATTTGTATCAGACTTTTAACATGTTCGAAGATATTCAAATTCACCTGCCTTTGTTGAACAGCCAATAGTATTGCTTTCTTTATTACATGATCCATGAACCTCCAAAGCCTAGATTTTCTGAAGTCTGAAAACCAAGAGGGAGAACAGATATCTTGTTTCATCTCAGTCAACTTGAATTATAAAAGACTACAAGGTTATTATGGAATGTTTGCCCAATATGTCCAAGTAGTATATTGCCTACATCAGCTTTAATGCCGCCTGTCAGTGAAGGCACCATTTGGACTTTCAGCCAATACAAGCACTGAGTGACTGACAGCAGCCGCCCACTCAGTCAGTGCAAACACTTTCCAGTGCTTTCTTCTAAAGATGCTTCCCCATTGCTGCGCAGCAGGCGCCCTGACAACCGCCCTGACAACCGCCCTGACGACCGCCTACCTGCCAGGGCGGTCCCCAAATCAGCACTGTGGCTTGGACAGAGCCAGGTGGTTACCACAAGAAGTTCAGCACAGTGATACAAATATATCTGAATTGACCTAACATCATGATCAGACCTGCTTCCTCTCTGTCCTTTAGTCAAATAAAGTAGACATTGAGTTATGTTGAGTTTTGTTACCCCATATGAATAACACTCATTTTTACTGAGTCGGACTGCTGTCTTTAAGTAAAGTACATAGATAAGTAACAATTATATTATTCTACTTTATCGTGAAATAATTATATATGACTGAAATTAAGTATGTTATTTTAAAAAGGACTTGTATCTAGAGTGTTAGCAGCAGATTGCCAAAACAGCTGTGTTTTGGTAATAAAATCTTAATTATTTTATTCTTATATTTCATGTGATCACATTAATTGTCAGCAGTATTGTTTAAAATGATGTTCTGTTGATTAAAAAGGGTTAAAGGGGGATGTAAAGCAACTTGGTTAACACATCTCGCAATATATTCATACTGATCTAAATACAAATACATGTAAGTAACAAATACAACCATAGACACATATATTCCACCCTCCATTTCCCAGGGTTCAAAAACTTCAACAAATTGTAAAAATGAAATAAAATACATTAAAGCATTATCATTAGATTTGAAAAGGATGATTTGCCCTTTGAATATTTCATTATGCATTTATTGGGTAACTTTGTTTATGAACAACTTGCAGTACGCCCTGAATTGCAGTAAATGTTGCCACTGATGGAAATCACTGCAGCATATTTCCTGCTCATGAACATCATTAGCAGGAGATGGAGGTGGCTATGGTGACAGCAGTTTATAGTGCTCCACCCTTCATTATATCTCTGTTGGAAGTTGCAGCTGGCGTTAATGAAACATATTGACAAAGCCTCACTTTAACTGTTGTACTTTAACATACATCATACATTTTCACTGTCATTTTACATTTGGTTCTTTTTTTGCGAGTTTTTTTGTTTTACATTAACAATTTCATCTCATTCTACATGTTATTCAATCATTTTTTAAATTCACTTAATCTTGGTTCTTTCACAGAGAAGAGGTTGTTTCTCCACATTCCTTTAATCAGAACAGAAGTATGAAAAAGGTATTTCTCTTTCAGGCTTTAAACTTTAAAGGAGGACCTCAATGGTCTTTTTAGGTTAAATAAAAAACATATTGTATGCTGAACAACAAAGGCCAATTTAGCAATTTCTATACCATTATCTGTGGTATTGAAGTGGCCTTGGATAAAGGTGTGAGCTAAAACGACCTGACATTTAATTTAATTGAATGCACCATAACCCTGCAGATGTTGAATGTTATTCATCTTCTTTTATCTTACCTCTTCTAGCATATTTGATAAATATGCTACTATCAGACTGCACTCTATGTACCTGCTCAAACTGGACCTGTTGTGTTCTTTGTTGCCAGATTTGATCTGTCTGACAGGGACAAGTTCTTTGACAGCAAGACCCGGAGCTCAATAGTAAGTATTGGTTGAAGGTGAAGGGAGACTTTTAGAAACAGTTTTAAATCCAACATGTTGACAGCATGTTTATTCCATGTTTGGCTCTGCCCCTCTTAGTCATATAGTTGGTTGCTTTGGTCTTAAGACTATTATTTCTTTAGTAGATTAGTCACTTTTAAATGCTTTCTTAATGATGGCTTTTTTCCAAGACACTTCTGTAAACACAATATTTAAATAGATGCTTTATCCAACACACTCTCACTCCCTAAACGTCCAGGAGCGACGCTTGGTCAGGGTCCCATGGCGTGCAGTTGGGACGCGCCCAGGCTCCTTCAGCTTCATAAACGGACGCAAAGTGCTTTCAACTGATTGCAATGTATTCCCATCGGCGGCGGTATTTGACACTCATGGAAGAACCGCACCCGTTTATGTCGGCAGCTCTTAAAGGCAATGTGAGCGTCCATTCTCATTAGATAACGGAGAATTGTACACCCGGAAGTAAGTATTCTCCTTACTGTCGATTGATTTGACAGTGATATCTCCACTACTCATCAACTCAAAAACACCAGATTACCTTTGTTAATTAAACGACATTGATAGGTTTAAATTGTGTACAATGCTTTTGTGTTTTTCCCCTTCAATTCTGAGAAACAACTTGTTTTCTCTGAAATGTGGAGCGCCAAAGAGACTACACTATCCACAATCCCCAGCTATTGTTGTGACGACGCCTGTCCGCTTTGCGACAAACCCTGTGATTAATCTTCAAGCTCTGGGATTTGGATGTTGGACTGGCAGTGCGCCAAATTACGCCGAGCGTCAAGCTCTTTGAAATGGAACGAAACCACAGCAGACTATTCAAAACTGGACTCTAACGCCCCCCCAGAACTACACATGCTGGCTATTGTGTTTCGCAACATGTTCTCTATGGCACGTCTCTACTGGGAATTGTAGTTTTAAAAGACGTTTTCCCCAAAATTAGAAGTTGACAGTATTAAACTGTGTGCAGCCCTGGAGGTTTAGGCAATAGGAAACAAATTGGTGTGTACAAATTTAAAACATGTAATTACTAAATGGGTGAAAATCGCTTGTATCCATAATGGGCAGCATTAATATATACCCACATTACAATTCAGAGGTTAACCTGGTATTTTTACTCCACTACATTTATTTTAGTTACTTTGCAGATTCTGAGTAATGATGTAAAATATAAACAACCCTTAACCTGTTAAGCCCCAAGCGGGGACCCTGTTTTTTTTTTTTCACGACACTGTGTCTCAGGGGATCTTAATATTTAAGAACCTATTAATGTGTTATACCAGATTAACGGAAATAATCTCAGCTCGGGGCTTAACAGGTATGAGGATGTGCAAAACAGACTAACAAACTAATTAACCTTTATCGACACATTAAAGAATACTTTAGGTTAATGTCTTCTTTCAAATAAGAAAAGAGTTTTGGGGGTATCTATCTACAGATAAATATTAAGCCTGACAAAGTACTTAACGTCTAATATATTGCTTTCCTGCAATGTTAAATATGTTGAAGCACTTATTTTAACCGATATTATACACATTAATTATACTCTTATGTATGTACAGGACTGTCTCAGAAAATTAGAATATTGTGATAAAGTTCTTTATTTTCTGTAATGCAATTAAAAAAACAAAAATGTCATACATTCTGGATTCATTACAAATCAACTGAAATATTGCAAGCCTTTTATTATTTTAATATTGCTGATTATGGCATACAGCTTAAGAAAACTCAAAAATCCTATCTCAAAAAATTAGAATAGTTCCTCAGACCAAGTAAAAAAAAAAGATTTATAACAGCAAAACACAATCAAACATTTGAAAATGCCCATTAATGCACTCAGTACTTGGTTGGGAATCCTTTTGCACGGATTACTGCATCAATGCGGCGTGGCATGGAGGCAATCAGCCTGTGGCATTGCTGAGGTGTTATGGATGCCCAGGATGCTTCAATAGCGGCCTTTAGCTCATTAGCATTGTTGGGTCTGGTGTCTTTCAGCTTCTTCTTCACAATACCCCACATATTCTCTATGGGGTTCAGGTCAGGGGAATTTGCAGGCCAATCGAGGACAGTAATGCCATGGTCAGTACACCAGTTACTGGTGGTTTTGGCACTGTGGGCAGGTGCCAGATCATGCTGGAAAATGAATTCCTCATCTCCATAGAGCTTTTCAGCAGACGGAAGCATGTAGTGCTCTAAAATCTCTTGGTACACAGTTGCATTTACTCTGGGCTTGATGAAACACAGTGGACCAACACCAGCAGCTGACATGGCTCCCCAAACCATCGCTGACTGTGGGAACTTCACACTGGATTTCAAGCAACTTGGATTTTGCTCCTCTCCAGCCTTTCTCCAGACTCTGGCGCCTTGACTTCCAAATGAAATACAAAACTTGCTTTCGTCTGAAAAGAGGACTTTGGACCACTGTGCAACTGTCCAGTGCTTCTTTTCCTTAGCCCAAGTCAGACGCCTCTTCCGTTGTCTTGAGTTCAGAAGTGGCTTGACCATGGGAATACGGCTATTGTAGCCCATTTCCCGGACACGTCTGTGAACAGTGACTTTTGATACCTGGACTCCAGCTTCAGTCCACTGTCTTTGAAGCTCCCCCAAATTCTGGAAGCGACTCTTCTTCACAATGCTGTTAAGGCTGCGGTCATCTCTCTTGGTTGTGCAGCGTTTCCTGCCACATTTCCCCCTTCCAACAGACTTTTTGTGGATGTGCTTTGAAACTGCACTCTGTGAACAGCTTGCTCTTTGAGAAATTTCTTTTTGTGTCTTACCCTCCTGATGGAGGGTGTCAATGACGGTCCTCTGGACAGCAGTCAGATCAGCAGTCTTCCCCATACTTGTGATTTAGTTTACTGAACCAAGCTGAGTGTTTTTCAAGGCTCAGGAAACCCTTGCAGGTGTTTCGAGTTAATTAGACGATTCAAGTGATTCGTTGAACACCCTACTAGTATACTTTTTCATGATATTCTAATATTTAGAGATAGGATTTTTGAGTTTTCTTAAGCTGTATGCCATAATCAGCAATATTAAAATAATAAAAGGCTTGCAATATTTCAGTTGATTTGTAATGAATCCAGAATGTATGACATTTTTGTTTTTTTAATTGCATTACAGAAAATAAAGAACTTTATCACAATATTCTAATTTTCTGAGACAGTCCTGTAGATACAGTAGTATACGAAATATGCAGAATTTGGAAATGTAATGGTGGAGGTATACACACATACTGTATTGATAGATGTCTTGTAATGCACTGTTGAAGAACCTGTGACCCAAGTTTTTCATTCATTGCATAACTACACCGTAGTTGTGTATATGATATGTCAATAAACCTTTGAAAATCTTGAAAGGGATGTGCAAAATAGCAATTATATACAGTTTTTAATTAACTAGTAGTAGAGAATAACGAGTAATGATCCCTTTCATGCATAGAGGTCACTACACTGGACAGCTATTCAAAATGTGTTTTTTTGTATATGCATTTTTTTTTTTGCATAGTTGCACAATCAGCATCATAGGACCCTATTGCATCATCCCATACACTGCTACTCAGTGCCAAGTCAGTGTAAGTGCATGATACATGTCTCTAAACCAAGATGGACGACAGAAAGCCACACGGACCAAGTCACCCATCTATATCTTGTCAATCCTTTTATGGAAAGCGTCCCCTGCAGGTATAAAAAATGTGGTGACATCAAGTAACAACTAAGGAATCATATAATTCATAAATGATCAAAGTATTGATTTTATGTTTGCAGGAAATCATGGTTAACCATTACAGTGGACGTCATGCATCACTGGCTATATTTCAACTACAATTCGTACTGGTACTGCTGCTGTTGTTCCCAGGGCCGTCCCTCCCTACAGGCAGATCATGCAGACTGTGTGGGGCCTCACCTTGTGGAGGGGGCCACACCTTGCGGAGGGGGGCCTCATCTGAGGCGCACCCACAGTATGTGCTTAAGTGGCGCAATTAGGGTGGCGCGGCACGGTTTCGCCGCTGCGAGGCTCCACTAACACTCATCAAATAACTGCGTGGGGCCTCAAATTGGCCCCTGGCCCTGGTTATTCACGAAAATACTTAATCTGCAATATATGTTTGGGCCGTAAATCAACATACTTATGTTTTTATAATGTAATTTTAAGTTTGCACATCTTTATTTATCATTTTTTCAAAATGTACATCTCTTCAGATCAAACCCTGAACGCATACTGTCCACCAGTCGACATTATACAAATCTATTTGAAAAAACTAGAGTTCAAATCTTGTTTTTCATGCCCCAAGAGCAACAAAAACACTTGGTAAAAAAATCCTGACTGAGGTTTTCATAATTCATGCATGAAAAGGATGACTTTATAGAGATCTGCAGATAAATGTTTAGTCTTCTCATGCACCAACAATCAAATATCTCTCCTGATTGTTGGCACTTGACAATCACCTTCACTGAATTTGACTCAGGTGTAACTAAAGTCTGCTTTAACCTGTTAAACCCCGAGCCTGTTTTTCAGGTTTCAGGCTTGAAAATGACATTCCCAGAACAAATGACCATATCTTCCCTTCTAAAAGGGTTAAATTAATAATCTTTTTTCTCAAAGTAATGATAAACCTGTGAGTTGGATGTAGAAAAGTAAGATATAGTCAATATAGATGTTTTTTATTTTAAAGAAAATTCAGATTGAACATGGTAAAAAACTATAGGTTACTTACGTAACCCCAGTTCTCAGAGTAACATGAAGTGACATGTCTCACTATGGGATGCGCCTCATCGCGGAGCAAACAGAAGCATCAATCTCATTACTCCAATCCTGATTGGCTGGTGATCTTGACGTCAGCGTCAGGGAATCTACCCCCTATAAGTAGCTTGCGCTACGCCGCATGCATCATTCAAAATAAGCATCCCTTCTCACTTCACCATAGCAAGGAGGGCCGTCTGGTGAGACATCTCACTTCATGTTACTCTGAGAACTGGGGTTACGTAAGTAACCTATAGTTCTCATTCGTAACACTCCGTTCGATGTCTCACTATGGGATATTGTAGCTCCCATATTGCCAGACGAGCTTATCTCGAAAATCACCAAACCCAACCAGAATTGAACAGTTAGAGCTCTAACTCAGCAGGGGGCCCAGCACTGCATGGGCCACACTGGGAGCAGAGACGTCTAATCTGTAAAAGCGGACAAAAGTGAGCGGCGAGGACCAGCTCGCCGCTGCAAAAATGTCTTGGATGGAAACACCCCTGAACAAAGCCCAGGATGTAGCCAGACCACAAGTCTAATGAGCACGCAAACCCGAAGGTGCCTGCAGACCCTGACTCGTGTAAGCCAAAGCAATTGCCTCCACAATCCAGTGAGAGAGCCGTTGCTTAGTAACAGGCTTGCCCTTCTGAGGGTTAGCCCAGGACACAAAGAGTTGGTCATTATGACAAGACTCTTTTGATCTGTCCATATAAGTGCGTAAAGCACGGACTGGACATAGCAAATTCGGCTGCTGTTCCCCGGAGGGACACAGCGGCGGAGGAAATGCCTCAATGTCAATGGGGGTACATGAACCAACCACCTTAGGTATAAAGGCAGGGTTGGGCTTCAGCAACACTCTCGTTAACCCTCGGGCGAACTGAGTGCATGAAGGATGTACGGATAGCGCATGAATGTCACTGACTCGCTTGGCGGATGCCAGGGCCAGTAACAGCACTGTCTTGAGTGACAGGTGCTTCATGTCATCTTCTTCCAGGGGTTCAAATGGGGCTCGAGTGAGCCCATCTAAAACCACTGTCAAGTCCCATAAGGGCACCAGTGACCTGGAAACAGGAAGGAGCCTGCGAGCTCCCTTCATAAAACGGCAGACCAGAGGATGTTGGCCGGCCGTCTTATCCTCAAAACCCACATGGCATGCAGCAATAGCAGCCAGGTAGACTTTGATCGTGGAGAAAGCTCTGTGTTTATCAATTAGGTCCTGTAGAAATGATAAAATCACTCCCACAGGGCATTGAAAAGAGGTGTGCCCTTTTTGAAGGCACCAGTCCTCAAACACCCTCCACTTACAGTCATAAAGACACCTAGTGGAGGAAGCTCTAGCACTCTGAATAGTGTTTATCACCTTCTGCGGGAGACCCACTGCATTCAGATTATACCACTCAAGGGCCAGGCCCATAGGGCCATGCGCTCCGGGTGTGGGTGAAAGATCGTCCCCCCCGCCTGAGACAGTATGTCTCTGCGTATGGGGAGCTGCCACGGCTGACCGCACAGCAGCTGATATATCTCCGCCAGCCAGTACATTGCAGGCAGTGCGGAGCTATCAGGATCATTGTGTGTCGCCGTTCCCTCACTCTGGCCAGAGTTGGGGGTATCAGCACCAGGGGTGGAAACGCGTACAGGAGGACCGGAGGCCAAATGTGCGCGAATGGTGCGTTTTGATCGCGCATTGAAAAGAAAAGCTGACAGTGAGCATTTTCTTTTGATGCGAACAGATCTACCGCGGCTCGGCCGTAACGCACCCACAGCTGGCTCACAACCATTGGATGTAGAGTCCAGTCTGCATACAGTGGTACACCTCTGGACAGCAGGTCTGCCCCGAGGTTCATCACACCCGGTACGTGCGTCGCTCTCAGAGAGAGGAGACGGCCGCAGCTCCACAAGATCAGTTTGCGTGCCAGCATGTGTAATTGGAGAGAGCGCAAACCCGCTTGTCGGTTTATATACGATATTGTGGTCGTATTGTCCGTCCTCACGAGGACGTGGTGTCCTCTGAGAAAAGGCAGAAAGCGTTTTAGGGTGAGGAACACCGCTAAAAGCTCCAGGTAATTTATGTGCGACCGCTGGAGGTCTCTGCTCCAGAGACCCCTCACCGGACGACCTTCGTAAATACCTCCCCAGCCTGTCAGACATGCGTCTGTGGTGACCACCTTCCGTGAAAGGACAGCACCCATAGGCACGCCTCGTACCAGAAAAGTCGGGTGCAGCCAGTGGCGCAGTGCCATTACGCATTTCACAGTAACCATCACTCTCCACGCTCCATGACGCGCGGGGTTTAGTTTTAGAGCGGCTACCCAGCGCTGAAACTCCCTCATATGTAACCGTCCCAGTCGTACGACCAGGATGGCTGACGCCATGAGCCCCAGTAACCGCAGGCATGATCTGAAAAGAACATGTTTGCACAGCTGGAAATGAGCGAGGCAAGCTCTGAAAGCTTTCACTCTTTCCGCTGACAGGCGGGCTGTAAAAGGCACCGAGTTCAGGTGTAAACCCAGGAAGAGTACAGTCTGTGCTGGGCACAACACGCTCTTTTCCGTGTTTATTATGAAACCCAGGTTGAGCAGGTGCTTTACGAGGACATTTGTCTGCGTAATAGCCTCCTGTTCCGACTGTGCGAGAAGCAGCCAGTCGTCTAGGTAGGTTGCCAGGCGAATACCCTGTTGTCTTAACGGGGCTATCGCGGCTTCCGTACATTGTACAAACACTCTTGGACTGACAGACAGACCGAAGGGAAGTACTCTGTATTCGTAACAGATCCCCTGAAATGCGAACCTCAGATATTTCCTGTGTGGGTAATATGATGTGGAAATACGCATATTTCAGGTCGACTGATGTAAACCAGTCATTTTGTCGCACGAGACGCAGCAGAGATGTGTGAGTGAGCATTCTGAATTTGTATCTTTTTAGATATTTGTTCAGAGCCCTCAAATCTAGTATTGGCCGAATTCCGTTCCCTCCCCGTTTGGGAACGAGGAAATACTTGGAATAAAAGCCGCTCTGACTCTGCTCGGTGGGTATTATAGATATAGCCTTCTTTTCTAGAAGTGAGAGAATCTCTCTCTCCAGAATATGGGCTGACCCTCCTCGGGCTTGTGAATACAGAACGCCCGAGAAGCGAGGGGGTTGACAGCGAATTGGAGTCTGTAGCCCCGTGTTACTGTCTTGAAAACCCAAGCAGACGCTGTGAGCATCTCCCACTGTTTGCTCCTTAGAGCCAGCGGAGATGTCACGTCTCTTACCCTCTGAGTCTCTATTTGTTGTGTTATGGGGCCCTCTAGCGTCTGAACACGATGGTACCCCATTTCGACAATCCCCACCGAGACTGCGCATGCGCGTGACGGTGGTGCCTTCACAACCCCAGCCGGCACTGCGCATGCACGTGACGGTAGCGGCTCTATAACCCCAGTCGTCACTGCGTATGCGCATGGCGGTGGTGCCTTCACAGACCCGTCTATTACCGCCTTTTGAGAGAGGCCGTAGCTGCTCTCAAAAGAGGGACAGGCGACAGACTGTTTATTGTTTTTATTGTCTTTCTTTTCATTTTTTTGGACTGCGCCCTCGGCTTGAAGCCTGGATGCGACAGTGAAAAATTATTTATTTGAAAACAATAACAATTGTGACATGTGTTTTTGTGACTTAGGCAGATAGCAGAACTCGCTGTCTCTGGTATTAAGTCTGTTTCCCTTCTGGCGCGAACTTGAGGATGGCGTTGCGGCATCACTCGAGGCGGCGGGAAGATGGAGGCCTGGTGGTACCCCGAAAACACATCTGGAGCTGGGGAACAGGGAACTTCCAGCTCTGTCACCGAGGAGAGGAGAGGAGGCTGTCAGGCCGCCCGCTTCTTTTTCCTCGACTGGTGACCGAAAATCTGAGTCGGCTGTGCCTGAACAGCAGCTGCCGAAACCAGAGATTTCCTCGGCCAGCTCGTCCTCGTCTCCTGCCTGGGCTGGGGACTCGGGGCGGGCTGTGGCCTCTGCTGCCTCGGTACCTTGAACCGGGCAGAACGTGAGGCAACTTGGGCGAAGGACTGCCGCGAGACCGTCGCAGGTAGCGGCTGGACCCTTCGGGGGAGACAGAGGTGCAGGGCCTCGTCTTCCTTCTTTTTTCGACTCACATCTCCGCTGCATCGAGACTAAAGCGGAGCCGAGAATACCCTCGGGAACGATAGGCATGTCAAGAACATCCTCCTTTTCCCGGTCTGGGAGGTTGGTCAGGTTGAGCCACCTGGCTCTCTCCTGTACCACCATTATGCCCATGACTTTGCCCGTGGCCTGGACTGCACAGCGCTGCACACAGAGGCAAATGTCCGTGATCGCTGCGATCTCGTCCCATACGGCCGGCCCAGGTTTGCTCGATAGGTCCTCGCAGAGCTCCGCCTGATAGGCGGTCAGCAGTGAGGAGACATTAAGTGCCCTGGCGGACAACGCTGCGGCTTTATAGGCCCGTTCCATCATCGCTGACTGGAACCGGTCTGCCTTCACCGGTAGCATGGGGTTCCTGCTTGGTGTCAGAGCCAGCCTCGGTTGGAAGTGGGCTGCCACCAGCGGTTCCATGGGCGGCATGCGGAGCAGGCCTAGCCTCTCCATACCGTCACAGTCCAGGGAGGAGGCACCCTGGATTGGGGCCTTATTACTGAAGGGGCGGTCTCTCCACGAGACCGACACCTCATCCAGCATCTCCGGGAAGACTGGAAGGAGCTGCCTCTTTGTCCTCGCTGCGTGGGGCAAAGTGTTCCCCTCGTAGCGAGACCTGGAGTTCTCCTTGGCCATTTCGGGCCATGGGATGTCCAGCCTGGACGCGGCACGTTGACACACGGCCTGCAGGTCCATGCTCAGACAGGGCGAAGCTGGTGCGCTATCGCCCGGGAGAGCAGCCATCGCTCCCGGCTTTGCAGCCTGAGCTGATGACACGAAGACATCATCGTCTTGCTCATCCGAGTCGGACAGGAGGAACTCAGAGGTATCCTCTTCGTCCTCCATGTAGTCCAACTCCAGGACATCATCCGCGGGCGAGACCATGGTGAGGTCCAGTTGGGAGCCCCAGCTTGACACAGCGCGGGGCTCCGCTCTCGCGGCTGTTGCCGCCACCGGGTCCCAGCCTGACACGGCGCGGGGCTCCGGTTCAGCAGCTGCCGCTGTTATTGAGCCCCAGCCTGACACAGCGCGGGGCTCAATCACCGCGGCGGGGGTCCTGTCCCGACAAGCTAGCTTGGCGTGCCAGCTGTCGGCAGAGGCTCTTGATGGTGAAGCGGGCACAATGCCCGCACGAGCCGGGGTTGTCGATAGCCTCCTGGTCGTTTTCCAGCCCGAGGCAGGACGAGCAGACCTGGTGTGAGTCTGTGCCTGATATCTTCGACCCGCAGCCGCAAAGCCGAGCCTCCGAGTCCCTGACTCCTCTGGTGTGAGGGAGAGAAGCGTCCATCTCGTTCGCCGTGGTGAAGGCGTGGAGAGGACCCGCTCGTAACAGGTATGTTGCTGAGAAAAAATCCTTCCCCACCTGTCGTTAATCCGGAGAAAAAATCGACGGTGTAGAATTTTATTCTCAAAGAATATTAACTGGTGTGTTAATACCCTTTTTATCTTCCCCTCCTCTGGTGTGAGAGAGAAAAAGAAAAAACCGTCCCCTCTACCTTGGTGTCGGTAGTGAGGAAAGGCAAGCTAGTAACAGGTGTGTTACCAGCTTGAAAAATCAAAACCTTACCTTTAATTCCGAAGAAATAAACGGCGAAGTAGATTGCAACACTAACTGGTGTGTTAGTATTAACAGTCTTCTTGCAGAAGTATATATAAAAGTAGCCGGCGAGCGCCCGTCGACCGAAGTTAGCTTGGATAGCTTGGTTCCGTCTGTGGACTGTGTGAGCTGTGTGAGAAAAAACCTCTTCTGGGGCCATTTGGGTGGATTTTTCATATCTCTGGCTCCCCTTGCTGGATTTTGACATGTGACATCTCTTTCTAACCGTCAGAGCCAATGGAATCGAGGGGAACTCCCACATAATCCTTATTTGGTAATGTGTGTGTGTTAGACTGACGCATAGCCAAGACCGGAAGCAGCAGCCACTCTGGTGGCTACCATTAGCTCCTAACTTTTGCTGTCCGAGTTTTACATACAAATGGAATTATGGATTATAAATGAAATATTTTTTTTATAAAGAGACGTTAAAAACCTATGGATTAACCGATTCAGCCGCGTTTTTTCTCGTTTTAATGCCATTGAACACGTCTTTTGATCAGATTGACAGCTACGGTGAGACGATCTCCCTAGAAGCTCCGTAAAGGTACGTGTTGTGATTTCTGTGTTTGCTTCCCCTGTCGCGAGTTCGGATCACTCAGTGATGATACTATATACCTAAATAATCTGTGGAACCTCAGCTTTAATCGGACATCTTGTATGTGCAGCTACGATAAGTAATAAGGGTACTTTTATCTTGAGTTCTGTGCCAATGTCCATTAGCATTTTTCGCTAAGGGGTCATTTAGATGCTTCTTATGAGACTTGTTTTGTTTTGGTAAAAATGGTTTGTATCGTCAGTTAGCTGAGATTATTTCCGTTAATCTGGTATAACACATTAATAGGTTCTTAAATATTAAGATCCCCTGAGACACAGTGTCGTGAAAAAAAACCCCAGGGGACCTTGGGGTTTAATTAAGAGCTGCTGACATAAACGGGTGCGGTGCTTCCCTGAGTGTCAAATACCGCCGCCGATGGGAATACATTGCAATCAGTTGAAAGCTCTTTGCGTCCGTTTATGAAGCTGAAGGAGCCTCGGCGCATCCCAACTGCACGCCACGGTCACCCTGACCAAGCGTCGCTCCTGGACGCTTAGGGAGTGAGAGTGTGTTGCCTTTATCATGCTTCCTTGTGGAAAAACTCACACTAACTTATTTAATCAACAAAATTATTAGTTGACAAAATCGTATAAATATTATTCGACTTTCTTTTGGCCAATACAGCACTCGTTAAAGCATAATTTATTGTAACGTCCACTTTAAGCAGCTGTTTACAAATGTGCTTTCCTGCTCATATATATCAGTAAAGAACACCCTGTGCTCCCTGGTGTGCACTTCGCTCCAATAGCACCCTTTGCTTCTGTTTGACTCCAGTGAAAAACGAATATGTTCTGTGCGTACACATTTACAACACTGACATACACACAGCCTCCTTTGACTAATGACTGGGTAATGTGATTGGCTTCTCATTATTGGATGGAGCTCTGCAATTGGTGCATTTGTTGGCTTTTTAGATCTTTGTGGTTTCAGTATTATATTTTAATAGGATGAAGGATTTTAGTCATGGGACGTCTGCATCTTAAGTTATCAGAGAAACAAGTTGAGCTAACGTTATCGGCAGCAAAACAACCTAGCAAAAACACAAACTTAAACTGAAACTGCTTTATTCAATGTTTTCACTGGTTTTAATCTCAGAACCTCAGGACACTGAGGGAATTCAAACAGGGAGAAACTGACTGCAATGACCCCATTTTACTTCCCGCTGAAACCAAACTCTGTCTTTTGTTATTTTATAAAAAAGACAGACCCTTTGTTACAGGACATTTGGTAAATAAGAGTTTTTAATGTTTTCATGTTTTGTTAGGTCTATGAGGTTCTGAAGAGGACGAGATGCACCCGAGCCAAATACTCCATGGGTAAGAGATTCTGCCTGCAGCTCTAATTCAAGAGATACAAATCAATATGCAATTAATGTTGGCTGTTATCATCCGAGTTAGTGTAATTTTTACCACAGAAGAATGCCAGCATATCTCCACAGTGACAGATTCATTCTCCTGAGAGAAGAAACCTATCGAGCGCAGTAACTGCATGACCCTTCCTCTTGTGCTCGAATCAAACACAGCCACTTATGTGAAGCTTTATTACACAGTGGTGTTAACTTAAATTTGATGGTAACTGGTGAAGTTATTCAGTCGCACCTGGGTTCAACAGTTCTTGCATGTGTGTTATGAAGTAAAATTCAGTTGGAAAACACAAATACAATAAATATGTTTTGGTCACATTTTGATCAGAAAATGTGGAATACGCAGGGACTGGTGGAGGGAAATCCATTTTTTTTTCTTAAATACACTTGTCTGTCTTTGTCAAAGCCAAACATTTGGTAAGACGATCTGAGCTGACTTTTGCAATGTAGACAAAATGTAAAGGATATCTCTGGTTTGTAACAACTTTTATTTTTATTTTAGTGCCTTCATTCCTATCAGTTTTGAATGTATTTGTTTTGGTTGGTTGCAGTTTCTTTATTAAGCTCACATTCTTAACATATTAAAACTGGCAATTTAGGCAAACAGACTAATTTGCCAGAAAAAGTTAAAGAACATTGTTTGGGTTAAAATAGCTACACTGTAAAATGCTTGGTTGTAAAATTACAGTAAATTACTGGCTATTAGTTGCATGGATTTCACAGTAATTGACTGTAAATATTTCACAGTAATTGACTGTAGATATTTTACAGTAAATTCGAATAAAAGTACAACTACATACAGTGACTTTACAGTTGCCATGCCCATGGAATTACTGTGATATAGCAGAACAGAGCTGCATGGTACCTGGCTGTACATAAATTACAGTAATTACCTATATCGTTCACACTTTTACTGTAGAAGTAATGCAACACAGTAGCCAGTAATTTACTGTAAATATAAAAATGCAAATAATACGATAATATATTGTAAATTTGACTAGTTAACTGGGATTTTACCATAACTACACAATTCAATCAGTTCAATCAACAAAGAAAAACAAAGAGAATGCCCATTTTAACTTGTTATTAATCCATTGAAGTGCAAAGTAGATTTCACAGTGTCTAGGACATGTTGTTACGGCCCCAACCTCTACTCCGCGGTGGTGGCTCGTGCTGAGACCCGCAACAGCCACACCACGGGCCATAGGACCCAGAGCTCCCCCCCCCCCAACCAGAAATCAAATATAAACCCTATGGGAAACTAAATAAAGCCGCGAAAACTGGACTACCTGAGGCCTATACTACGAAGCTGATATGTTTGAGTTAACCGGTTGGCCTAATCCAAAACATACGCGCTCTCGCTAAACTGTAATACGACGCGGGTTATCAAGTGGATCGCTCAAGCCAGCCGTGTCCTATCTAGTTAGGACATGAAAGGGGTGGTATTTGGAGCATTCGACCAATCACAAACATGGAGAAGCATACTGACAGCGCAGCGTCATACTTCCTGAATGAAAAGTGAACTATAATATTAGACATATGAATCAAAATGGCAAAGAGGTATTCTAAGGAGAGTGTCTCCCAGCGTTAGGATAGGTGAGACCTCCTTCTCCTCCAGCTTCTCTTTATATATACACGGCTGAGTGGAATTTGGAACACCTGGGCAGAGGCGGAGCCAGGGGCAGACCAAGGGGCCCTTCTCACTTCGGTTAAATGGATTCCTTGCGTCCCTCACTTGCGTCGTTTCCCTGTGACTAGTCCCTCCCACCAGGGAAGCATGGAGAGATGCAAGGAAACCACGAGAAGCAGGGAAATGAGTTTTAAGAGCAATTGGACGTCCTTTCCTCCGGAGCGTCACGTGAAGCGACATCCGTTTGTGATGACGCTGCACAGCTGATTGTCTGACAGCAGCCAGCTCTGTCCCCGTTATTTCCACACACACCCCCGCCTACACATTTACTGACACAAACATTTGTATCATCTGTTGTAGACCCAAATAAATCAAATCAAATTTTTAAATGTATAAACGAACAATAGTTTGATTAATATTGATTAGAGTGCACAATAGAAATACAAATAATTGAGAGAAGAAAAAGAGATACAGTATGTTATCTATAAAAACCCAGTTAGATTAACATTCATTGGATTGCACACTTTGTTTGTTTGTTTGGATATGTAGCAAATTAACATTTTAAATAGCTCTTAATGACTGACTGAATGGAAATGACAATAAATGAAAATGTAAAACGAAAAAAGCGATCATAAAAATGTTTCCAAAAAATGAATTAAATGATTTTTGACCACTTTGTTGTTCAGATATATCACACATTTGTAACTAAATGATACATTAATTGAAACAAAACACGGTATGAACTGAGGAGGGACTCCCGTGAGGTTCATGTATTTTCTTCACTCCGCTGGGAAACGGCTCTCATGTCAAGAAGCATCAGATCATTGCATGCACTGCATCGTCCAATCAGTGAGCGATACACAGTAAGGGGGCGGGGCGAGTGTCTGAGGATCTCATCGAAGGATGGTCTGGTGGTTCCTTGATTATAGCTCCTCCATTATTGCTCCTCGCTCCTCCGGCAAAAATAAGGTCATTGGGACGCTACTCAAGATGGCGCAGACAAATCAACTTCCGGTGAGACAGAGACCGAGGAGCGAGGAAATGAAAAATAAGTGAGAAGGGCCCCAGGTGCACCTGGGCAGAGGCGGAGCCAGGGGCAGACCAGGAGACAGAAAGAAAACAAGGAGGGGAGCACATGTCAGACATCCACTCGAAGTCAACAAGTTTTCTGAAGAATGTGCTGACATCGGGGTTTAAACTGCCATGCCTCTTTTTGGCTTTAGAGCCCGTCTCAGGATTAATGCCCAGGAAGCACCTGAAAACAATAAGCCAAGACAACAATTTCAATTTTACATTTATTTTAAGGCACATGCAGCGGTGCCCCTTTCAATTTAAGTAAAACCTGTATGAAAGAAAGAAATTAGTATTTAAAGCCAAGCAAGAGCGATAAAAACAAGAAAATCACTTAATTTGTTGTGTTATCACAGAGGATGGTCTGAATACAGTATTTTACTATGAAATAATACAGTAACATGTTGTGAAATCCTGGTAATCGTTGATCCTGTACATTCACAGTAATTAACTGTGCCTGCATTGATTTCACTGTGAAATTCTAAATTACAGTATTATATTGTGAACATCACAGGTAAAGACTGTAAAGTGGTAAAACAGTAATTTATTGTAAAATATTACAGCTAAATATTATGAAATCATGGTAATATTGTACAGTGTACGTTAAATAACTCAAAGGTGCATTTTGGTTTCACAACAAGATGTAAAAGCTGGTCCCATGAGGGGAGTTGTCCCATTTTGAAATATGTCACCTAACTTTTGAATTGCTAGATATTAATATAAATGCAAATATTGGTTGTTTGATGCTGCTATTAAAAACACGTCAGGTCCTTTTTTGGGGAGGACAGGCTGTAAATAAGACCTACATTTAAAAAATAAACTATGTAACTTTAAGGTTACCATGAAGGCTTCGGTTTGAACTCTCAAGGGGAGTCTACCTTTCTCGGTTTAACGTTTTGTTTGTTTCTTTCTACAAAGGAGAGCCTTTCCATTTGTTCTGAAGGAGAAATAAACCTCTTACATTTCTAACTATAGTTTAAAAATGGTAGCTGCTTTTGGTAAAATGTAAATGTGTGTGTGTGTGCGTGTGTGCATGCGTGTGTCTCTTCTGCTGGATTATAATCCTGTGTTATTTGGCTTCTTACAGGGATCACCAGTCTACTAGCTAATGCTGTCTATACATCTGCTTACCCTCTGCATGATGTGAGTCTTTATCTCACAGCCATCTCTGCCTGACCGGTCTGATAAATTGCTGTTTATATACTGAGAGATTTATTCCAATTCATTGAGTTTCTCATATGAAAATCAACAAAGCTAAATTGACGGTACTTTATAATATATGTAAAATAATCCTAGGTTTCTCATTTATAATTGTGTGTTAAGTTAAAGGCTTTTTTCCATTACATGCATGATGAACAAAGTGCATTTATGGTTACAGGGAGACATCGAGGGGGTGAATGCAGAAGCAAACGACAGGAAGGTACGTAGAGCAAGTCCACCAGTCAATACATTGAACCAGATGTCACCACAGCAACACCTTCAGTTAATTTACAGATACTCAATCATCAATCAGCCCTAAAGGAAACACAACACCACCTCTTCATTTTTATTAACTTCCAACTTCTCTTCCCCACTCTTTGTCACTCTCTCTCAAACATCACAAATGAGCATAGTGAGGAGGATTCGGAGAAAAGCTGCATTGAGCAGCATCATGTTTTTCATCTGATAACGATGACACACAATCTCATGTTAAATACATTTGACTTAAAAAGGACATATTCTGCTCATTTCCAGGTTCATAATTGTACTTTGTGTCTCTACTGTGACATGTCTCCATGCTTTAATGTTCAAAAGGCTCTTTATTTGTCTCATACTGCCTGTGCTGCAGCACCTCTTCTCACCCTCTGAAACCCCCTCTGGAGAGAACACAGGGATTTTAGCCTTTGCAGACCATTAACATGCACACAACCTAAAGAACACAATACAGGAAAGAAAAAATGACTTTAGATTAGATCAGATCAGATTAGATAGAATTATATTAATCCTGAAGGAAATGACGTATTACAGTGCCCCAGTAGAGAATAGGCCTGTGACAGTGACACGTCATTTGGTGACAAGTCATATAGCACATTCAAGTAAAATACTAAATATGAAATACTTAAAACAACTAATACCAATTGCTAATTTCTCATCGTACTAAATAAAATTAGGTTAAATATTAAATATTAAAACTGCAAATGTTATGAGATTATGACATTAACCTAATATTGCACATGGTGTTATAGTTTAATGATCCTTCCTGCAGAAGGAGGAGGAGTTTTAAAGTTTGATGGCCACAGGAAGAAAAGTTTCGTTGTGTGATGCTCCTCGGTGCTCACAGTCTACATATGGTCTTCTTTTTTTGTAACCGGTGAGTAACAAACCCTGACAGACCTTAGTGCTAACAGTACAGCATGGATACCATTCTGAGCCTTGCTCCCACTGTACAAGAATAAAATCACCCGGGCAAAAGAAAACAAGAGCTCACGCTGCGTCTGAAGTCATCTCCTCCCCTGCTAACACTCTCCATAATTATACTGTAGGCAACAGTCACTACGGCAACAGCCTAAAAATTCAAGTGCCTTCACATCAGCGTACTTTTATAGTGTTTTTAGGAAATGGGTTCCTCAGATGTAGGAATGACTTGTTGAGTCTCAGTGATCTGTGAAGGCTCCTGCTGTGATTAAAAGCCTTCATTTGCTGCTCTGCCTGCGAATGGAGTGTGTGTGAAAAAGCTGTGATTTATTGCCTCAGAGTAGTAGGATCAGAGCACACACTCAGTACGCTGTTTGATAATCACTGTAAAGGCCCTATTATACTGTACATAAAGAGATTTGCATATAAATGACACTGGGACACACACACAAACACACATACAGTACAAACACATACACATGTTTCAGTGTTGTTTTATTAATCATGAGCATTTGGTCCGATATTGTAGAACACACTAATCACACAACGTTGTGAATCCTATTTGACTTAAATTGCTAATACAAAAAATAATAATTTGATTGTATGGACAGTGTGATTTTACTGTAACCTAATTCCCCAAACGTAACTATACAAAAACCAAAAAAATGGGAAAAAAGTAGCTTGAATTCAGGATTTACAGAATCATTTGCTGTCCAGGTGGATATGAGTATCCACTGAGGTGCTACTTGGTTTACGTGAATGACGCACACTTTTGCTTGTAAGATGAATATAAAGTCAGATACTAAAGTTTCAAATTGGAAACTCACTCCATTTATTTTCCATTCATGCTATCTATTAATTTCCATTCGATTCCCTCACCGTAAAAACAATGACACTAGCTTGGACAGCCAACTTTAACTCAGCGATTGTGCGTGTATACCGTGTTTTTGTGTGTGCTCAGGTGTGTGGTCAAAAACAGCTTTGGCCATCCGGCGGAACTTGAATCAACAAACATTGGTTCCTACCTTTATACCCAGATCGCTAATTGGCTCCTTCACTACTTATTAAATAAATCAATGATTTGAAAGAATTATAGAATAGAATCGGAGGATGAAACCCTCTCTAATGGTCACACATACATGCACACTGCACACACTGTGACATTTGGTCTCTGCGTTTAACCCATCCTACTACTAGGAGCAGTGGGCTGACATTTGTGTCCAGTGTTCTGGATTTGGCTGACAATGTTGATTTTAAAATGTTATTGAATTAACAATTACAATTATCACCAAAAAATTGTCTGTTCCACTGCAGATCTACGGCTGGAACTGAGGTGACAGCAACGTAACTCAAAGTGACAGCAGCTCTGATCAAGGTTTTCTGAAACTGTCCAAGTCTGTTCACATTTTCTTCTACATTATTTAGTCTTTAAACACTGCCAGAGCCCTTCTCCTCTGTCTCCCCCCTTACAACACGATTACAAAGTGTTTTCTGATAGAGGATTGATATGGCTCACTTGCTCCCTGATAAGAGTGTCTTTAGTAATGGTCTGAATCCATTGAACCACCAATTAAAAAATTAAAAAACGCAGGTTCTCCAAACTTTAATGAATAAGGATTTATCTGAGGCTTTCCAAGAAACACAACCTATACAGTACAACCATTTTTTGTAACTAAAGCAAGTTGCTTAGGAGGTTAACATCTCGATTAAACTAGTTTGGACTATACTGTAGGAGCATTTCCACTGGGGGATCAACATGTCCTCAACATTCAATCTTTTAGAGAGATTTTCAGTCTTGAACAGTTTCCATGATATACTGTAGATAAGAGATGCTTTAAATTAAACATTTAAAAAGCTCATCTGAGTCACCTTGATTTATAAGTGCAATACTTTATTCAAATAACAGCAGTGTGTGCTCTAAGCAGTTATTAATGCTGACAATGAATGCAATCCAATAATACCTAGCATTGCATTTTAAATGTCCTTGATGTCTGCTAGTCCAAATTTGTTTCACATTAGCAACATGACAGAAGTCCCTGTTGGGTTGGAATATGGTCTCTGTTGAAGTTAATGCTTTCAGGTTTCAGCCTGCAGGTTTGTTTTTGATTACATCGATTGTTGTTTTCACGCAGCAGCTCCTTTGGATGTGTGAGCAGATAACTGCGGAGGTCTCAGTGTGCAGCTCGGCACTGCTGCCTGAGAAGCATATGTTACTATGAATATGCTGCTTCAGTGGATTTGTATGAAATATGCAAATATGATTACATTTGAATGTATATCATTAGTGCTCCTGGCTGTGATACGCATAGAGTATAATAAATCATCAAGGTAAAGCCAGCGGGCGAATCATATCTGACGAAGCAATAAATAGTGGGATGATGAACTTGTTTAGTATATTCACCATCATTTAAATGTCCACACCACTGATTACATCATTTCAAAAACAGTCAACGGAATCACGTCATCCACCCAATCACAATTCTATTCTTCTTAAATACATTTCTGTTATTGATTTTAATTTATCTGGTTTACAGCAGTATGAAACCCAAAAAATAGATTTTTCCGTTTGCAATAAACGAATCAAAACTATGCAGAAATAACTATATAAAGGTGCTGGATTTTGTTTTAACCTCGTCATGCTGTTATCAAGAAAAAAACAACTTTGAAAAAGACTGTATTCTGAATTGAGTTCTGTACAGCTGTGCTAACATCATAGTCGCTCCATCAACACTGAAAATAAAGTCACCTGAACTAGGATGAATACAGCCCCAAGTTATCGTTCAGAAAAAGAGATATCTACATACTGTAGTTTAGTCGGGGAAAGCAGGACGTATAAAGTTGTCACTATGGGCTTTGGGAAATCATGGATATTCTCCACTTATTAGAGACATTTCATAAATAATAATTACCAGGTACTCTCCGTCCTTCTGAAATGCTTTGAAAAATAAATGAGAGGGACACTGTTTTGCAACCAGTAAATATGGAGGACGTATTTTGTTAGCTTTCAACAGCCAACTTGCTTAAGTGTGATATATATAAAATTGATCAGATAATGGCCGGCAATATATAATTGAATATGAACATTATTACAGTAATGATTGACTCTTCTCTTCCCAGCTGCTTTACGAGGAGTGGGCCAGCTACAGCGTCTTCTACAAGTACCAGCCCATCGGACTCATAAGGTCAGATCAATAGCAATGAGCTTTGTCAAACATCGGAGGAATTACAGACACATTTGCAGGAATTATATGTATTGCTTTTACAGCTGCATTAACTGCCTCCAGCAGCCTGCGGGCAGGAAGGACGGAGGAAGACTCTGAATCAGATCGAAGCCCCGCTGAAGCTCTCTCACAGTCAGGGCTGAGCGCAGAGCTCTCCAGGAAAAAGACTGAATCTGAGCAGCTCACTCTGCTTAGGGACTTTAATCATGTCTTTTAAACACTGTCATGTCAGCGTAGGATGAACATGATCTGGTTTCAGAGATGAATGCAGTTGGTAGAGGATGTAAAAACGATTTACCACAACTAAAGACAGCAGGATGGGATGTTTCTTGCTTTATTATTTATAAAAAATGGAACACCCATGATAATGTCTATCATGATCTCATTTTCGAAGGGGTTATGGTTATGGACAGTGATGTATTAATGTTGTAAATGTAGGATATTTCACCTATGGTGTATCCTTCCATAGGAAGTATTTTGGGGAGAAGGTGGGACTATATTTCGCCTGGTTAGGAGTCTACACACAGATGCTGATCCCTGCAGCCATCGTCGGAGTCATCGTGTTCCTCTACGGCTGTGCCACTGTCGATGATAACATACCGAGGTACACACACACACACACACACACACACACACACATACACATACACATACACACACACACACACACACACACACACACACACACACACACACACACACACACACACACACACACACACACACACACACACACAGATCAAGCAGGATTTTCAATACAGAGTTGCTTTTCATGCCTACTCAATAATTTTTTTAGGTAGGATGGGTGTTGTGATCACATTTCTACTACTGTATGAATCTTTATAATCATGTTTTTCTTTTGTAGAGAATGTATTTGCAAAAGAAGCCAGAAAGCTCAAATGTTAAAATATTTTCTAAATATAATTTAATAAGGTTAAAGACATGGATAGACAAAAGGAGGTAACTCAAAGAGTGTAGATTATGTCACAATGTTAAAACAAATTCAAATAAATAATGTTCCTTATTGCACAGAGATTTAGATTGACCAAAAAGGGGAGTAGGAGCACATTCTGCCATGTTGACTCACAAGGTGAAAACATACCAGCCACACTCTGTTGTAACCAGACTGGGAACTTATTAATAGAACATTTGATGACATCTTTCTGATGGAAGGCGATACTTGGTGCTATGGACGCTTTTCAGAAACCACCAAAAAGTGTTGATTGTTGATACCCAGCTGTGGAATCAAAACAAAAATAAATGAGACACTACATTAATGTACATATCCAAAATTATTTCTCATGTCGTTAAGGTTGTATTTACTCCTAAAGGTTTTATTTATTGACTGGCTGGCTGGCTCTCCAAATGGCAAGCTAGCTAAATAAACACTATGCCAGTGTAAAAGGAGATGCTAACCACTGCTCCACGTGGAGTTCAAACTAAGTTAGTGTTGCTGAAAAAAGGAAAGTGAGCTTATTATTGAGTGCAACATGGTATAAACCATTTTCCTAAAACAAGTTAGCAAAGTTATTTCACCTGTTGGCGATACAGTATAAGTAAAACGGATAGCATTGTACGTGAATCTAGTCTAGTATTGTTTTATAATATGCTGAAACTGAATATAACTTGTGAAAAAAACACACTTTGAACAGCTATTGGTTTAGAAAGTCCACATCAGACCCAATAGAATAAAGGAGGTCTCTTCCACTGTGCAGCCTGATGGTAGACGGCAGGATTAGCCCACACCCTGACTCCACCTGGTTACATAAACAAATTTTGAAGCTTTGGGTTTATTGCAACACCGCATCATTGCACACTTTACACTTGCACAGTATCAATGATTGTTTAGGAACATGAGGATAAAGTATGTTAAATGAGGCAATAGAAACCATTTTTACTGAGTGCTGGGGGTATTGGGCCATAATGGGCAGTGACGAAGGACTACATTTCAAATGTAATCACATATACTAAACAATAGATTTGGGTGTTATCAATTATACTTGTGCAATATCCCAACCTCTGCCATTTACATGGATTTCTTATTTATTTATTTACGATTTGCAATCACTAACCACAGCCCCTTAAGCAGC
This sequence comes from Notothenia rossii, assembly GCF_949606895.1. Classification (NCBI taxonomy): domain Eukaryota; kingdom Metazoa; phylum Chordata; class Actinopteri; order Perciformes; family Nototheniidae; genus Notothenia; species Notothenia rossii. Next base: position 43,568,246 of record NC_136904.1, read on the forward strand.
GTACTGTAGTTGTAGGCTTATCTGGATATTAGGAAATAGGCCTACTATCAAAGGTGCATACATTTTCACAATCGCTCTCATAATCCAGAACTTTAACAGACATACTGTAAATCAGATAATATATTTAAACAAAATGGTTCACAAAGTGGGTGACCTCGAGGTGCCGCAAGATTGATCAGGTTAGTGTTCACAGTGCATCACGGAAACATGATGACATTTACATTAAAGGTGGGGTAGGTAATTTCGGAGAAACCAGCTCGAGTGCGCTAGAATTTGAAAATATACAGCCGGAAAAAATCTGCCACTTCCTTACAGAGCCCCTCCTCCAACACACACGAACGCTCACATGACCAATGAGGGCACGAGATAAGTTTGTGCACAGATGGAAGGCTGACAGGCAGGTAGGCCATCCAGTTATTTTTGCCGGGCCGGCTCATTGGTCGTGCTTTTTGCAGTACTACGGCTTCCACAGATGACATTTTTTTTAATGGATTTTTTGTCAAAGCACTTCAGATATTCATTGCTATCGGGATGTTAAGAGCATTCCATGGAATATAACAAAAAGTGTATCTCGAACCGGTTTCTCAAATGTACCTACCCCACCTTTAACTGTTTCATTATAAGTTGAAAGATGATCAATACATATATAATTGACTCCATAAAGGGCAGCTGAGGCCTTTCTGCAGGGTTTTAGCATGTTTTCCCATACACCTCGGGTTAATGGGAGTGAAGGTGTGAATGTGAGGGTGATGGCTATCAGTCTCCTCGGGAAACGCTCACCCAGTGTCAGAGTATATCAATTAAATATCCATATGATGTACAGATATGTGTGTTGGCTGTTGGCTGGCACTTTGAAACTGCTGCTTTAGAAACAAAAAAAGAAGAGTATGGAACGCAGATCAAAAAATTATACGCAGACTATTGATTGGAAGAGAATATGGAATAATATATCCTTAACATCGCGTAACCACAATCACCAATTGATACAGTATAAAATGATACATAGATATTACCTGTCAACCAGAAAATGCTGTCAATTAAGGATGATTCCAAGCCCCATATGCCTTCTCTGTAACCCAAAGACTATTGGCACATATGTACACATGGTTTATGAATGTACTGCAGTAAGAACGTTCTGGAAACAGGTTATTGACATTGTATCTGAGATTATTGGAGTTCACATACCCTTTCTCTCAAATATTGTATTGTTGAATGATGATTCTTCTCTTGACCTACAGAAACATCAGAAGAGGGTGCTTTTCGCTGGTCTAACAGCAGCCAAAAAAATAATAGTAATACGATGGAAACCCCCACATACTTTATTTATCAAGCAATGGATATCATCCTTCCATGACCTACTAATCTCAGAGCTGTCAATCGCTTCTGCTAATAAGGCTAAGGGGGAAACATTAGAGGCTATTCAAAGAGCTGCTGATCGGGTAATATCATTCATGTAAATGATGATTGTACATATACGCACACCTTGGTGCAATTGTAGATTATTAGGAGTTAATCGCAATTCAGCTTAAACAGATTAAATGTTATGTGGGAAAAAAAAAGGTATGAATGTATTTTATGTGGATAAATTGCTATGCTATAAATTGTTATGCTATAATATAAATAATATATATATATATATATATATATATATATATATATATATATATATATATATATATAGATGAACTCAGACGATTGCTAAGAAACATCAGGTAGGATTTTCTTTGAAATGGCAAGATGGGTGGGAAGAGGGGGGGACGGGGTGGCATGGGAAAGGGATTCCCTATATTTTTTCTTTCTTTGTCATTTTTTTTTCTTTTTGTATTGTCTATATAATTTGTATCTGTATAAGTCCCTCTTGTGAGGGCAAAAAAAAAAAACAACAATAAAAAGTTAGTCACAAAAAAAAAAGAAACAAAAAGAAACATTTTAGTTGTAAAATGTATTTTGTTCTTTGCAATGTAAGCTGAATCTAAACTCCTGTTCTGATCCCTCTCCAACATCCTTTCCCATCTCCTTAGAGAACACATTTTATGATCGTTAATCAATTGGTAGCTGGTGGCATTTCAAAATATACAAGTCTTTCATTAATTCTGCGAGAGTTAAGATTTAATTCATTTAATTTTCAGCACACATTTATTTGGTGTCTTTTGTTTGGTAAAGTAAGCTCATTAAGGTCATAAACCCTGGACTAAAACGCTTATTTGTGTTTCAGCTAGATCATAAACCTCATATCTGTCAACGTGATATTAGTATACGATATGTTTTAGATTCAAACCAATAATCAATCGCTTTCAATGAAATGAATGGGACCATTTGAGGGATTGAGGAAAGTGGACCGCTTTGCCTTTGATTAATTGGTCTCCTTGTGTCCATCTGTCAGTATGGAGATCTGTGATCCCAGGAACAACATCACCATGTGTCCGCTGTGCGACCGCGCCTGCAGCTATTGGAAGCTGGTGACCGCCTGCGGGACGGCCCGGGCCAGCCACCTGTTCGATAACCCCGCCACCGTCTTCTTCTCCATCTTCATGGCCCTCTGGGGTAAGGACCCTTCACATCCAATCATACCAACCGCATCCAAAGAGTCCAATAAAAACCGGCAGCCAGTTGCACAAAACATCTTAAATTAAAATAAATTCTGACTTCTAGTTTCCATGTTTCTAAAAAGATTTAGATGCTCAAAACACAATTTTTAAGGTTTGCTTAAAACTTTCCCTTAAGTATTTGAAGTTTTGTCCTTATTTTTGGTTTTATACTTAAGGAATCTCCTAAGGCCAGTTAAACCGTTGCACAAAAGACTTTAACAGCCAAAGTGAAAAAGGAAACTTAGATTAAATCAGACTAGATAATATATACTTAATTCATCCAAGTTTACAGGTACACATTAGTATTAGAATAAAATCCAAGTAGAAAAAGATAATCATAAACCATAAATAAATAAATATCATCAGCACAAAATATATATATATAGATTATTTAAAATATACACAATATAAATAAAATACATTAGAGTAATCCATAATAGATACATCTACTACAAAAACTGCATAATAAAGATATATTCTATATACAAAAGTGTGCAATATTGAGTGCAGTTTTTTAATTCAAATTCATATCAATTCAATGAAGTAGCGTGATGTGCCCAAAATGATCAGGGTTACTAAAGGTACCACTGACCAAAAGATGGCAGAGTAAATGGTGTTAAATAGGGAAAATGAATGTTTCTAAGAGGGATGACGAGCTATTTGTTTTACACAATATATTTGACCATTGGTCAGTGCATGATTTGTCTCACCGTCTACAGTTGGATCACTATATTTGCTGAAACTCTGCAATTAATTATTACCCTTCAGTTTTATGCTAATGAGTACTTCAAGAGAACACCTCAAGTGTATTTCGAAAAAGGCTATTGTAGATGAGTAGAATTTCAAACACAACCTGTTCAGCAAACTAGTTGCTGAGTTGCCAAGTAAGTTGCTAGTTCAACCGTTTAACTTTATAGACAATACGGTTTAATACATTTAGTTTAGGATATGTGATTGCTGCCCCTCAGGCGCACATAGACTTTACAATAGGAATCTGCAGAGTAACTCTTGAGTAAACAAAGAGCTGCTCCTCTGATGTCCTGCCAATCCACGCTGCCATCTGCGACCAGCAGCAGGGCGTCAGACCAGAGAGGCTCTGGAGCTGGTGTCTGACAGAGTCACAGCCTGTCTGCCATCTGGGTTCATGTTCTGTAGCCCTGATCAAGGGGAATATCATGAACCTGTACGTACTGCTCCTTGTGGGAAATCATTGCAGGAGCCAAAATAGCAACATGTGTGTGTCCATGAGTGCAAATGAAACACAAAACACTATCCAATCCAACAATTACTGCTTCAACTAACAAGTATTGTAAGTTATGTAAGTACATTTTGTTTAGTAAAGCACCCTAAATGAAACAATATCACACATTTCTTCATGACAACATAATGATTAACCATAAAAACACATGAGGTGAGAAGAAAGGCTAGCTTTAAGTGGGTCTTCAGCTGCTTTTAAAAAAAGGCTCTAAATGTTAAACAGGTACCTTGAAATAAATGACAATATTAGACAATGTAATAAAGGAGATACATTGGTTTTGATCTGGGTTTCCCTGCTGGTAGGTGTTATCATTGCCATGTGCAGAAGTGTTCAGGACCATTAGCAGAAGGTTCAGAGACAATTGACTATGGCAGACCAAAAGGGAGACATAGGCTGCGTTTCACTTCTCTTATTTTTAATTTCCTCGCTCCTCCGTCTCTGTATCACCGGAAGTTGATTTGTCTGCGCCATCTTGAGTAGCGTCCCAGTGGCCTTATTTGTGCCGGAAGACCGAGGATCGAGGATCGATAACGGAGGAGCGATAATGGAGGAACTACCAGACGCTTCACGTGACGTTACGGAGGAAACTACGTCCCATTGCTCTTAAAACTCATTTCCCTGCTTTTCGTGGTTTCCTTGCATCTCTCCATGTTTCCCTGGTGGGAGGGACTAAACGCAGGGAAACAACTTACGTGAGGGACGCAAGGAATCCATTTAACCGAAGTGAGACGTTGCGTCTCACTTCGGTTAAATGGAAGTGAGACGCACCATAGTCCTGCTGGGATAATACAAAAGCGTGAATAATAATTTCTAGCTAAAAAATAACCATATGACCTTATACTATGAGCAATTATGAAAGTTAGTGGCTAATGTTATCTGAAGTGACCATAGGACATCATCCTTAAGAGATGTATACCTAAATATCATCAGCGTTACAGTAAATAATAACCTCGCAAAAACAGAGGAGAAAATAATATAGGACCAGACTCATCCCTGAGGGACACCCCAGAAACGAGCAAAAGTTTCAGACGCGTAGGGACCAAGGGACACAGAAAAGAAACTCCTATCGAAGACATAACAGGAGAACCAGTCCACATTACGTATCAAAGCCTGATAGCTTCTTCCTCTGTGCCATAGAGCTCCACTGATGCCCATAACTATTCAAAACACATAATTGAGCCACACTGTTGCACTGTGCGACATGTTCCCTCATTATCATGATCCCACTCACACAGTAGTTTATTTAAACTCAATCCCACGTACACTGTCCTCATCTAATATTAACCAAAATTACCTTTTGTTGTTGTAATTAAGCATTATTAGGAACCTACAGACTTGGAACTGAGAGCCACAGACAGAGTAGTTAAGGATAGTCCATGTGGGATATCTAGAGATACATTTTTAAGGGAATTGCAATCACTACAGTTATCCATTTATTTCTCCAATCCATTTTATTTCTATAGCACATTTAAAAACCACAGAGTTTAACAAAGTGCTGTACATCAACAACTGTATAAAAACATAGCATAATACATAAAGAACAGACAGGACATGAAACAAATGTAAAACACGAGACAATGAAACCAGATCAGAAGCCACAGACTGAGACAGTGTTATGAACTGAGACACAGGACACAGGACCCAAAAGCAGGACTCTGAGACAGTTGTCCAAAAATAGAATGTTGTTTAATAATAACAAAAACTAAGTCGTACTTCAAAACCAAAAACTCACTTGACAAAAGGTATATTTCTCAAAGTAAAGTTTCAGGAGTCAAAAGGCCCAGGTTCTCACGACATGAAACATAACGAACTGACAAGGGAACAAAGAAACACAAGGGCTATTTATAGGTGAGGAGGATGGGCACAGGTGAAAACTATCAGGGCAGGGCCAAGCAATCTCAAGGGCGGGAAACACACAAAGGCAGGAAATGTGGGATCTGGGGCCTCATTTCTAACGCCGTGCGTAGGATTCACGTGGGAAGGTTGCTTACGTATTAGAAATCCCAAAAATAGGTACAGAAATATTCCGACATTTTCCGATTCACCAAACATTGTGTACCGGCGAGGAAAGTGCGTACAGCACTTCCTACGTCGGTTTCCCTTTATAAATCACAATCGACTCGAAATGCGGTTTAGCTTTTGCAGGCTTCACGTAACGCCCATATTTGCCTATAAATAGTCAAAGAAACGCCCATTCATTCATTAATTTTGACTGACTTTATCAAGAAGATAGCAGGAAATGACGACAGAACAGCTAAAAAAGAAATCTCACACCGTGTCAGATTTTGGTTATTTTGGGGAGGTCGAGATAAATCATATTGTTTGGTGGATGCAGTTTGAACCAGAGTAGCAGCATGGAGGTCGGATCGTCACCAAAATAAATAAATAAGTGGTCCGAAAAAGGTTCATGACAAAAAAAATACACATAGCCTTCCTCAGGCAGTGTGTTTGTGCCGGGGACAGGAGACCCCCTCTTGATGAGAAACTGTAAGAAATGATCGGGGAATCCCTCCGGAGTGGAGTCACCACGACTGGATCTGAATTATGTTTTCGTATTGGGTGGTTTGTGTCCCAGCTGTTGATCAGCTGTGCGCAGCGTCTCCACTGCAGCAACTCTATATCCACCAGTTAAAGGAAATACAATGTGTTGTGTTATATTAGCCGTACAATTTACCACATATGGTGTTCTTAGTTTCCATACCTCCTGTGTTTTATGAGCGACTTATCAAGTCTTAGCAAACGGCATAAAACATGATTAAACATTATAGTATATAATAATAATAATAATAATAAATGGGATTTATATGCGCTTTTCTAGACCCAAAGACGCTTTACATTATGAGTCAGGTCGACAAACAAAACAAGAACAAAAACACAAACAAAAAACAAAACAAAAACAGAAAAGCAGTCAGGAGGATGTTGGTTCAGAGGGGGGAGGGGCGGGTTTAAGGATAAGCAGAGTTGAAGAGGTGGGTTTTGAGACGGGACTGGAACAGGGTGAGGGAATCAGACTCACGGAGGTCTTGGGGGAGGGAGTTCCAGAGCTTCGGGGCTGCCACAGAGAAGGCTCTGTCCCCGAAGCTCCGGAGTTTGGCCTTGGGGATTGAGAGCAAACCGGCTGAGGTGGATCTGAGGGACTGGGGTGGTTGGTAGAGGATGAGGAGGTCAGTGAGGTAGGGGGGGGGCAGATGGTGGAGGGCTTTATAGGTGAGGACCAGGAGTTTGTAGTGAATGCGGTGTGAGACGGGAAGCCAGTGGACTTCTTTGAGGACCGGGGTGATGTGATGCCATGATTTGGTGTGGGTGAGGAGTCTGGCGGCTGCGTTCTGGACACGCTGTAGTCTGTTGAGGGATGTTGTGCTGATGCCGAAGAGGAGTGAGTTGCAATAGTCAATGCGGGAGGAGATGAAGGCGTGAATGAGTCGCTTAGCTGCGGGGCGGGTGAGAGAGGGACGGAGTTTGGCGATATTGCGGAGGTGGAAAAATGAGGTTTTTACAACTTGGCGGATGTGGGGGTCGAGGGAGAGGGTGGGGTCGGATATCACGCCAAGGTTGCGTGCCTGGGTGGAGGGGGAAACAGGGGTGCCATCGATGGTGAGTGTCAGGTTGGGGGTTTTGCTGAGGGTGGATTTGGAGCCGATGAGGAGGAGTTCAGTTTTATTGCTGTTGAGTTTGAGGAAGTTGTGTTGCATCCAGGATTTTATTGCAGTCAGACAGGATTCGATGTGTGTGAGAGGGGGGTTGTGGGGGGATTTGGTGCTGAGGTAGATCTGTGTGTCGTCAGCATAGCAGTGAAAGTCCAGGTTGTGATGGCGGAGAATCTGACCAAGGGGGAGGATGTAGATGATGAAGAGGAGGGGGCCGAGTACTGAACCTTGGGGAACACCTTGGGTGACTGAAGCTGTGGTAGAGGAGTGATTGTTGAGGGAGATGAAGTGGGATCTGTCGGAGAGGTAGAGGTGGAGCCACCTGAGTGCAGTACCTTCGATACCGATATCCCGGAGTCGGGTAAGCAGGATGGTGTGGCTCACGGTATCGAAGGCTGCACTCAGGTCAAGGAGGATGAGGATGTTGAGGGAACCGGTGTCAGCAGAGGTGAGGAGGGAATTGAGGACTTTGCTGAGTGCCGTTTCTGTGCTGTGGTGAGGACGAAAACCAGACTGAAGGGGTTCAAAAAGGTCCTTTTTGTGGAGATGGCGGTGGAGTTATTTGGAGATGATGCGTTCTATTGTTTTAGAGAGAAAGGGGAGGTTGGAGATGGGGCGGTAATTACTGAGGGAGGAGGGATCCAGACCGGGTTTCTTGAGGATGGGAGTGACAGCAGCAGTTTTGAAGGCAGAGGGAACGGTTCCTTGGGACAGGGAGGAGTTGAAAAGGTTGACAATGTAGGGGCAAAGGACAGGGAGGCAGGACTTCAGAAGAGGGGTGGGTAGAGGGTCAAGCGAGCAGGTTGTGGGTTTGGAGGAGCTGATCAGTTGGAGTATTTCAGGGGGGGTAACCAGAGTGAACTGGGAGAGAATGCCGTGGGGAGGAGGGCTCGGGAGGTCAAGGGAGATGGAGGGAGGAATTGTGGCGGTGGATGTTGGGGGAGATGTTTGTGTGTCAGATGCAGCGGATGGGGAGTGATTAATGGCAGTGATTTTGTCAGAGAAAAACTGGAGGAATGAACTGCATGTGGAAGTGGAGGACGAGAGGGTGTCAGCACGGGGTTTGAGGAGCTTGTTGACGGTGGAGAAGAGGGTCCTGGGGTTACGGGAGGGGTCGATGAAGATGGTGGAGAGGTAAGCAGATTTTGCGGCATTGAGGGCGTCTCTGTAGGTAGTGAGATGGAGTTTGTAGGAATCATGGTGAACTGTGAGGGATGATTTCATGGTTAGGCGTTCAAGCTGGCGGCCGGTTTGCTTCAGTTTACGGAGTGCAGGGGTGAACCAGGGTGAGGAGGTTTTAAAAGTGACATTTTTCCTTTTGAGGGGGGCCAAGCTATTGAGGGAGGCGAGTAGGGTTGAATTAAGGTGGTTGAGTTGATCATCGGGTGAGCTGAGGTTCGAGTCCAGGGGGAGAGTAGAGGATAGCAGGTCGGAGAGGTGCTGGGGATCAACAGAGCGTAAATTATGGAAAGTGATGTTCCTGGATGGGGGGGGGGGGGGAGGCGGTGGTGAACTGTATGAGTTTGTGGTCAGAGAGGGGAAAGGGGCAGGGGTGGAGGTCGAGTACTGTGAGGTTGGTGGAGCAGACAAGGTCAAGGATGTGTCCTTTATCGTGGGTGGGGAAGGTGACATGTTATGTAAATGAGAAATTGTCCAGAAGGGAGGAAAATTCAGAAGCGTGTTTGCAGGTGGTGGAGTCCATGTGGATGTTAAGGTCGCCGAGGAGTAACAGACGTGGGGAGAGGGATGAAGCAATGGTTAGGAGTTCAGTGAGATCAGAGAGGAAGGAGGGGTGTGGTTTAGGGGGGCGGTAAATGAGGATAACTGTCAGTGAGGGAGGGGTTTTGAAGGCGAGAAATTCGAAGGATGGTACTGAGGGGAGGGTGAGTTCTGTAGTCCGGATGTTCTGGTTGTAGATGACAGCCAGCCCACCACCACGGCGTGAGGGGCGGGGTTTAGTGATGTAATTAAAACCAGGGGGGGATGTTTGATTAAGCAAGAAGAAGTCATTGGGTTGTTGCCAGGTTTCAGTGAGCAGAAGGAAGTCGATGGATTTGTCCAGGATGAGTTTGTGAAGGATGTGGGCTTTATTGTTGAGTGACCGTATATTTAGAAGGGCAAAATTGGTCAAGTGGGGGGTTGTAGGGGTGGTGGCAGGGTGGAGAGGTATGAGGTTGTCTAGGTTAGTAGCGCGGGGGTGGGCATGAGAGGGGGGGCAGTGGAGCAGAGGAGGGGGGCTTGATGGTGGAGAGAAATGGCTTGTTATATGTGTTGGGAGGCGGAGGGGAGTGGGATCCGCTCCAGGTATTCCGTGCAGCTGGGAGTGTAGGTGAGCGGGGGAGAGTGTAAGAGAAGCAGTAGGAGTTGCGTTCTGATGATGCGTCAGGTGTGCAACAGTGCGTTGCGTGGAGCAGATGGATGCAATGGATTGTCCGTGCTGAAGGTAAACAAAACTGCGGCGGGTGCTTCGGTGAATGTAGCGGGGTCGACAAAGGAGTCCAAGATGTCTGATGACTGAGATGGAAGACGGAGTGGAGGAGTTGGTCAATGACAGCAGCTGTGAGATGGAGTATTTCAGCATGATGACAGGCAGAATGGCTGGGAGCAGTGGGATGGCAGCGATAGCAGCGATAGCAGCTAGCAGCAGATAGCAGCAGATAGCAGCTAGCGGGCTAGCTAGGTTCACAGAGGTGGAGGATTGTTGTGGAGACGAGGAAGATCCACGACATGGCAGGAGGATGTGAGCAGCGGGACGGGACAGATGCACCCCAGAGATGAAGGCAGGAGGCAGAGAGAGTCCACGGTTGTTGCGTGGGACGGAGACAGACAGTAGGCGATGTAGCAGATAGCAATAGCCACGTTGATGGCTACGTGAGGGCAGCCGGCTACAGCCAGCAACGGAGGCAGAAGTCCAAAATACGTAAAAAAATCTTTTTTAAAAACAATGTGCATTGCATTAAAGATGTGTAAATGCAGGGCAGTGGTCCAATTCGAAAGATTGGAGAACGAATGGTAGTTGAGGGTGATAGAGGGTGACAGAGGCGGAGAAGCGGCGAACAGTCAACGCCAGCGTCCTCTCCAGCAGCGGGAAAAGTCGATATAAAACCATGCTCGTATCTACAACCTATAGAGATGCAAAACGGCGTCAGTTTAGACGGAATTCTGTCCTCCTGCTTACCGCATCATTTATGAGAAAACATTTCATAACATTAACACAACATATTCGAGGTGGTTTTAAATAACATATCCGTATTTATTTGTTATGTTTTTGTGTGCACTGAGGAGTCTCAAACAGACGTTTGTTAAATCATTTTAAGATTGGCTTTAATCAATTTGTGAAAATGAATTCTTCATATATGATAAATGAGAGGTAACATTTTATTTATGGTATTATTTCCACATATTTCTCTCCATTCTTCCTTCTGCCAACGGTGTCGCAGTTTTTCGTCTCTCCCGTTTTTGTGCTTAGTGCGTACGCATGGGTTAGAGTTTGCAAGGAGGACCGCACATTTTCCCATCAAGTTAGTATTTTATAAATCGCAAACATTGCGTAGAAATTGGCGTACGCTATTTTTTGAGAGCATATCCCTTTATAAATGAGGCCCCTGGAATGAGAGGGAAGGATTACTTTCAAAATAAAAACAGGAAGTGACAAGATCAATACACAAGACGAGAGTAAAAAACATAACTTAACCTAACATAACTGTCGAGTCACAACAGAAACTCTCCTACATGACAATACAAAACACAAGTAAGGTAAAAACCCACATTTAAACACACAAGAGTCACCTAGCCTGTAAATGCCAGGGAAAAGAAGTGGGTTTTTGTAAGAGATTTAAAAACAGGCAGAGTTGGAGGAAGTCTAACCTGGAGGGGCAATTTGGTCCATAACCTTGGAGCTGCAACAGCAAAGGCTCTGTCTCCTCGCTGCTTTAGCCTTGGGTTATCTAGCTAGGCATAGAGGTTAACTATATACAAGCTGATGATTAGTCACAATAATCATTATCAATGTCAATTATAATCAACATAAAACGAATTAACCCTTTAGATTAAAGTCTAAAAGAAACAACGGAGATACAGCACATCTTTACAGAAGTAATCCAAAAAAATAACCTTATTGTTTGTTTATTGTCATGTATAGATGATGGTATAAGGGGCATGTATACAGATGTTGTTTGAGCCTGTGTTAATATTGCTGCGTGTGCTTGGTTATGTAGCGGTTCTCTTCATGGAGCACTGGAAGAGACGACAGATGCGGCTCAACTATGTCTGGGACCTGACGGGCTTCGGAGAAGAGGAGCAGGTGAGACAATGCTACAAATTATTTTTGGATACAAATGTCTAAAGATATACCTTCACAGGAGTATATTTGATAACAATAGTTTCACATTCTGGTAAAACCTATGATTTGTTTCTTTGCTGAGAGTTATTACTCTTGTGTCTGAAAGACTGGAAATAAGCAGTAACAGGCACCTCTAAACAGAGGTGGGAGAAGTGCTCAGATCTTGTTCTTAGGTAAAAGTAGAAGTACCAGAGTGTAAGAATACTAAAATATTAGATAAATGTAGTGGTGGTCTAATGGATAGTGAGGTGGGCTGAAGATCGGAAGGTTGTGAGTTCAAATCCCGCCTGGAACACCACCAGTGTGCACTTAGCCCTTAGTTACTCCAGGGAGAATGTCCCTATAATTGGTAATTGTAAGTCGCTTTGGATAAAATTAAAAGTAGACTATTTACCTCTGAATCGTAGAAAGGCAAGGAGCCGAAGAACATTGAAATACTCCAGTAAAGCACAAGTCTGTCAAAATTGTACTCAAGTACACTACTTGAGTAAATGTACTTAGTTACTTTACACCACTGCCTCTAAAACGTGTTAATTAACATGTTACTGTATTTAATGAAATGCTAAGATAATAAGTTGTGTTTTCTACGCAAGCCCAGAGAGGCAAATGACTTAAAAAAGATGTTGGTGGTCCAGTTTTAAGTCTAATTTGAATAGTTTTCTCTGCAAAATGTTTGAAAGTTTATTTGTTTCATATCACCATCCTATCTTATCACAAGGTACACATATGTTTGTGTTAGCAAAACAATAAGCAACATAACTGTCAGGTTTTTCTTTTGGCTAGCCTGCCACATGCAATAAAGCCCTTGTATTTAAAATGCACGGAGAGATGAAAGCCTTTAAGAAAACAGGACTTAATTAAGTCTCTTTTTAAACAACAACTTGTGCTGACACTTGTATTAACATGACAATAAATACAGATGTGTCACTGCAAAGTCACACAGTAATATGGATGACAGAGAGGTGGGGGTGTGAGTCTGTGTTCCTGTGTCGTGAGTCAGCCCTCAGCTGTAATTTTCCCACGCACACACCACAGTCTCACACATCACTATCTTTTCATATAATAAGGAAATGAAGCAGTGTCCTACAGCCTTCTTCTAAAAGGTTTGTTTCAGTGTCATGTCCTGTATCATTGACATTTTTTCCTTTTGTGTTTGTGTGTGTTGTATTTGACAGGAGGAACATAAGGTTTGGAATCCGACTTGCTTATCTTTTTTTTAACCTACCGTTTACGATCCACCCTGCAGCCGCTAACGCTAACATGTTCTCCCTCAAGGTGTCTAACAATCTCCCTCAGGAGTATTCCCTTGGCATTTTGTACTCTTTTATCTGCTGTGTAAGGTTTACTGCGGCTTTTCTCTTTCTCTCTGAGGTTTATACTGAAGCCTCTTGTTAGTGTGGCCTCTCAACACTTTGTTGTTGCTGTTGTTTGTCTCCTGACAGCAGCAGAGATGACAGGACCATTTATTTGACTCATAGCTCTCTGTCCTCCTCCTTGCTTCTCTGCTTTTCTTTTGAGATATACAGGGCCCATAGGAGCCACAAGTAGCACACAAACTCCCAACGTGGAATAATATGCATTTGAACAAGTGGTGTGAAATATAGGCATTCTGTACTTTTAAACAAAAAGGAACAGAACTGGCTAACCTGTTGGGTCAATACAATCTGAACATTATGAAGCACTTTAAATGCAAATGGCATCACAGAATGTATACGGTTGGTTTAATTATGTGAGGCCTTGGTTATCCAAAATGGTTGAGTAATGGCCCAATGAAAGAAGTGGCTATCTGTTCCTTTTACTTCTCACAAGTCCTTAAGGCCCAGAGAGTCATGTAGGGCTCATAGCACTGATGGTATTTGACCCATGTGCGCCTCATATACTTTTCACAGTTCCTGCCCACTTTAAGCCTGTATTGGGCCCACATGGACATGTTGGCTGGGAAGTCAGTGGTATGTCAAACCCATAAACTTCACAAATACCTGGAAATATGTTTCTGAAAAAATCCACAACCTGGAACCGGACCAAAAGGGGATCAAATAGGCAGGATAGCTGGTTTTTGTTCAAAATTAAAACAGTATAACAAGTCCACGCTTTTATATTTCCAGAGGTGTAATGAGTGTGTCATTTGAAAGGTGTGATATATACTGTAGTGATGAAACCCCAAAGAGTTATAACCTTGCTGTTATTATTATCACCTCAGCTTCAGAAGCTCCTGTAGGGCTGGTAGGAGACTGCATTTTTGACTTATATTTGCCAGGTGGCCAAACATGACTCCAAGTTACTGCTGTGTGTGTAAATAGCAGCTTGCTAACACGCTCTTGTTACAGTGAGGAAGAGTTGCCAACAAATCTGTTAATGCTGGTTAAGTTGCAGTAATGATGGTCATGAGGACTCTAAGAAGAAAATGATTACATTTCTACTGAATATGAAATGATAGAAGAGCAATTGTTCCTTTTAATAATCCAATTCTTGAAGAAGTCACTCTTTACATTTGCTTTTTGTCTGCATTTGGGTCTTTGTTTGCCTATCTGCGCTCATGTTCTAACCTTAACAATGCAATAACTATGCCTAACCACGTTTTGCAATTCTTTCCAACCAAGGGTTCCACCAGTGTCCTCTGTGTACGCTGCACCTCTTCATTCTTCTTGGCTTAATGCAACAAGTATTACTCTATGACAAATGGGTGCATATACATTCATTTCTGACGGCATATTACATGGAAATAAAATGTTAACCTGATATTCCTCACCATGCAAGGATTATTTGATCAAAACAAAAATTCAGCTTGCCATATCATGGAGCTTTGTGAATCAAATGGTAACAGCTGGATTAAGAAAGGACAGTTTCAAATGTCAATCACAGACACATACTGACAGAGGTAGGTTTTGATGGCATACAGCACACATGTAGCTGTATTGCATTAAGCTTGGATAAACATAAATGCATCAAAACTAGCAAAATAACTGGACTGGCTGTTTTTATGTCATTCTAACATTTAGTTTCACATACTCCTAATCCTTTCATGGTGGGTCCATGCATTGCTCTTTCCTTGCACAGAAGTCTAACTCAAACACACCATTTTGCTTCATGCACACAGGCTGTTCATTTCATGGCTGTCTCCAAACGTTCTACTGTATATCGCTTTGTACTGCTTACTAACCCACAGGGGTCACGTGTCAGTTACTGTAACATTAAAACTGATTTCCATTCCAGGACCACAACCGAGCCGAGTACGAGTTCCGGGTCATGAAAAAGACAATGAAACAGGAACAATCCAGCCCCAAGGTAAAGTAGATTTACTTGATGTTATGTATGTGTGTAAAGCAGACCTGCACAGTGCATCATGTTTTAGAGATCTGTCTTCAGAGCGTCGGCATCAGAAGATGTAGTATTCACAATATTACACCATTGTAAAAATGTGTGTGGCGCAGTGGATTAGTGCGTTGGTGTTCGGATCAGGGGAGCACAGGTTCAAACCCCACTGCAGTCAGCATGTCTTTGTTTCCCTGAGACACTTCACCCCAAATTGCTCCTGTGGGGATTGCCCACAAGTCGCTTTGGATAAAAGCGACTAACAAGTGACATGTAATGTAATGTACTTGTGTTACATAATGTAGTTGGAATGCTGTTAACAGCATTTAACATTAACTAGAGAATGCAATTCCTGAAGAAATTGCTAGTGGGAATGCTTTATGCTGAAATATAATGTGTAAGAAGAAAGTGAATAATCAGGAATATTTGGATGACCTATGGTTTCCATATGAATGAATATTAAGTTAAAAAGTAGCATGAAACTCCAAATGTATAAATAATGTTAAAGATGTAAGGCTTTGAATGTAAAATGTTATTCGTAGGAAAAATTGAAAATGCAAAAATAACTGGTGAAATACTAACATTTGGCAAATTTTATTTTCAAAAACCAGAACATGGGGGAAAAAAACTATAAAACGTTTCAAATCAATTACTAACAAATTATATTCAGTAAAAACACGAGTGAAAATCTGTCAAACAATACATGAAAAAAACTATATAAAACAGTTTGAATCAACAGGGCTCTCAAGTTTTGAACAGAGTTCAGAGTGAGATTTTGGCAGCGGTGTTTGGTACTCCAACTTCTGGCTCCCCTCAAAGTTCCCATGAAGCCCTCTGTACCGCGAATGTCAACGGGTTTTATTTTTTTAAAACTGCCATAATTCCCAAACCCTACATTCCTGAGACATATTTTTCATGACAAACGTAGGAAAACATGTCGTTGCTTGAAAAATTACAAATAATTAAGCAAAACAATTCAACAAAATGCCTCTTGAGGGCATGAAGTGACAAAAACGTTCAACATGCCTCCATTAAAGCCCATTGTAATTTCAGGCAGATATTTCCTCACAGTAGCAGCCGCACACCTTTAGTTAAACTGCCAAAACGCCACATTATTAACCCAAAACTACACAAAAATTAAACTTCAGATACTCAACTTCCTTGACACGCTTCACGTTTTGAAATTTCACAGATATCTATTACGGTTCTTCCACAAAACGTTCACATGTAAGAGGTTTATCTCTCATTCAGAACAATGGAAACCTTTGATCTCTGGACGTGAGCTCAAATATAAACACCTGTGTAATGGAATACGATGATGTTATAACTCCAACTGACATGCTCAGAGCAGCAAACTTCAGATAGCAGTGTGCTAACAGTCCAGCCGTGAAGACATCTACGGGACAGTTTTAAGATTTCTTCAAATGCCGTTGCCATGGCAACACATTGCTCGCCTTGAAACACTGTTTTCTCATAACTTCAGTGAATATACTCCAAACAGCCCAGAACTTCACAGGTTTGGTAACGATGCAGCCATCAACACATCTAAGCGTATTATGGGGTGTCATCAAATGCCGTTGCCATGGCGACAGACCACTCGCCATGAAACACGATGTGGCTGTAAGTCCAATCGACACGGTCCAATCGTCCCCCAATCTTCACTTGTATATCACTGGTCCATGCCTCAACAGCTCTATGCCAAATCTGAGATCTCACCATATGCCGTTTCCATGGAAACGCATCCCTCGCCATAAAACATAATGTCGATATAACTCCTATGAAAATGTTCAAAAAGAGCTCAAACTTCACATGTGTGCTAACAGTCCAGCCGTGAAGACATCTACGGGACAGTTTTGCGATTTCTTCAATGCTTGCCACGACACACGGCTTTCTCATAACTTCAGTGGAACTGCTCTAAACGCCCCAAAACTTCACAGGTTTGGTAACGATGCAGCCATCAACGCATCTAAGCCTAAGCGTATTATGGGATATAATTCAGATATTCTGCTGGTTTTCCAAGCCTTTTTACTTTCTTTTCTTCTCTCATCACACATTCAAGCCCACAGTTTTCATGTATCATTTCAATCTAAATTATTCACTTTCTTCTTACACATTACATTTCAGCATAGCAGTTTAGCATCATATTTTCAGCATAAAGCATTCCCACTAGCAATTTCTTCAGGAATTGCATTCTTTAGTTAAACTTGGTCCTCTCTTGCAAAAGTCAAAGATAACATCCTGCCAAACACAGAGTGAAGACACACACCGTCTGTCAGCAGCTGACAGGGAACTTGGATCACACTGAACAGTGCAGGAATCAAATCGAATGGTGGCTTCATCAGCATGAAAGTGCTGATAAAACACTCTAACAACGTGTGTGTGTGTGTGTGTGTGTGTGTGTGTGTGTGTGTGTGTGTGTGTGTGTGTGTGTGTGTGTGTGTGTGTGTGTGTGTGTGTGTGTGTGTGTGTGTGTGTGTGTGTGTGTGTGTGTGTGTGTGTGTGTGTGTGTGTGTGTGTGTGTGTGTGTGTGTGTGTGTGTGTGTGTGTGTGTGTGTGTGTGTGTGTGTGTTTTCAGAGCGAGAAAGTGAAGCTGACCTGTACAGACAGAATGCCAGCTTACCTGACTGCCGTGTTGATGATGGTCTTCATGGTGAGTCTCATTTTTTGAACATGCTTGTGGTTAGAAGATGTTCATGTTTGTTCTATGACATAAAGTACGTCAGTAAATACTCCGCTTGTGAACGTCCGAAGCTTCTAAGTGACATCAAATCGGCGGTTGCTAACAAGAGACTAAAAAACGTCATCATGCCAACACGAGTCCACCTTTAGCTTAGCATTAGTGACGTGCAGCCATGACACTGTGATGTAGTCTGTTTATAACCTAGCGTTAGCTTTTTACTTCTGGCGATTGAATTTATGCTTCAAAAATCACAACGTCGTGTGAATATGTGGAAATGATCCTGCTGAACAAAAGTTCAGTAACATACGAGAGATTCCCTTAAGCAGGTTTTTTGCTTCATTTGATTCATTCATGGTTAGCATGGCAGGATAACTCAACACAAAGGTCACTGCGTGTCCAACATGGATATGACACACACACCAAAGGAAGAGCTTTTCTTTTAATAATGCAACCACAACATAATTTCAAGCCAATACTAATTATTTGACAAAAGGCTCCAAAACGTAGCCAAACCCAGATTTGTCAGGACTCGTCAGGGTTGATTGCAGGAGGCTGTTGTGTAGCATAAGTTGTTGCTATGGACACAGACACATTAAAGTATTACATCCAGGCTCAGGTGGGTAATAATGCATGTTAGAGCAGTCACCCTTATTATTTATATTGTTTGTGACTCCTGTAAACGGTTTAAACAAGTGTAGCCCTTTACTGTGCTTTGATTTAGTCAAATGATTATACATTTAAACCTTTCAATGCACTTCCTGCTTGTTGTTCAGATTCAAATAAATGCAATAGAAATGAAGGAGTGGTTGTTTAGAAATATCTACTTGAGAGTGAATCCAAAAGGGCTCTTCAATACTTCAGCAGAGTTCACATACCACCTTCCTCCCTGTGAATGTTTTGTCTCATTATCAGCAGATTGTTAGATTGTTTGTTCTCCTCCTCCTCCTCCTCCTACTCCTCTCTTTAGATCCTCGTGACGTTTGCCATGGTCTTCGGGGTCATCCTGTACCGGATCAGCATTAAGGCAGCGCTGCACATGAGCACCTACTCCGCAGCACGGTCCAACATCAGAGCCACAGTCAAAACCACAGCCGCCATCATCAACCTCATCATCATCATCATCTTAGATGAAATCTACGCCGCCATCGCCCGCTGGCTCACCAAACTGGGTGAGGCACATTTCACTGTTAACCCATTTAAATCAAGATAATCTTCCTTTGTGTTTGACTACAGATTGACAAGTTAAGAGGTTGGAGCTTGGCTGTTCAGAATGATGTCTGTGCAGTTTGTTTTCACATTTATCTGCTCTCTTTGAGCTTACTTTAAATCTTAGTTCAAAGCAAACTACTTTAACCAAATGTGTCTTATTGTGTCTGTAGATTGGAAATAAGGAAGGTTTCATGATGATATCTATTAGTTAAATGTTTAACCCTATTAACCAGTAGTGCCTCGCAAAACACATTTCTTTAAAGGTTATTTTTTCAAAATAAGCTTTCTCACACCAAAATGTTCCAGTCTCACTCAGTCTAAGAGGGGTTTGTCCAAATAAAACTCACAACCTGATTATAAAGCATTGTGTTACCTAAATAAAATAAAACTTGTATTCATGACTATTTAAAAGTGTTATCTGATTGAGCAAGTGAAATCTAAAATGTAAAAAATGTGACATCCAGGTAGGAAACCAATCAGTTACAGTGTTCAAACACAAATGAGGTTGCCTTTAATGTAAATGGTGCATATAAATTGCAATGTACATACACATGTAAAACACACTGTACGGCTCATGAAGGGAATTCCAACCGATCTAGAAAAGTAAACACATCTTTTTCTTCGGAATCAAAGTTGCAGAGGCTTCAGTAACGCTAATGATGAATGGATTTGTCTGTGATATATTCAAACAATATTTGATCTATATTTCAGAGGTGCCAAAGACAGACAAGAGTTTTGAAGAGCGTCTCATCTTCAAAACCTTCATCCTGAAGTTTGTCAATGCATTCACGCCCATCGTCTATTTGGCCTTTTTCAGGGGCAGGTAAACAACGGCTATATTTTGTAAATTGTTATGTTGAATCATTTTTATTAAATTCTTAGTCATTACTTAAAAAATATTAATTCAATTGACCTATTTAATTGAGTTTGTTTGCATAACCACATTGTAAACCACCCGATGTCCACATCTCGTCTTGTGTTTGGTTCACAGGCTTGTTGGGCGGCCTGGAAGCTACTTGTATGTTATTGGATCGTACAGAATGGAAGAGGTAAATACACGTGTTCAAAATGTATACATGTTCCTGTTGTCAAAGACTGTCCATGACAATAAAATGTGAAAGATGTTATATATGACACTGACCAGTTCCTTATTATATCAGAAACATGTATTGATCTTTCCTCAATTTAGGTGGTGTTAAAGCTGTTTAACTTGCCTAAAGTCCATATTTTATTTATGTCAATAAATCAGACAGTCTCAAAATAACTGCTATAGTATTTTTTTGTAATCACTTTTTAACCTGCTTGGGGCATAACAGCGTAAGATTATAAGCCTAATATTCCTAAAGAAGAGATACATTTTCAACAATATATGCGCTGGATTATAATAGTATAGTTTTGAAGTGAGGTTACTAAAATAGTAGGAAATGGTTCACCTGTCCATGACCATTATAAGTACGCCTAGTGAGAATATTTGGCAACAGGACAGTGTAGGTAGCATTGATTAAAAAGAAAAAACTCCAGTGTGTTTCATAGAAATAATTAGAAAATTTGACGGACCATTTTGGACCACACTGTCCTGTTGTCCTGTTTGGACCACACTGTCCTGTTGTCCTGTTTGGACCACACTGTCATGTTGTCCTGTTTGGACCACACTGTCCTGTTGTCCTGTTTGGACCACACTGTCATGTTGTCCTGTTTGGACCACACTGGTCAAATTACCATGAGAACAGTCTGTTCTCGTGGTCACCAGTGTGGTCCAAAATGGCAAATGTTGTTATGGTTAAAGCCACATTCATGTGGGTGTAAAGTGTAATGGTAGCTGGCCGGTAAGAGAGATAGCTGGCCCAGCTACAGATATAAATGAATGGCTAGTTAGATAGGTAACTTCTTAGGGACTGTTGGACCAGCCACTATTGCATTGTTTTGCAATTATTGTGTAACCAATATAGATTCAATCATGCTGGAATCATCAAGCTAGCTAAGTCTGCCTTAGCGTTAATGCTAACATGATTAGAGAAAATTTGCCAACCAAAGTCGTCACTTATCCGCCGACAGAAATGTGCTTTCCCATGCGAGTTGTGTAGATGAAGAACAATACTTACATTTTTTATTAAATATGGCTCTCTTTGTGTAACGTTACCACTCAGCTGCTTGTTTAAGTTGTTACTGCAAAACCTCACTTATGTGATTCCAAAACTTGCCACCAGTCAGTTTATATGGAAGTTACACTGTTTTGATTGTTTCAATGGTAACGGAACACATACAAATTACAACTGGCCTGACCAAGTTGTAATTTGTTGATTTGAATGTGAATCTCTGTTCTGCTCTCATTCTATTTCTAAGATAAGTTTGTGTGTTGATGGCAATAAGAGAACACCGAGTGACTTGGCTGTCTGTGGTCCGCTTCTCCTGACTGCACTTTGAACTCCCCCCCCCCCCACTGTCCCTCCATGCTCTTTGCCTCCATCTGACCTCACTTCCTGAACCTTCTCTCTGCAGTGTGCTCATGCAGGCTGCCTCATGGAGCTGTGCATCCAGCTGTGCATCACTATGCTGGGCAAGCAGCTCATCCAGAACAACCTGTTTGAGATTGGCATGCCGTGAGTACATGACTTCCACTGTGCAACATATATTTTCCCACAAAGCTAACACAGTTGAACAACATTTCCACACGCAGCAGATCACAATGCGTCGGTTCAGCAAGCCCCACAACAAATATTGCACTCCCACTCAGTTGTACTTTTGCTCGAGAGAAATCATTTAAAGGCCTGTCTGGTTTTCAGACGCACCTACCTGGGAACTAGACAGCATTATGCCGAACTCTCTCAGCCTTCAATGTTCTCTGTCTTGCTTCATCTGTACAGAACTCTGTAATGGGAGCCTTTTTTCCTTTTTGTTTGGTTCCCTTTCTTTATGATGTGTTACAACAAAAGCACAGTTCTCCACTGTGTCACATATATCATTTTTAGAACCTAAGTACATTCTGTCCATGAAAGAGTTCTGTATCAGCAAGGGGAAACCACATGCTCTTGTATTTTCTCTAATAGTCAAGGAGAAAATTACCTTTGTCTGGATTTATCATGAGAGCCTTGAGACTTTAAAACCATACTCCACAAACAAATGGTGTTGCCATAGTGATTACATCCATAACCAATTAACCACCAATAATCCAGGTGGCATGTTTCACTAAGATGAAAATGGATCAATTGGAGAAAAAAAACGTTGATATTGACAGTGTTGTAACAATTTATTTCACAACATTGAGTTATACAAAGAGGTATTTATTTGATTTTGTCCAGCCATATATATCAATAAGGGTAGGCAAAAATAAATGATTACCCAATACAGCAACGTCACATTGTCAAGGAAACTTCATGTACAGTAAGGAGGTTTTTTTCCCTGTTGTATTAGACTGCATTAGTTTAGCATCCGTGTGAGTACTTTTTATCAAAAGAAAATCCTGTAAAGATCAGACTCTGTTAACAATGTGTTGTTCCCATACTTGTATGTATGTACAGGAAGCTGAAGAAACTCCTACGGAGGAGGAAGTCAGAGTTGGACTCAAAGCAAGAGGAGGAGCTGAACAAAACCCTGCAGCGGCACGAGAAGGACCACATCCTGGGTCCCTTCGTCGGCCTCAGCCCCGAGTACATGGAGATGAGTGAGTCTGAACACAAGGCAGTTGAACACACATAACACAAATAACATGCACACTGATGCTCTGTTGGGATTGGTTATGTCTCCGCGCTGACAACTGCTGGTCCCGAGGCTACAGTGTATGTTTTCTGGTTGTCTGTCTGTCACGTGATATCTCATTATCACCTTCAGGGAATTCTTTAAAATAGGTCACAAAGGTTGAACTCAGGGAGGAAATGATGGGATGTTGGTGGTAGAAGGAAAAGCTCACTGTGACTAACAAAACCTGTTTCTAGCCTACTGTAACTTATGAAATTCTAATTATTACATTTCACACAAATGTCTAATAAGATACCATTAAAAAGTGATGACTTTTTGGTCATTTGTAAAATACAACTTGACTGGTGGAGGCATACATCCACAAGGCGTTCATTCTAGTTTTTGAGGGTTTTCCTTTAGGTTTTTTATTTTGTTATTTGATGGTTCCTCAACATGAATTAGACACACCGACTGTCCTCAGGAGCAGTCTGTAGTTTGATCCTTGTTGATCTTGCTGTTCACCTCAGTGATGCATCATCCAGCTGACTAACAGCAGAGGTTCTCAGCCTCATCGCTGTCAGAGTGGTGCCCCCCACCCTGACTCAAGGACATCCCTGCTCTGTGTTAATACCTGCCTCTTTAACACCCTAACCTTTGCAGAGCATGACATTTGAAGGTCAAATCTAACAAGCATAATGGCTGCGAGCACTTTGAAACAAACACTTTTTCAGATTCTACATGTATGTGCAACAAACACATTCGGCCTTTAGTCCCGCTCCATGTGGGACACCCATATATTGTCAGCACAATATGTTTGCTTTAAGAAACGAGTAGGCTTAGATATTCCATTGAGCTGTAATACAAATAAATGTTTGCTTTGAAGTCAACTGTGTTGATTTTAATGGTATAAAGATATAATTTAGCAGCACACGGACAGTCAGTTAGTGATCTGGAAAACTTGGATTGATCATTGTGATTGATCATGTGTTTAATTAAGTCGTTTTAATTTGGCTCATGGAAACTGCGGTCATGTAATTGCTCTTTTTTAATCTAATTAAGCCGTTGATCCATAACTCCCAAGGAGGAAGAAGATCCATATCACTTAATGAAGGATGTCAGAAGCTTATCCCAATACAACTGAAAGAGGATTAAAACTGCTTCAAGCTCAATACTTCTACTTCTTGTGCCCTTTTTAGGATACTCAATTACACTTTACATCATTTTTAATTAGCAAATAACTGCTCTATGAGGCTGTACTTGATTCCTTTGAGCTAAATGCTGACAACATTTCATGGCAATCCATTACATTGTTGATGAGATTGTTCAGTCTGTACCAAAGTGGCAACCAACTGAAAACCTTATACTAAATAAACATTGAAAAATAATAAGGGAATCTCAAAATGCATTCTATCACCTTAATGGATCTTTAGCCAAACCATTCTATGTGCTGTGCATTCACTTCAAATGTTCAGGACTACTGTGGGCTATATTATTATGTCCTTTAATGAATGGCATGTTCAGTCAGTACAGATGGGATTTCAGTCTGCGATGGAAGATGTGTACACTTTCAGCTGTCATGATAAACACTATATTCCTTTGAGTTCAATCTGTCCAACTCTGACAGCAGAAGATAATACTATAATATATATATATTTTTATAGAGCCCTTTTTAGATAACATTCATTAAAACACAATTAAAACAACACTTCAAATATACAATAAAATAAGTGATAACACATGGCAAATAGAAGTTGAAATTAAGGTCACATCAAAATTAAAAGTAAGTTCTAGTTTTTTTTATCATTTGAAATCATAAATGTTGGCGAACCGGAGGTAACCCGGAGAAAACCAATGACTGAGATCACAGAAGGAAGTCGGGCGGAGTTAAACCTTACTCTCTTACAGTAAAGCCTCAAACAGCTCAGACTCCCCTCTGGTCAGCTCACAGGGACGTACATCCTGAAGACTCTTTGGAGTGTGAGGACCCCTGGGTGGTGTTGAAGCCTCTCTGGGTGCCTGGAGGGCTCCACAGGTCAGACAGCTCCTGCAGCCCCTGAAAGAGCTGAGAGACAAGCTCCAGGCTGGCTCCCTCCTTCTCCTCTACCATGGCACCATCGCCTTCCTTGGCGTTTTTCAGCTCTTGAACTTTGTGTCTCAGCTTCTCCCTCAGTTGGAGTGCGGCGTCTCTCTCTGCTGTGATGGCTTCGTTTTTGGCCAACACACCGTAATAGTTTCTGGACCTGCTGTGATTGAGAAGGACCTCAATGTTTTTGCGGAGAAAATAGTTCTCATCGCTTATTTTGTCCTTTTCCATGTCCAGCTCCTCACATTCCCTGTCCAAAGCGTTCCTCGCTCTGATCCTGGCATCCAGAAACTGATGTTGCTGCCTGAGAGCTTCATGCTCGCTGGAAATGGAATCCGCCTCAGCCTTGACCTGGTCACAACGGTTGGCCGGCAGGCGTTGGTGTCTCTCTGTCAGTTCTCGGACTCTGCGTTGGAGGATGTCAGTTTGTCTCAGCTTGGCCGGTTTTTCAGCTGTCATACGTGCACACTCGACCATTTTACTGTCTTCATCCGCGAGTGTTTGGGTTAGTTCCTGGACCCGTGTTTTCAGGGAAGTGTTGCGTTCGGTGACGCTAATGCACTCCTCCTGCAATTGTTTACGTTTGTCTTCCTGTTTTCTCCCACCTTTCTTGCGGATTTCCCTGAGTGTGGTCTGAATCTGCCTTTCCAGCGCATCGTTTTCCCGGCTCTTTGTGGTGTTTTCACGTTTTATTGTCTCAAATTCACTAAGCAGCCTTTCGTGGTCGGTGAATCTCCCGTTTATCTCCACGATTTCACTCTGCAGCAGCCAATTTTCCTGGAGGATTTTTTGCTTCTCCTCCTCAACAACCCTACATTTTTCCTGCAAAGCAGTTTGAGTCTGGAGTTTGATGCGGAATTCCTCCACTTGCCTTTCAAGATTTCTATTTAAATGTTTTGCTGCTTTCCTCTCTTTCTGTAGGTCTTTCAACTGCTTTTTAAAATCTTGACTGTTCACAAGCTGAGTGCTAAGCTCAATTATTTGCACACTCAAACCAGCATTCTGTTGGTTGATGGCTCCTGTCTCCATACTTAGAGACAAAACCTTGCGGGACAGACTATTTTGTCCCTCCGGGGTTTCACTTCCCTGGAGGGTGGTCTCATCCCTGCTGGACTCCTGAGACATTTTGTGTTCAGACTTCCTCTACTTTTTATACCACCGAATATAATATAGTAGAAGCAGCAGTCTGATGTACGGGTTTTTTAAAGTAACGTACGGGTCTCCTGAGAAGATACTGTTACTGGTAAATGTGTGTATCTGAGTTTGTCAGTCAGGGTATATTCAAAACTTCAAAGCCTAGAATTGTTACCATGACATCCTTGGAACTTCCTTTGTGCTGTCGTCATATTCCAAAAGCATTTAGCCCCACCCAGAATTAAGAAGCACGGAATGTGATGACATCATTACATCATAAGTATGTGCCTCTGATAAAAAAAAAGAATAAAATGGATGGCTTTGGTTATATTACATACATTGTGATATAGAGATTTTTATATTGATTTTAAAGGTATATTTGGGGGCTTTATTGGAGATATAGTGTGTGTGCTGTGTCATCCTTATACGATTAGTTGAAATAATATAATATGTGCATTTTTGCAATAACAGGTCTAAATCTACACCTAAATTATATACTTTGTTGAGATGTGTATTTACTTTATTCCAACTATTCATATAATTTTCAAGTACAGATAATTTGCCTGTAATGGCAACATATCCCTTTTTGAGAATGACTCAATGTAGCAATGTCTACCAGAAGCTGGGATAATATCATCTTACACCCTACTACACACTTTTTGTGTGTTTATTGATTTTACACATATATTTTAACTGATTAAAGGATTTTAGTAATTTAGCATCTGGATCTTAAGTGACCAATTTTCCTATATTAACAAAGTTTTTTTAATGTATTTATTTATTTAATGTATATATATATAATTTTTAGTATAGGGGCAATGGCACATCCAAGCATCTTTTGGACCTGACACATTCCACCCAAACTTAGTTGATACAGTTGAACAGTGTAGCGTTCCAATACTACACTGTTAATGTCCAGTAGTCCAGGTCAGTAGCAGAAGCGAGTGTGACAATTCAGTAACTCCTGCTCATGTCTCCCCTGTTCTGTGTCTTCAGTCATCCAGTTTGGGATGGTAACCCTTTTCGTGGCCTCCTTCCCTCTGGCTCCTCTCTTCGCTCTCCTTAATAACATCATTGAGATCCGCCTGGATGCCAAGAAGTTTGTCATGGAGCTGCGCAGGCCGATTGCAGCCAAGGCCAAAGACATTGGTAGGTGACCCCCTGATCTGCCCACCTATATCAACTTTATTTTATTGTAAAACAATCCAGGAGAATAGCCTGTGCAGGAGGAGACGAGAGGTTCAATCACAATAAAAAGGACATTTACATACATAAAGGCATGTCAATATTGATTTATAACCAAAATTATTAAGCAGTCTTAAAAATGAAGGTGTTAACAATGTCACTGTGAAAGCAAATATTCTTAGACTACCCTTAAATGTGCCAGACATCCAGAACATTTTAAATAATAATAATAATAATAATAATAATAATAATAATAATAATAATAATGATAGTTACCTTTTATTTGTTAATTGTCTTAAAACAAAACAAACTGCTTAACTTAAACAAACAATCATTAACCAAGCATAAGTGATAAAATAAACCTCAGATACATATTTTACTCAGACCATCAATAGGAAATGAGAATCCAAACCTGCAGTTTGGTCCTGGTCACCTGCAACAACACAAAACATAGGGAAGTTTGACCAACTCTGTACTGGGGCCATCTAGTGGTGGCTGGTAGTAACTGATTACAATAATAATGTAATGTACACCTGGAATGACTACTTTTTTGATAATGTCAAAAAAAATATTAAAATCCTGGAAAAGGGCATATTGTCTGTTTGCACAATAGCAGGAACATTAATAAGAGGGGGTTCTGGCGTCTCCCTCAGGAACACTCGGTTTCCTTCATTCTAATTAGTGTAAAACAAAACAATTCAGGTGCCAGGAAGTTAAAATATAAAAAAGAATCTGGTAAAACTCATTAAGGCTCTCAAGAATTCTGGGTCGCTTTGAAATATGTATATTACAGCTGGTGAGTCAGCGTTCCTCTCTATTTTTGTTTGGGGAAGTACCCTCTTTAAAGGTGGGGTAGGTAATTCACTTCAGATACACTTGTTGTGATATTCCATGGAATGCTCTTAACATCCCGATAGCAATGAATATCTTAAATGCTTTGACAATAAATACATACAAAAATGTCATCTGTGAAAGCCGTAGTACTGTAGAAAGCACGACCAATCATTTTAGCCGGTCCGGCTAAAATAACTGGATGGCCTACCTGCCTGTCAGCCTTCCATCTGTGCACAAACTTATCTCATGCCCTCATTGGTCATGTGCGTGTTCGTGTGTGTTGGAGGAGGGGCTCTGTAAGGAAGTCTGAAGGAAGGGGCAGATTTTTTTCGGCTACGTACTTTCAAGTTATAGCGCACTCGTGCTGGTTTCTCCATTCTTACCTACCCTACCTTTAAATGTACATCAAGTAATTTAAAATTAATTAATTAATCACTCATTTAAAAGCCTCTGAACTTTGAATGCTCATATAGATTTCAGCAAGATTTCTGCTCATGTTCAAAACTTTCTGTACATTTTTCAACATTTCTGTTTACTCTGGGAAAACACAAATGAATGTGGAATGGTTCAAAAATAAATTGTAATATTATGGTATAAAGTCTTATTTTATAGAGAATTCATTCATAATAATCCAACAAATCTACCAACCCTTAAGATTAATGTGCATTATGCATTATCACACAAATAACAAACAAAGAATAAAAACATTTTATAATTTACATGAAACACCAAATAACTAGATGTCTTAGTTATTTTACTAAGACATCTAAAAGCCAACATCAACATATAAATACCAGCACATTCTCTCAGGGTTTAGCTACCATTATAATGCTTAGGTTATGCACCCATTAGGTCACAAATGCACCTAGCTAAATGAATATAAAATCAACGGGCAGAGCATCAATGTTAAATACATATCTTTTACCAGATACAATGGTTGTAGTTGTTCCTGAGTGGACTTCTTCTGCAGGTTTTGTCTTTAGGCTATTTGAGTGTTTATTCATTGTCTGCTCTAGCTTTACCAAACTCTTGAACAAACATAATTGTAGCAATACTAAAATGATCAGAAATAGCATTTTTTTTATTCAGTAGTGTTGAATTGTAGGGAAACCCTTAAACACCCTTCATGCACTGAGGCTTCCAAACAGCTTAATTCATTAAAATTAATAATAACAAAAATAAGTAGTCAAACTTATGAGTTGCTTCAATTCCATTTAGTTGCACCATGGGATGAAAGTCAGTATAAGCTCAGCTGGAAGCATGTTCCAATAGGATGAGGGAGTTAGGGTAAGTGTAAATGTAAAAGCAGATTAAACAAAGGCATTGGGCCTAATGGGATGTGTAAGTCTGAGTGTAGAGCAGATGAAGAGGTTCTGCAAATATGCTTAGTAACATTGTCAGAACTATTGAATACCAATTGACCTTCTGAAAAAACCTGAGGAGGCCAGTCTGCAGGAGCTGAAGCCCCCTTTAAGGTCTGTGTGTGCATGTCCGAGTCGAAGCTCCTGTTTCCCAGCTTAATGGCAGACCTTCTGTCTTTCTGCAGGCATCTGGTACAACCTCTTGAGAGGCCTCAGCAAGGTAGCAGTCATCGTAAATGTAAGTCCTTTACCTTTACCGTAACTGCACTGTTGTACTTCAAAAAACATGTCTGAAGAATAAAAATGTCAGATTATGGAGATTTTCTTCCTCTGTAATTCAAAATAACAAAGACAAATTAAGGGAATGCGCTGATTAGCAGTTCTCTGTCCCCAGGCCTTTGTCATCTCCTTCACCTCGGACTTCATCCCTAGGCTGGTGTACCAGTACATGTACAGCCTGGACGGCACCATGCACGGCTTCGTCAACCACACCCTGTCTTACTTCAACGTCAGCGACTTCCAGCCCGGCACAGCCCCTCTCCAGCCAATGCACCTGGGCTACAAAGTAGAAATATGCAGGTAACATTTAACTTTATATCCAGGAGCACTTCACCAAAAGTGATATATTTAAAGGAGATTTATTGGACACATTTGAACGTTCATTCAGGTATTTTTCACACTTATTGATATTCAAAAAACACATTATTTATCTCACACGGTCTGCCTGAATATATATCTATATTCACCCTTGGTTTGAAATGCTCCGTCTTAGTGCCTGTTTCTTTAAAGGTCCCATGTCATGGCCATTTCTACTGCACATTCTACTGATTATTGTTCAATGTTCCAAACTCACATTGGTTTCTCATACAGCATCTCTGTATAGTATGTGTATTCACTCTCTGTCCTAAACGGCTAGTTGGAGCTCCTGCCCCCCCCTCCCTGTGAGCCCAGTGGCCGTCTGCGAGACAGTGAGACACAGCAAAACCCAGCCCGAAACCAGCCCGAGCTCACACACGCCCGTAGCCTGGCTGGGAGTTTGTGTGTGTGCTCACACACACAAACTCCCAGCCTCGCCGCGTCCCGCCGTCTCAGGCGTCCTAAAGGTTCCCTATTATACTCTTTTTCAACAATATATTACAGGTCTCAGATATGTACAGAACATGTCTCTGAAGTGTTTGACTGAAACACCAAACAGATCATTGTAGCATCCCATAAACCCCTCTGTTTCAGCCCTGATCCAAAAGTGCTGATTCAGTGTCTGTAACTTTAAATGCTAATGAGCTGCTGCGGGCTAAGCCCCACTGAGATGATTGGTTACTCTAGGAGGAGATCCAGGTGATAAGGTGGGCGGGGGTTACCTTGGTTGGTTATAATGGTTGCATAACCCAAAGAACATTGTGACATCACAAAGTGGCCAAAATCTGATCAGCTAATTTTCAGACAGATTTCCATATAGATGGATCAGGACAAAAAGACAGAGAATATTTTCCCAATCTCTTATCACAGAGGGAAACATATTTATTGATGAAAGACATGAAAAAGTGGATTTCGCAATAGGTGACCTTTTAAAAAGCGCTACCAGCCGGATCTACAGTTATTTTCCCTCCTCCATTCACACGACGGAGTCAAGATCAGACATCTCTGAGCAGCCTGGAAGGGGGGATTGAGGAAAGCTTAAGGGAGGATGACCTTTGGGGCCCATGGATGTGAAAGATCGCCGGAACATCCTGAGAATTGTGTACTTGAACTTGCCATTTTGGCTTCATGTACATCTTAGCACATTTTGTGTGACATTACAGCTCTATTGGTGTCCTGATGGTTCATAATTCAAAATTCATCAAAATTCAAACAATACTAAAACTCCTCCCATTCTCAGGAGGACATTTTAAAAGTCTTATTCTCATGGCTTGACCTCCTAAACAAGAACTGTTGTACAGTAAAACCATGTACTGTTAAACAGCATCGTCATCTGTATTTCTGTACTTTGTACTATTGATGATCTCCATTTCTTTAAGGGGAATAGGTTAGATTGACAAGCATCAAATGAAACATGTAAATTGCATTTCTTAATAAAGATGTTTTCTGTGTCCAGGTATAAGGACTACAGAGAGCCTCCCTCCTCCAGCTCACAGTATGAACTCTCCAAAGAGTTCTGGGCGGTTCTGGCCGCTCGCCTCGCCTTCGTTGTTGTCTTTCAGGTTTGGAACAACACACAGATATTAATATCACACACATCATATGCTTCGACATGCTTTCACACAGCCACTTAGTTTAACCATTCAAATTTGATGCATTTGAAAGCAAACGTGCAAACAACTCATCCATATTTGATGAGGTGTGTGAGTGAGTGATGTAACTGAGGGATTCTCTGCAGACTTTAATGTGAAAGGTCTTTAAAGGGAACAGGCTGCCTGCTTCCCTTCAGTTCATTTTTATTTTAACTTGATTTATTAAAAAAAAATCTCCAAACAAGGAGAGTACCACTGTCAATTTAAAATAAAACAATAACTCGCTATTTGTTATCATGCCTATTAGCTATGCCTTATTTACATTTCTAACCTACAGTAAATCAAACCATGTTGTTCCTGGCGTATATCTTTTGACATCTGCTCTGTTTTGGTTGGACTTCCTTTCTGAAAAGTATTTGTAGATTTTAAATTGCTTGTACAATCTGTTAGCAGATGGTCAGCTTCTCAAAATTGTTTTTTGAGAAAAATGTTTTATGAGACAGTTGGACCTTGGAGTGTTTGTCCACTGCGGTGCACCAACTAGTTCATTGTTATACTGTAAAATGTCCCGCTTAGGATGTATCTTTACAATCAAAATAATATTCTTTAAAAATTATCGTGACAAATCTTTTTTAACTTGTTTTTAAGCCAAAATCACTAAGGCAAAACAGTTTGGATCCAACATATTCAATAATAACTCAACAGGGAAAAAAGCTAGGATAGCTAATGTAGTGGACCTCATTGCTTTAGCTGCTAACCTACAAAAATTACTCTTTCAAATGAAAAGAAACAAATTCTCATCCTAACAATGATTAGTTGAGATACAACTTGTTCTGGATTGACCAGTAGCCAATGATGGCTTAAGTTAGCTGATGTTAGCTGTTTAAAAGACATTAATAATTAAGTTTAAGTCTCCTCTACTTCTGCTACCAGGCACGGCAGATGATCTTCAGGCACAATGCTGAAGACTTCAGGCACAATGCTTCAGTAATGACGGGCAATAGGAAGACGCTGATATTGTACTGCTGAGATACTACTACTATGAGCCATAAACTGTGTTTAACATAACTCACAGATCATATAATACTTACTAAGCACACAATTAGAAAAAGTACCACATAAGATGTATTAGACACAGGATTCTTCTTTTTTTTTGGTTTATGTTATTGATTAGTAAAACAGTAATCGAAAAAGGGCCCTTCTTTGAGGTCTATCTGGGCACACAAAATTGTGTCAGCATGTCACAAATAAACTACAGTTGGACAATAGTTATTTAGCTTGGCTTTATGTTACTAGGCTGTGTGTTTCCATGCTTTAATTTCTGAGGTGTTCCCATCTTCTCTCTGCCCCCCCTCTGTAGAACGTGGTGATGCTCATGAGTGACTTTGTGGACTGGCTGATCCCGGACATCCCCAAGGACATCAGTCTCCAGATGCACAAGGAGAAGATTCTCATGGTGGAGCTTTTCATGAAGGAGGAGCAGGGCAAAAGGCTTGCAGCGCGGGACAACCACAACCAGGACAACTGCAATTCCCCCTCCTCTGCGACGCAGACCCCCCCGCAGCCGCGCTCCAGAACCGCCACGCACGCAGTCGGGTGGGAAAACAAGCACAAGCAGCCAGAAGAAAACCCAGCACCTATATATAAACTGTAAATACGCTACTTTAAGACAGCTGTTAAAGACCTTAAACACATGATCAGTTTTTAATAATCAGCAAAGCTTTGCTGCGTTCATGTTGTTTGGTAATACTTGCAGTAATTAACCTGCAGTTCAAACATTAACGTGTTAGCAGTAGAACTAATTGTTTGCCTCTTTTTATCTTTTTTCCCATGTAAAGAGCAAGCCATACATTAGGCATACATCTAGCCAGTGGTTAAACAATACTCGTAGGATTTAGCATCGCAAAGACATTATTTATTTAAGCAACTGTGTTTGAAGGGAACAAGCCATTAGTTCACTTGACTCTGGGAAAATTCCAGTCAATGGGATCTTCATTCATGATGTCCAAACCAAACCCAACCTGCAACTTAATATGAATATTTTTGAGCAGTAGGTTCATAACTGCCACCTTTCTCACGGAACTTGAATGCAGCTTTTATATTAAAGACAGCCTCCGTCCAAATGGCCCTGCTGAGAAGAATTCCCTCCCAACACAGCAGGGAGTCCTTTCTCCTGCCAACACTAAAGCTCAGATAGGCCTTTTACCCCGTTTCTTTGCAGAGTTATATACAAATGCAAGATTGTATTGATGTACTGTTATTAATGCGCAACATGGTCTAGCACATGTGTTTTGTTTGTTGAGATGAACACCAGAAGGTTTTGGAAGAACTTCTGTGTCATCAATTTGTACTCTTATTTTGTACGAGCAACATTTTGCTCATTGTTACATTTGTTATATTTTGACTATGTACAAACTGTCAAACGGTGCACAGTGGCATTATTCCTGGAAGCACAATTCACATTATTTTTCATTCCAATTAACTGGAGTCTTAAAGCTGTATTTGGTTAGATTTAGAGGATAAACACAAAGTGATGTCACGCTTCTCTCGCTGAGATGATATACTGTAGATACTTCGGGTGTGCCCTAATAACCACGAGAGAAATATTTTCAACACAAGTTTTTAATGAAAATGATTCCTTAAGCTTTATAAATAGATTGTTTAGTGATTATCTTGTGGAAGTTGTCAGCACAACAAGTTGAAAACCACATACTGAATAAGTAAATGTACAGAAGTTACCGTGACATCAGCCATTGGTTTGTAGACTACTGTTTCATGCCTCAAATGTTCCATTTTGGTTGTCACCATTTATGTTTGCATGATCCATGGAGGAGAGGTACTTTAGGAGCTGGAGAGGAGGGAGGCCAGGCGATGCTAGGTACTGTTAGCATAAAAAGCACTAAATTACCAGCTAACGCTAGTGCTGGTTTGCTAGCTTGGTTAGCAAGGTCGATCTGTAATTCATGTTAACTTACCTGCTTTCATTAACAGGGCGCCAATTAATACTTACGTTGCTAAAAATACAGAGTTTGTTAGCATAGTGAAGTAGTGCGTAATCATGGGAGTTGTTGTCTTAACCACCATTGCCGCCACTGCACTCATTTTCTCCTGAAAAATCTTGCGGATGTGAATCCCTAATATCCAGGAAGGTCCACTTGTATATAAGTCTCTAGGAAAATGAATTTTACTCAATGAAATACCACAGTAAATCATTTTGTAGTGAGTTATCTCAATCACTAGCTCCAAATCTTTAATTTAGCATGATATTTATTTTGTAAATGATGGTCTGTTTTGAGTACATGGAAGTTAATTGTAACGGTTTGATTGCCTGAAATGTTTCTTCTCCAGTATTTGTTTTTATTATACTTCACTAGGGATGGGTATCGAGAACCGCTACTAAGTCAGTACCGGTACCTGATTGGACGTTATTGGTATACCGTTAAGCCGCTGGACAAATGGTTCTGCTTTCGGTATATCAATTACGCTACTTCCTTAGTTTAAACAATTCTGGTTGGTTGGGAACCCTCATCCCGTGTGACGTATCCGGTTTGAGTACCACTCTGATTGGCCACTGTGAATGCCACTTGTCATCTCTCCTAACAGCGCTCTTATTATTGTGAGATTCCCGGGGGCAAACCTTAGCAGGGGCAGACGCAACATCTTGCTAGAAACAGCGTTTCAAGGCTTCTTAACATTTAACAACCTAATAATTATGCATACCCACTTAACGGGAAGAAACTCAGCTAACAGACGATATTAACCATTTTACCTACACGGAACAGAAGTCCAACACCAAGAGTCTAAATCAACACTTGGCAAAACGGGCTAACGGGGCTAACGGCTACTTTAGCACATAACTGGCAAAAGCGATCTTTTCTACGTCATTTTATCTGCACAAACAACATATCACATGAAAGCTGAGATTCCATTGGTGTAAGTCTCATCACTGTACGACCAAAACTCACTGAACTGGCCGCCAGGAAAGAGCAAGTAAACAACTTTACTTGACGTAGCCATGATGATAATGATGTCTTGCCTTTGCTGTTTTGTGATCAAGGGCATAAAAATTGTTAATCAATGTCTCTGTGTAACTTTAAAATGATTACTGATAATCCATCATTCCAATTATAAATAATAAACGAAATAAACGGATTATAATGGTTAGTCGACGGGAGCTTCCGGTTTAGGAGGTGCGCTCGCAGGATCTCGTTTTAACTGAATAATGGTCATGTTTACATGGATTTATGAACTGCCTCTAATTACCGCCCCCCTTCCAGAGACACACTGTCAAACACACTCATACCTGCTTGGTATGACATTGAAAAAGTTACATTAAATAATATATAAAAATAAATTACAATAAAATGACTTAATCTTCACATCTTGTAATCATGTCTATACTTATGATTGAGCGCCAAATTATTGAAAAGTATCGATAAGAGTATCGAAAAATACCGGCATAGATAAGCAGTATCGGTATCGATAAAATCCTAACGATACCCATCCCTATACTTCACCCTCTCTCTCCAAGATGATGAGGCCAAGAAACCAGATGGCCGAAAGTGCTACATTTGAGGCTTCAACACCATGCCACCTTTGTGGCCACCTTTCTCACGGGATTTGAATGCAGCTTTTATATTAAAGACAAAAAAACTTCCTTATTATGTGTCACTGGCCAATGGGTCACTTCATGGTTGCTATATCCACTTCTTGTTTGCAGTCTGCTTCCAGTTAAAATTGGTCATCGTTTAGAAGGTTTTTACCATGAGCCAAATTATCAGCAGAGGTGTCCTCTCTACAATGAGGGTCAGAAGCTAACTGCTTGTAAGTTCCAAATGTCCCTTAAACTAAATTATTCATTAGGTATAAATATATATAGTTATAATAAACAAAATCTCAAGAAGATCTTGAAAAATGTGGCAAAGAATCAGTTTATGACCGCATTTGCAAAGGGGAAACACCATTACAGATGACTTAAAGAAAACGGTTAAGGACTTCTCTATATTTGAAAATGGTTGAAAACATTTTGCATATTGTATGTACACAACTAAGCAAAGTATGTTACGTAGAACTAGTCTTTTTTATTGACATTTTATTTGCGGAAATGTTACATTTTATACCTTTAAAGTTGTGCGCTGAAGATGGATTTCAATGTTTAAAGTCAAGTGTAGTGGTACAAATATGTCCATCATGTTCTTACATAAAATCAGAAAACTGCATCTTGAAACAAATTTGATTGGTGAATGGAACCACACTGATAGCACTATAGGCTCATTACTTAAAGCTCACCTATTATGCTATATTTGAACAATATATTATTGACCATATCTATACAAAACATGTCTCTGAAGTGTTTTGCTCAAAATACCAAACAGATCACCCA